>NC_080425.1:56136975-56448802 GCF_029873635.1 Malania oleifera
AACTCTTGTAGTATTATTTCATGCATGTTTATTGAGCAAGAGTTGAGCAAATTGCATATGCATACTAGTTCGTAAGAGTACATATGATATTACCAAATCATAAGTTCAGTACTTATGAGTTTTCAAATACAAAACAAAGAGTTTTATAAAATTATTCTTTACTCAAATGTATTTTAATATAGGACAAGTTTTAAATTATTTTAGTATTAAAAACTTTCATAGACTTGGTCCTTGTTGGGTTAAAACCTCATTCAAGAATCTAAAAATCAAGTTAATGAAGAAATAGGGAAAACCATCGACGATGTAGCCCAGGTGCATCTACAATTTCAGGTAGAGTGTTTAATGGATTTTGGTCTGAATGAAATTATCCATGGTTTGAGCAAACAGTCCACGGTTTGAGGGAAAACTATCAATGATTTTGGGGAATCCGCCGACCGTTTGTTTCGGGATTCTAAACCCAACGACTATAAATGGCTATTTTTCAAAGTAATTATTTATTTTATAAGTCCAACGGCCATAAAACGGATAGTAGCTCAATTTGCCTATAAATATAAGTCCAAAGGCTTGTTTAAACAATTGATTTAGTGATTAGTATTTAGTAATTATCATTTCCAAGCATACTACATTTTAGTCCATCATTTTTGAGCTCAATATCTCTCTTGCTCTCTAATATTGTTGTGATTAATTACTTGAGAGATTAGGAATTGTTTTGTATTGTATTAGATATAAGATCATTCAAGGAACATTATTTTTGTAAATCATATTCATCCTCTTGTTGTATAAGGGTTCTTGGTGAATTATTTGTGATATAATAATTTGTATCTTGCAAAGATTTACATTTTATAGAGAAAAACGAAAATACGCAAAAGAGTCTATTCACCCCCCCTCTAGACTCGACTCTAGGGCCAACACATATAATACAAAATGTTTAGATATATGAAAGCGTTCCAAATTTCCAATCTAAAATTTTTAAATTTATAATAATTAAAAATTTTCATTGGATACTTTTTTTTTCTCCCAAATGCTATTTGTTATTATTATTAGCATGTAATTTTTAGAAAAATAAGTAAATACATTATTTATAAAAATCTTTGTTGGCCTATAAATCTTTCTTTCGTCCACTATCTTGGTTTGTGGAAATTTTTAGTTTATCTAAATTCTTAAACTTTTTACATTTTAAAATAACAAAACTAAATTTTCATTGGATATATATATTTTTCTCTCAAATTGCTAATAATTATTATCAACATGCATTTTTGAAAATAAATAAATAATTTTTATATATAAATCTTCATTGATCCATAAATCTTACTTTATTTCACTATATTAATTTTATGTCATATCTCACTCTCTCAATTAATGAAACTTCGTTCTCATAAATTCCTTCCTAGCTTAAATCTCTCTTTCTCTCATTAAAAATCCTCTCTAACAATTATAAAATTTTCAAAATCTTCTCCTAAATTTTTCATCACCGCATTTAATATGACAAACCTTCTTCCTTATCTATTTAATACCCTCTCCCACCTCACACTCATAGTTAATCATCAATATCCTTCTCCATAATCATTATCTTTTCCCTTTCAAGTCTCTTTGTTGTGTAATCATTCTTGATATTTTTTTTTCATCTCATTTGAAGATAAAAGTGGAAAGAAAAACTTGGTATTAAATCATATTTTGAGCTTTCCTAACACCACTACTACCACCAATCGTTTTCATTGTCCCAATAGTTAAAATTTGTTCCTTCTTAAGTTTGATGGCTACTGGTTTTATGCATGTTCCTAAGAATAGTCAGAAACTACATAATACTTCAATTTTTTATTACTTTTTGATTTTTTGAGCTTGTAAATTTTTCCTTAAAAGTCAGTTTTTTTTTTCACAAATTAATGAAAAAACAAAATTTTCCTTTAAAAAGTATATATTTTGTAATAAGAGTATATTTTTGGGTTTTTCTCCTATTCTTGAAATTTAACTTAACAAATGTTTCATTACTTTACTTTTTATAAGATTAAAAGGATTTAGGATGGTCAAAGAAAAAAGGAGATGATGTCAAAATTTTGGTAGCTCTAAATAATCCCTAATGTTTTTGTTTGTGTATATATTAAACTTAAAGGATGAAACATTTTTATTATAAAATTCGAAACATCATTTTAGTTAGTATATTTTTATTTGATTTTTTTCTTTCATTTTACATACTATTTTGTTTGACTAATTGATTGCTTTGAAGTTAATGTTTGATAAATTTGAAATTGAATATTGTAATTTATGTATAATTTTTTTTAAAAAAAATTGTAGGTATGAAATGTCTTAAAAAAATGGGAGATGCTTCAAAAAAATTTGTGACTCATGCTTTAGTTATTGTTAAAATCCCTTGGTGTTATTCACAAAACTAAAATTTGTGTGTGTGTATGTGTGTGTGTGTGTGTGTGTTTTTTTTTTTTTTTTAAAATTTTTGGGGATGTGACTCATATTTTGAGTGTAACGCATGTACCAGGGAAAGCACTGTGAAGTGAGGGACCAAAAGAGAGATGCAGGGTGCAGCCATGGAGGGCAAATCGTCGATGATTTGGGGTGTAACCGTTGACGGTTTCAAGCAGTAGCTGCGAGGTGTTTCTTTCTGCGCCAAATTGTCAACGGTTTTAGTCAGCGCAAGTAATGGATTTTCGAATCCAAGATCAATAGATTGGGCTAATCGAAGGGATTTTCTCTAAGAGATTGCTACAGAATTGTTTTAGATCAACTATAGGTCTTCTGTACACATTAGATTGTTATGTAAACATTATTATGTAACCCTAGATGGGATTAAGCTTGGTGTAAGCTTCAATGGTAGTGAAAAAAGTTGCTGCTCCCGTGGACGTATGCAAATTTCTGAACCACGTAAATTCTTGTGTTTTGATTGTTTTTTTCATTGGTTCTCATTATTGAGTGATTGCTAGGTTTTTATAGTTCATCATTGAATGTTTGCTTGCTTGTTCCATTGATTGTTTGTAAGAGTTTGTGTGAGTCTTCTGCTGCGCACATTCGGCACTGACAATTGATTTCTGAGGGTTGATTGTCGAGAACAACAATCGGTATCAAACCCGGGTGATTGCTAGTGTGGTGAACAAGAATTGGTTTCAGAGCTATTGGTTCTCAATGGTTGTGATTTCTTCTGCGAGATTCGAGGTTGGTAAGTTTGAAGGAACGGGGAACTTCTGGTTGTGGAAGAGGAGGGTGAAGGACTTGCTTATGCAGCAAGGGATGGTGAAGGGTTTATACGGAAGGAAGCATGGACGACGCAAGTTGGAAAGAGCTAGAAGTTAAAATTGTGTCCACTATCAAGTTATGTCTGACTAATGACGTGTTGTATCACGTCATAGATGAGTGCTCGCTAGTAGCGGTTTGGCTGAAACTGGAGCACCGGTACATGTACAAGTCATTAACGAACAAGTTGTATCTTAAGCAAAAGTTATATTGGCTTATGATGACAAAGGGTTCGAACTTGACTCAGCATATCAACACTTTTAATCAGGTCATTAGTGATCTGGGGCAAGTTGATGTGAAGTTCAAGGAAGAGGACAAAGCGGTGATGCTACTGAATTCCCTATCTAGGTCGCCTATGTATGAGAATCTGGTTTCAACGCTGACTTGGGGGAAAGAAACCCTAGAGTTGGAGGATATCATGAGTGCATTGCTAGGGTTCCATCAAAAGAAGAAGGCCAACAGCGAGGGTTCACATGACGAAGGGCTCATGGTGAAGGGTAATCAATATCGTGGGAGAGGCAAGTCCTGGAGTGGATTGAGTGGTAATAAAGCTCAATCTAGGAGGAGGAAGGACATTTGTTGTTTTAAGTGTGGGAAATTAGGGCATATAAAACCTAAATGTCTGGAGTGGGAGAAGGAGAAGGCAAAAGCCCAAGAAGGTTCGTCAAAATCTACGAATATAGTGGAAGAAGGAGACTCGGGGAGCAGTGATTGTGAGATGCTTTCTATTTCATCATGTTCAGAACGCCTCATGGGTTCTTGGATGTTAGACTCGGGATGTTCTTTTCACATGATGTCCAACAAAGCCTGGTTCACCACTTACAAATTAGTGAGTGGTTCCATTCTGATGGGAAATGGTGCGGTCTACAAAGTTATTGGAATAAGGGAAATCATGATCAATATGTATGATGGTGTGGTAAGGACGTTGTGTGGGGTAAGGCATGTACCTGATCTATGTAAGAATGTGATATTATTGAGTGCTTTGGATTGTAATGGGTATAGTTACAAGTTTAAAGGTGGGACAATGATGGTGTGTGATGACGTACTTATAGTGACGAAGGGATGGAGGATACCAAGAAATCTCTATACACTGCAAAGTAACACAATTGTATGTGGAGCTGTAGCTGAGAGTTCTAAGTCAAGTAATACCATTTTGTGTAACATAACCCCACACAAAATGGTGGGCATTCTTAACTACATTGTTTTGGATGTTTGGGGACCGGTAAGGGCAGCATCACGTGTTGGGCAGTACTTCATGTGGTTATCACAAAAGGTCTGGGGGTATCTTATATGGCACAAATTGGAGTTGTTTGTCAGGTGTAACTTGTGGCTGAGGTGGTGTACTATATCAGGAGAGAGTTCCTCAGGTCAGATATTGGTTCTGAGTACGCTAGTGTTCAAGGAGTTTTGTGAGTAGGGCATGGTGTATGCAAGGCTTGCAAGAGACTTCTTGGTGAAGTCAGCAAGTATGGTGTATTTCTCGGTTAATTGATCACCAAAGGTATCACTATATGGGAGAGTTGCATGAGAGACTTGGACAGGTCATGCAGTAGACCTCTCTAATTTAAGAGATTTTAGAGGACCGGCCATTCACATTTCTAGTGAGGTGTGATCTAGGTTTGGTGTTATTTCCGGAGAATGCATTTTTCTAGTATACAAAAAAGATGGGTTCAAGCTAGGTGATCCAATGGCAAAAAGGGTGGCGAGTGGTGGAGAGATGGTTTTAGGTGTTAAAGTCATAAGACAACATAATTAGGTAAATGAAGAGAAATGAGTGTCAAAACGCTGCAATAGCAGCAATGAGCATGTTATGCAGGTGGAGTTAGAGACTCGAGGCAGGAGTGTGTGGAGTTCTAACTCAGGAGACTTGCAGTATCACATGATAAATTGGAGCAGTAAGGAGATTGTGATGCAGGTGGAGTTTCATGCTCAGGGCAGAGATGACATTGGTTATGATGTGGGGAGTTCAAGTTCAGGAGACCAGCATGATCACAATGGGCTTACAGGCATTATCAGGCCACCACCTAGGTGTGATATGATGTCTTTTGCAACCATTACTACCAGGAAGGATCCTACTATTGACTCACTTCTAAAAATGAGTAGCACTAGGGCTATCCTAAGTATAAAAGTTACGTCGTGTAATAATTAGCCTAAATAGGCCAAATTGTCTCCACGAGGAATGCAGTTTAGTTCTAAACTAGTGCGAAATAGGTAAAGAAAATAAGAAAACAAATTCTATTGAACATGGTTCAAATTCGAAATCTTGGGATTTTTAAAAGTTTGTGATGGAATTGAAATGAAGCAAATCCTAAACTAAAAATTTAACATGCATAAACCAACCAAACAACTCACTAATTAAACAAAGATAAACTAAAATTAAACCTCAACAATGACTTAAGATTAAACACCCACTCAACACAATGATGTCTGAAATATAAGGATTATGCAACATTTCAACTAAATAAATAAATAAAAAAAGCTAAACTAAACAATAAGTAAAGCTTAACTAAATAAATAAACTAGACCTAACAATAGATAAACTCAAACAACTCTTAAATAAGTATAACTAGATTTAGACTAATTAAAGCTCCAACAAGACACATGGCATTAACTAAAACAAAACAACTAAACAACCACAAGGGAAAGAGAGAGAATGAGGGAGGGACTTAAAACAAATATTTAGTTTCAACATTAACTTTAAATAAAGGCAAGGTGAACTCAATAACAAAAATACTCAACTAAAATTAATTCCTACAATGACTTCAAAATAAAAAAAAGACAAACTGAATTTAACAATATAAATAACCTAGGAAGAATGTAAATTCAACAATTACTCTAAAGAAATACTGAACTTAATAATTTAAATAATCCAAACAAGTGCTTAAATTCAAGAGAGAGAGAGAGAGAGAGTAAAAGCAAATAATATAAATAATCCAAACAAAGTTTAGAATCAACAATGACATTAAATGAAATAAAGACCATTGAATTTAATATACTACACCAACAATTATTAAAATAACATCAAGAGAAAGAGAGAGAGAGATGGGAAAATGGGGTGGTTGTGAAGAAAGGAACAGTAGTGGCGCTGCCCCCAATGCTACCTGCTCCAAGCCTCCCCCACGCAACCTCTCTTTGCCAAGAAACCCTAGCTCCCTTTTTCTCTTCCTAGCTACCCCCCTCTTTCCCCCAATGCCCCCAATGCTTTTCTCTCCTTTTTGCCCTTAATAGCACACACACACACGGGTTGCCAAAACTCTCTCCCAGCGTGCCCTTAAGTTGCATGGCCAGGTCACATCAATGGACTTGGCCCACATTTTTTATTTCTTCAATTTCTTGTTTTGTTTGCTCCATTTTAAGTTTTTTCCCCCTAGCGAACAAGTCCGATTTAGACCATACTAAAGCCCGTATCTCTCAAAGCTCAAAACACAAAAGTTTTAGATCTCTTTATCAGATTTCCCTAGAATTTTAAATCATCTCGATCGGAGCTCAGACGAGAATGTTACGCCCAGATTACGGAGTAATGCTAAAATAGTCCATAAAACAGCGTATGGTAACTTCACATCTGATTTCGACCTTGATGCAGCTAGTATTTCTCAAAATGCAAAACATGAAAATTGTAGAGTATTTTAGTATATTTTTATATCATCTTGAATCATCAAAATCAGAGGTCAGATAAGAGATTTATGCATGGATTACAGAGTACCATCGATTTTTAGCTTCCAATAGTCGCACTGCGATAAAAAATACCAAAAATTCATAATTTACTCAATAAAACCCAAATGTTATAAACATAACACAATGATAATTTATTGAAATTAATTAGGCATTTAATTAAAAATATAATTTGTAATGCATGAATTAAAATACCTAATTATGCAATTTAAGCGTGTAATCACACTCCCTAACTAACGTTTTGCCAGTCCTTAGAAAATAATGTGAATGCAATCAAACCAGGGAAGAAGTACTAAAATTTCAATACTTATGAAAATTACATGTCATGAAATATGCTTAATGAGTTTAGGAACACAGTATACAGATTAATCCAAGTTACGTCTCAACTGGAAGATTTATACACCATTTAGTAAAACAACCAAGATAATGGAGCGTAACAAAGCTTACGTGTACAAGAGAGGATTAGAGTTCCAAGATTGACCACCAGCAAACATTAACGGTTTCAAATACAATCAATTAGTCTGAGACAACCGCACGGTCTTACTCTAATTCAAAACCATTATACTGGTGGCTTTCACACTATTACACTTTAAAAGGCACCCACTTTCTTGATTAGTTAGGACCCGGTAGTAGGTTACGCTACTACAAGGTACCCATTTTTTTGTTTAGTTAGGACCCCAATAATAGGTAGCCCTTTCCACTACATAATTGTTGCCCTTTTTTTATTCCTTTTTTTTTTGTTTTTGTTTTTTGTTTTTTTGTTTTGCAATTGATCCCTGGCTTGTTTCTTGTTTTCATTTGCTTCAAACTTTTTCTTTTCTTTTCTTTTTCTTTCTAAGCCATTAGGATATGATTTATTAGAGTTCCAAACAACTGAAGTGTATATCAACCAAAAATGGTCTAAGGTAGTCTTTCTTAGTCTTCTAACCTGTGTAGTGTGTGTAGCAAGACTTTCAACATCCTTCTCTTGGTTACAACTAAATGAAATGGATAAAGCTCTCTTTTGATTCAAACTCTGAGCTCAATAACAGTATTTCCCAAATGTGGACCTAACTGACATGCAAACATTACATGCAATTTTCATGTTGAAATTTTTTTTTCATATGGGAGCACACTATTGCACATGCAAATTCTCTCTCCCCAACTAAAATGAGACATTGTCCTTAATGTGAAAGCATAGGGGAGATGGAAAAGATATGCATGGGGGAAACAAACCAACAGAAAAAAAAAAAAGAATAATAGAGAGTCACAACCAACAAACACAGTAGAAAAAGAAAAGAAAGATGCAAATAAAAACAAATAAAAAGAAAAGAAAAAGAAAAAGAACAAAAGAGAAAGGTCAGAGGACTCTCCTGGGGTCTTGCAGAAGCAAGATCTCCTCATCTGGATCAAATGGAGTTATGAAAGGCTTGAGACGCTGGCCATTGACTATGAAACTGTTGCCATTCTTTGAATCTACAATGTCTACTGCACCATGAGAATGAACTTTTTCAACGATGTATGGGTAACCCCATCAGGACTTCAGTTTCTCAAGAAACAGATGCAATCTGGAGTCATAGAAAAACACTTGCTAGGTAGGGAAAAGTTGTTTGTCTTTGATTTTCCTATCATGCAGCAACTTCATCCGCTCCTTTGCTAAGCAGGCATTGTCGTAAGACTCCCTCCTAGACTCTTTAAGCTCACACGCTTGCAATTTCCTTAAACCTTTGGCATCGTCAAGCGAAAAGTTAATCAGTTTTATAGCTCATAAGGTGCGATGCTAAATCTCAATAGGTAAATGACATGCCTTACCGTAGACTAACCTATAGGGAGACTTCCCTAAATTCATTTTAAATGCAGTTTGGTAGGCCTAGAGTGCATCAACAAGTTTTTTTGATCTATATTTTCGATTAGGATGCACCATTTTCTCAAGTATGACTTTGATCTCTCTATTGCCCAATTCAGCTTGACCATTAGTCCGAGGGTGGTATGGAGCAGAGACCTTATGGGTCACTCCATACTTTTGCATGAGTTTTTCAAATGATTTGTTACAAGAGTGCAACCTTCCATCACTAATGATTGCCTTGGGCATACCAAAACGTGCAAATAACTCCTTAAGAAAATGGATAACAACCCTGTGGTCATTTGTTCTACAAGGTATAACTTCCACCCAT
Organism: Malania oleifera; assembly: GCF_029873635.1. Classification (NCBI taxonomy): domain Eukaryota; kingdom Viridiplantae; phylum Streptophyta; class Magnoliopsida; order Santalales; family Ximeniaceae; genus Malania; species Malania oleifera. Next base: position 56,146,041 of record NC_080425.1, read on the forward strand.
TTTAAGACATAATCCACAGCAACTAAAATGTAAGAATGCCCAAAAGAGTTTAGGAATGATCCCATAAAATCAATCCCACAACGGTACAAAATTTCAAGAGTCAAAATGGGAGACATAGACATTTTATTCTTTGTTGTGATTTTCCCTAATTTCTGACAAGTCTCACTGGTTTTACAAAAATTCTCAATATCTTTGAACACAGTAGGCCAGTAGAGTCCACTTTGCAGAATTTTTGAAACAGTTTTCTTTACAGCAAAGTGGCCTCTTCACGCTCCACTATGATAAAAATGCATCACAAAAGTAAATTCATCATCGGACACACATCTACGAACCAATTGATAAGAACAATATTTAAATAGATATGGATTATCAAAATAGTAGTGTCGTACCTCTACAAGGAACTTACGCTTATCCTGAGTTACTTAATGGTCTGGCATTCGGTCAATGACAAGGTAGTTCACAATATCAGCAAACCAAGGGGCGTGCGACACTGCAAAAAGATGCTCATTAGGAAAATCATCATTTAAGGGAGAAAGGGATACAAATATATCAGGTAGTTACAAACAAGAAATATGGTCAGCTACAATATTTTCTACTACCTTCTAATCTAGAATGGTGATGTCAAACTCTTGAAGAAGTAGAATCCATCTGATAAATCTGGGCTTAGCATCTTTCTTTGTCAACAAATATTTCAACGCAGAATGATTAACAAAAATAATAAAAGGAGATCTAATGACATAAGAGCGAAATTTTTCCAAGGCAAACACAACAGCCAAAAAATTCTTCTCAGTAGGAGTATAATTTTTCTGAGCATCATTCAAGGTATGACTTGCATAATAGATGACATAAGGCTTGTTATCAACTCTTTGACCAAGAACGGCCCCAAGAGCTAAATCACTAGCATTAGTCATAATCTCAAACGACAAGTCCCACCAAGGAGGTTGTATAATGGGTGTCATGGTCAAATATATTTCCAGTGTCTCAAAAGTCTGTTGGCATGCATCAGTCCATAAAAATTCAGTCTTAGTTTGCAATAAAGAACACAGTGGTTTAGCAATACCACTGAAATTCTGAATGAAATGCCTATAGAAGCCAGCATGGCCAAGGAAAGAATGGATATCCCTCACTGTCTTTTGAAAAAGTAATTGAGAAATCAACTCTACCTTGGTTTTGTCGACCTCTATACCACGCTCAGAAACTAAATGGCCAAGTACTAAACCACTACTCACCATTAACTAACACTTTTCCCGATTCAACAACAAGTTCTTTTCTTCACATCTTTTTAGAATGGTAGTCAAAATTTTCAAATAGGTATCAAAAGACTCACCAAACACAAAAAAAATCATCCTTGAAAATTTCACACATCTCATTTAACATGTCAGAGAAAATACTCATCATGCAGCGCTAGAAAGTAGCAGGTACATTAAATAATCCGAATGGCATCCTGCCAAAGGCGTAAGTACCAAAGGGGCAAGTGAAGGTGGTCTTCTCTTAATCCTCTGGTGCTACATCAATTTGATAATACCCAGAAAATCATCCAGAAAACAATAGAAAGCATTACCAGCTACTTTTTCGAGTATTTGATCTAGGAAGGGTAATGGGAAGTGATCTTTCGGCTAACCGAATTTAATTTACGATAATCAATGCACATTTTCCAACCCGTTACTTTCCTAGATGGGATCAACTCTCCACTAGCATTATCAATGACAGTCAAACCATATTTTTTTGGTACTACCTGTGTCGGGCTTACCCACTTGTTGTCGGAGATGGGATAGATGATATCAGCAGTTAATAGTTTTAGTACTTCTTTCTTTACCACTTCTTTCATGGTTGGATTCAATCTTCGCCGCACATCACGTACTGGTCTTGCATCTCCTTCTAGAAAGATGTTGTGAGTACAGATTGCAGGATCAATCCCCTTGATGTCTGCAATTGTCCAGCCTATTGCTCCTCGATGCTGCCTCAATACTTGTAATAACTTAGTTTCCTACTTCAAAGTAAGATGAGAAGAAATTACCATAGGGAATGTGCCCTTATCTGGGCCTAGAAAAACAAATTTCAAGTCTTCAGGTAGTGGCTTCAACGCAAGTGTAGGGACTTCTTCTTCTAATGACTTTATGACTTTTGGTAAGTCAAGGGCTTCAAAAGTTGGCTTACGCCAACTACTCATATAACCTGCATCTAACAACTGAGGGGAACCATCTATCTCCATGCACTGCCCCTCAGATTTTGTCAACTCTCTAGACAAAGGAACTGTCTCATAAAAAGCATCAGGCTGCTTGCGAAAGTCATTCTTAAATGCATTGTCAGAACCAAATATGGATAACAACTCTGAAATATCAAAATCATCTATCACATCAACTGCACGTACCTCAGAGTCATCAAAACCACTAGGCATCTTGCAAGCATTGAACACGTTCACCTCCAATGTCATATTCCTGAATGTGAGCTTCAACACTCCACTTCGGCGTTTGATCAACGCATTGGAGGTAGCAAGGAATGGGCATCCAAGTATGACAGGTGCCTAGGAAATGGTAGAGATATGCTGGTGCATATCTAAAACGACAAAGTCCACCGGGTAGTAGAATTTGTCGACTTAAACCAATACATCCTCAATAACACCCCGTGGTACCTTCAGTAATCTGTCAGCCAACTGTAGCACAATAGAGGTCTTCTTTAGCTTACCTAACCCCAACTGCTCATATATCGAGAATGGTAGCAAGTTCACACTACTCCTCAAATCAAGTAGAGCTCTTCCAATACGAGATTCACCGATCATAATGGAGATGGTGGGAGAACTAGGACCTCTAAGTTTCTGAGGAGTTTCACTCAATATCAATGCACTAACCTGCTCTGTCAAGAAAACCTTCTTCTTTACATTTAATTTCCTTTCCACTGTGCACAAGTCCTTTAAAAATTTCACATACGAAGGAACCTGCTAAATGGCATCTAGAAGTGGGATATTGATCTTCACCTACTTGAAGATCTCCTGAATCTTAGTATGGTATTTGTTCTTCTGACCAGCTGTCAACCTTTGAGGATAGGGTATAGGTCAGTACTCCTTACTAGTCTCAGCCTCCACGTCGACTAACTTCTTCAATTTTGGACTTACTTTCTCTGATTTTTCTTTGGCCTCATCTGCCTCAACTGCAACTTTTGGTGTAGGGGCAACTGTTTGCCTCTCAGTAGATATCTCAGGTCGGGGGACTTCTTTCCCACTTCTCAACGTAATGACGACCTTTGTCGTCTCAATGGAATCCCCTGAAACATTATGCACTGGTTGCTGTTGTTGCCGGTATACCTAAGGATTAGGTTGAGGCTGCGCTAGAAATTTTCCCTTCTCTAAGGTACTCAACTATGTACTGATCTTATTAAGGGCGCCTTGCAGGTCATTGTTAGTTGTGGTCTGAATTTGCCTAAACTGCTGAAGTGTATCCTCAAGAGACCTTTTCCGTGGAATGGGTGCAACATTAGATGGAAACCCTGGAGGTGAGTAGTGCTGAAAAATCGGATGTGGCTGATACGGGTGCTGAGACTGTGGTGCAAAAGACTGGGGAGGCTGCTGAAACTGTGAAGGAGATTGACTAGCTTGATCATTCCTCCATGAAAAATTTGGGTGATTCCTTCATCCCGGATTGTAAGTGTTTGAGAAGGGCTGATTGTGAGCTTTGTTAACCCAATTTGTTGACTGAATCTAATCAAACCTACTCTCATGTACTACCGTCATGATCGGACAATCCTGGGCCTTATGGCTAGAGTCACTGCATAGAGAGCACACCTCAACTGATTTCGCCGCTTTCACCTTCTCTAACTCCATAACCTCTACCCTCCTAGCTAATGCAGCAATATGAGCCTGGATATTGGTTTCCTCCTTTACCTCATATCTACCTCCACCACCAATTGCCCTGAGAGGTTGCACTGCCATTAGTGCCCGATCATATCATGTATTCCATTGTTGTGCACTTTCAACTAAGTAATCAAAGAATGCTAGTGCCTCATCTGGTTCCTTGTTGAAGAACTCCCCATTACACATAATCTGAACAAACTGCTTACAATCAGGAGTGAGGGCCGTGTAGAAATAATTTACCAGCCTCCAAGACTCAAACCCATGATGCGGACAGATATTTATCAGCTCTTTGAACCTGTTCCAACAAGTCTAGAAAGTCTCATCACCTCTTTGCATTAACTGACTGATTTTCTTCTATAGGAACTAGGGTCTCTGAAAAGGAAAAAAATTATGTAAGAACTCACGTTGCATGTCAGTCCAATTAGAAATAGAGTTAGGTCTTAGAGAATTAAACCAAAACTTCGCTTTATCCTTCAAGGAAAAAGGAAATAAACAAAGCTTAATGTATTCATCAGTTTATGCTATAGTAATGAAGATAGTACATGCCAACTCAAAATCGGTCAAATGCTGATAAGGACTCTCAGAATCCATCCCATGGAACTGAGGTATTACTGACAACATATCATGCTTAATGGTGAAATTCGGTGCATTATTTGGCATGGCAATACAGGATGGTGTAGTGGTGTGTGTAGGCTGCAAAAAGTCTTTCAAAGTGCGTGGTGCAGGTGGAGGTGTAGGTGGATGTTCAGCCATGGTTTCCTCAAAATTTTCTTCAAAAAGATCACTCAAATCAATTTCAGTGTCCTCACTCACAAGAAAAATAGGAAATTTACTACATGTATTAGGTGACAATTTGTATAGCATATGTGAAATGTCTCTAACCCAAGGCATCAAACATCAACCCAAACAGCAGACAGTCACCGACATAGCAGTAGTCAAGCATGATCAAAAATTTTTTTGCTTTTTTTTTTTTGAAAATTTATATTCTTTTTTTGTGTTTTTAAATTATGAGAGAAATCAAAATAAATGGACAAACACTAGATTGAAACTAATTTTGGCACTCCCTGGGAATAACGCCAAAAACTTGACTCACTTCTAAAAATGAGTAGCACTAGAGCTATCCCAAGTATAGGAGCTACATCATGTAATAATAAGCCCAAATAGGCCAGATCTTCTCTGCGGGGGAATGTAGATTAGTTCTAAATTAGCGCAAAATAGGCAATGAAAATAAGAAAACAAATTTTACTGAACATGGTTCAGATTCGAAATCTTGGGATTTTTGAAAGTTTGTGATGGAATTGAAATGAAGCAAATCCTAAACTAAAAATTTAACATGCATAAACCAACCAAACAACTCACTAATTAAACAAAGATAAACTAAAATTAAATCTCAACAATGACTTAAGATTAAACACCCACTCAACACAATGATGTCTTGAATGAAATATAAGGATCATGCAACATTTCAACTAAATAAAAAAAAAAAAATAGCTAAACTAAACAATAAGTGAAGCTTAACTAAATAAATAAACTAGACCTAAAAATAGATAAACTCAAACAACTGTTAAATAAGGATAACTAGATTTAGACTAATTAAAGCTCCAACAAGACATTTAACATGACATTAACTAAAACAAAACAACTAAACAACCACAAGGGAAAGAGAGAGAATGAGGGAGGGACTTACACAAATATTTAGTTTCAACATTAACTTTAAATAAAGGCAAGGTGAACTCAATAACAAAAATACTCAACTAATATTAATTCCTACAATGACTTCAAAATAAAAAAAGACAAACTGAATTTAACAATATAAATAACCCAGGAAGAATATAAATTCAACAATTACTCTAAAGAAATACTGAACTTAACAATTTAAATAATCCAAAAAAGTGCTTAAATTCAGGAGAGAGAGAGAGAGAGACAAAGAGAGAGAGAGAGAGAGCAAAAACAAATAATATAAATAATCCAAACAAAGTTTAAAATCAACAATGACATGAAATGAAATAAAGACCACTGAATTTAATATACTACACCAACAATTATTAAACTAACATCAAGAGAGAGAGAGAGAGAGAGATGGAAAAATGGGCTGGCCGTGAAAAGAGAAACAGTAGAGGCGCTGCCCCCAATGTTGCCTGCTCCAAGCGTTCCCCATGCAACCTCTCTTTGCCAAGAAACCCTAGCTCCCTTTTTCTCTTCCTAGCTACCCCCCTTTTTCCCCCAATGCCCCAAATGCTTTTTCTCTCCTTGTTGCCCTTAATAGCACACATACACGGGCTACCAAAACTCTCTCCCATCATGCCCTTAAGTTGCACGTCCAAGTCACATCAATGGACCCGGCCCACATTTTTTTATTTCTTCAATTTCTTGTTTTGTTTGCTCCATTTTAAGTTTCTGTCCCTCAGTAAACAAGTCCAATTTCGACCATACTAAAGCATGTATCTCTCAAAGCTCAAAACATAAAAGTTGTAGATCTCTTTCTTAGCTTTCCCCATAATTTTAAATCACTTCGATCGGATCTCAGATGAGAAAGCTACGCCTAGATTACGGAGTAATTATGAAACAATCCATAAAATAGCGTATGGTAACTTCACGTCCGATTTCGACCTTTATGCAGCTAGTATTTCTCAAAATTAAAAACATGAAAATTGTAGAGCATTTTCTTATATTTTTATAACATCTTGAATCATCAAAATCGGAGGCTGGATGAGAGAGTTATGCACAGATTACAAAGTACCATTGATTTTTCGCTTCCAATTATCGCCATGTGATAAAAAATATCAAAAATTCATAATTTACTCAATAAAACCAAAATGTTATAAACAGGACACAATGTTAATTTATTGAGATTAATTAGGAATTTAATTAAAATATAATTCGTAATGCATGAATTAAAATGCCTAATTATGTAATTTAAGGGCATAATCAACTAACTTTCAGGAGGCAGTGCGCGGTTAGAAGAAAGATATGTGGATAGGTGTCATGGTGGAGGAGATAGAGTTACTATATAAGAATCAAACGGGGTGTTTGTGGATCTCCTAGAGGGGGAGAGGGAGATAGGCTGCAAGTGGGAAAATATTCTGTTATTTTATGTGAAAGGCATGTCGATTGCTGAAAATGTTGCGACTGAGGTAAATCAATCCGGGGCTCTATTAAGAAAGGAAGTTGACATGAAGGTGTTGGGTACTGCCAAGACTGTTCTTGGGCTGGAGATTTGCAAGGATAAAGTTATAGGGAGATTAGGATGAAAGTAATGGTGTATTCCCAAGAGGGGGGTGAATTAGGTATTTTAAAATCTTAACGTGCGGAAACTTGATTTATTTTAAAACTTAATTATCACGTCCCCTAACTATTTCAATCACCAATGAAAAACTAAACAGCGAACAACTATACTAATGGACAATCCTAAATATAAAATCAAGATACAAGATTTATTATTTCTCCAGCAAATTAATATTGGTAACAAGATATTTAACCAATCAAATATTCTTCTTGTATTTGAACAATTAATCAGTCAATATTAAACAATTTTAGCATATTAAGCCAAGTCTGAATTTTTAGCTTGCAACAACGTTTGATCTTAATATGTATTTAAATCATCCAAAACATCCACAAATCATTCTAAGCATTCATACCAACCCAAATCAATAAATCATTCAAAGATATGAATATCAATATATATGTGCAAGAAATTAAAAAGATCAGGGAAAGAAGAACACCAAAATTTTTTACAAGGTTCGGCAACGTGCCTACGTCCTTGCCTCAAGCAACCCGCTGTAAGTATTTTCGTAACTTTCTCCATTCAATAGGTGGAGTTACATCTCTCCTTTCAGTAGGTGGAGCACCTATCTTCATTTAGTAAGTGGAGATCCCTCTCTAGCAAGAATACCACGCTTGCTAGGCCGATTCTATCCTTAAATCGATAGCTCAATAACAATTATAGCAACATATTTTCGTACAAAATAAAACTCTCTCAAAGGAGCAGATTTGTACAGATTTAATCACTACTATACTTTCAACGATAAGATGTAATGAAGCTCAACAAGTTTTCTAGGGTTTTCTGGATTTAAAGATGTGAAAACGAGAGCAAAAACCATGTTGACTCTGTGAGTCCGATCTCTATTTTGATGCTAACAAAATACCAGGAACTTATATGCGTATTTAGCGTGTGCACAGGTCTATAATTGAGATCACACATAAGGGTCAGAGAGCATAGAGGCCAGTACGGATTATATACATTCACCTGGCGTATCTCGTTCAGTGAAGAGCATGAAGACTAAAGACTATTCTATATTTCATTGTAATTGCATTTTAGATTTCAAGTCTCTAATAATGGACTGTGTCATTTGCATAACATGCATGATAGGATTTAAGCTCAAAGGACTTAGACTGACCTTAGGACCCTCTTGTTTGCATAAAAATGTGGTCTATTACTTTAAAATTAATTATCATATGTATAGGGACAACATTATAAGTGGAATAGATCTAAAATGCTCTAAAAGAGCATGTTCGGTCGACCGAACTATAATGAATAGGGACCTTTGGTTGATCGAACCTTCGTTGGGTCAACATTTTGACCCTTCGGTCGATCGACCAGAAATGTACTCCAATGTCCTAGTCGACCGAACCTCCTTGGGGTCAACAAGTTCACTCTTTGGTCGACCAACCAAAAATGAGCTGCTATGCTCTGGTCAATCGAACCACCTTGGGGGATGTCCCAACGCTTTGGTCAACTGAACCTTCAAGTTCAAAAGATCTTGGTCGACTGAACCTCGAAGATTAGAAATCGCCACAAGTCTGGTCGATCGAACTCGTAGTTCAAATTATCCCTAGTCGACCGAACTGGGCACCACAGTCAACCGAACCATCAAGATGACCCTCTCTGGTTGCTTAATTTTTACTGACTTTAAATTGGGTTAATTTTAATTAAACGCACTCAATCTTTTTCTAAAATACCCAGCGTGTCCCCAATGGCTATAATTTTTTCCCAATTCTATATATAGCCCTTCATTTGCAAAATTAAGAAATTATTAGGGTTTGAGATTAGCAAAAATTCTTTGAAAATCTATTTGGCCAAAATCACCCATAGTTTCATATCTCTTCAATCATATTGCAAAAGTTTACCTCCCATACTCATCTAGTTACTTATTTTGAAAGAAGATAGTGTTTTCATATTCTTTGTATAAGCTAAACTCTCCCTTGGTCTTATTTGATTGTGTGTTGATTTTTGAGAGTTAGTTAAGGTTTTTCCCATAATATTTTATTCATAAATATTTAATTGGGAAAAACTCTTGTGTGACTTAAAAGCATGCATCCTCATTGCAAGTTTCATAAGCTTGATTTGTGTTTTGACGAAAACATCTTTAGCAAGCTTAAAAACCCTATTATCTACTGTGCTTTATATTTGAGAAATATTTATGTGATATTTGATTAGGGTTGTAGAGACTATTTGATTGTTTCCACAAGAAGCATATCTGTTTAAGATCAAAGGTCTTACTCTCACACATACATTGATCTACATTTAGCTGAGAGTTAACAAAATATCACTTGAGCTTAATATCCTATCATATGTGAGTGCATTATTCAGTTGAGCTTATTGTTTCATATCTGTTTAGTGTAAGAAGCATTTTACATGTATGCAAATTATCGGTTAAATTTTTTGTATTCTAGGCACGGGTTTGAAGAGGGAGACTAGCCCTATTGAATAGTCCCAGATTTGCTTAGATCCAATTAGGAAAGTTAGGTGCACCATTTTGGTAAGGTGCGGTTGTAGGTTGAGGTCAGCCCCGTGTATTAACTTAGTTGTATACAGTGCCGCTCCACCCGTTAAGTGAGCCCTTAATGGAATCCTCTTGCTTGTAAGCTTGACGCGGGGACGTAGGCAGTATTGACCGAACCCCAATAACATTTCTTGTGCCAACTTTTAATTTTCGCATTTTAAATTCCAAGCACTTGAATGTTTGTGTTTTATTATTGAGATTGATTGGATTTATGAATATATAGAAAAACCCTAGCTTTGTGTAATACTGGTTGTGATTTTTGGACCAAACTTAGGAGTAATTTTTAAATACCCAATTCACTCCCCCTCTTGGGAATACACCAATTCTAACAATTGGTATCAGAGCCTCGTTGCACTAGGCTTAACAACTTTTGTAAAAGATCGTAATGGCTCTCATTGGTGTATCCCCATTCGGAAAGGGACGATCACCTTCCAGTCCTCTATTGTTTTGTGGTGTTAACTACACCCACTAGAAAATTAGAATGAGCATTTTTATAAAATCTATGGATTGGAGGGTCTGGAAGGTGATTGATAAAGAAATTTGTATGCCAGTAAAAAATGATAATAATTTGATGTATGCAAATTCATATGCCATGGACTTACTATATTGCTCTTTAGATTCTGATATTTTGCTTGAGTTTGTGGCCTATAAGAGTGCACAGGAAATCTGGGTTGAACTCGAAAAGAAGTATGGAGTGACCCAGGAAAAGGAGATTGCCACTCAAAATGTTCCAAGTCAAAATGATTTGGTAGTGGCCAATTATGATCTAATTGCATTGGTAGACAATGAGGCATTCTCCTACATCCTTACGCTAGCACCAAAACTATTTCCACCTTCCTCCATGGCCAGGCCAGATGGACGTGATGATGCTCAGGATATTGCCTACACTTAGGATAACTGGTTCCTGTCAGAACGAGCTGGGATTAGATACATGCGGGAGTTTTGCTCCAAGGAAGTAATACTGGGTAAGATTCTTGACCTTTAATTTATGGAACAACACTTTAGCAACATCATGGATATGTTCCGATTTCAGGGGTGAGAATCATTTATCACAAATCAGCCCAGTGGGCACTATCTCACATTTGTTAGATTATTTTATGCCAATCTTGGAAATGATGAGGATGGGTATTATTCTAGGGTTTTGGAGACCGACATTAGATTCGATGCTGAGTATTTTTTGGATATACTGGACATAGGACGAGGTGATTTTGAGTGCCCTGATTCAGTAACCTCCTGAATAAATGAACGAGAGTTTACTCTTGGGACATTCGCAAACTTGGTTATGACCGATCCACTTGCTGCTAACCCCAATCACCATCCAAACTACAGATCCTTCACCTTAGAGGTTAAGATAGTTCACCACCTGATTACATACAATATTCTGCCTAAGGTAGGATCCAGGGTGCATGTTTCTTTTCTTGACTACTACATTATGTGGTGTCTATTTGCGCGAAAGAAACTTGACCTACCTAGATTGATGATTCGATGGATGATGGCCAAGACTATTGGGTGTAGGGACCATCGTGATCCTTACAAGGATGTAATGAGGATAGAAGCCCCCACCTATGATGGACAAAAGGATCCTAAGTTATCCAAGATTGGTTGACTGGGATGGATGCCTATTTTGACTGGTGTAAGATGACTAACTTTCATCGAGTTATGTGTGCAAAAATGAAGTTAACAGGGCAAACAAAACTCTATTGGATAAATGTTGAGAGGCGTGAAGCAAGGTTAGATCATAGGCCTTGAAAATAGGATATAGTTCCTAAGAGGGAGGGTAAATTGGGCTTTAAAAGATTTATGTTCTTTTTAAAGATTTTGAATTATAACAATGAACACAATCACAAGATACGTGTAAAATAATCAATCCAAATCAACCACAATCAAAATGAAATAACTAAGTGCTTGATTCTTGTAACAATAGTATTAACTTTACCGTGATCCCAAGAGGGGGGGTGAATTGGTATTTTTAAAATTTAACCCCTAGGTATTCCTCCTAACAACAGTATGTTCACAATCCTATGGTCAATCTAATGCGAATAATATAAATATATCAGAAATTAAATGAAGCAGTTTAATTAATCGCACAAGCACCAGGAAGCAATAAATAAAGGGTGACACACAGATATGTTATCGAGGTTCGGCCAACTGCCTACGTCCCCGCCTTGGCTAACCACCACAAGGATTATCACACTAACTTGCTCACTTGAATGGGTGGAGCGGCACCAATACAAACCAGGTCAAATTATCGGAGGGCTGACCTACAATCTTTACACCAATCCTTACCGAGCTGGATTACCGCCCCCTCAGACTATGCTTGGGATCTCTCAGATATACAAACAAAAGGTACAATGTATGAGTGCTTTCACGTAAAGCAAATTTGTACCATAAATGCGCACAATCACAAACATGACAGATGATTCAATAATGTAAGCTCAGTGTGGTCTAAGTAGTTCAACTCTCAAATATATTTTCTATCAATGTTATATGTACGTGAGAGTGTCAACAAGCAATCTTTGTATTTCTAGATATTCTCAATCAAGAAGCTCAAACAAAGATATAATGCAATATTCAAATATCCCAAATAGTAGAATATGTCAATCACGTGAGTAGTGTATATGCTTGGTTTGCAAGATATATGTAATCTTTGTATTTTAGCAAATGATGTAGACTTGAATGGATTTTGCCACAAAGATTAATATCAAACACACAAATATCTTTTCACTAATATATCGATATGAATACCACAAGATATTTGAGTACGTTTGAAAATATTTTTGCAAGCCAAAAACGAATACAAACTTCCTAAGATATTGCAATGAGAATGCAACACTTAGAAGTTCAGCAAAGTCTTCTTAGGATGGGCTTATGAGAAAAGCCCCCTAAGAATACTTAGGTAATGCTCTCGGGAAAAACGATTCAAACAATCAAAGAATGAGAGAGCAAAACCTCAAACCAATAACACTCAAATATACTTACAAATGATACTGAGATGAAGTAGGTAAGTTTGAGTGAATTTGGAAGTAGTGTAAGCAATAGGAAGTATTTAGCTTGAGATAGAAATTTGATTTTTGGTTTTTGCTAATCACACATTAATTCTCCCAAATGAAGTAGTATATATAGACATACAAAAATATTTGACCGTTGGGGACCTATTAGGGATTATTGGAAAAAGTTTAATGACACTTAAACTATTTTAATCCTGTTTAAAAATTATTTATCCGCGGTAAAAATTATGGCAACCCAAGAGGTCCGGTCGACCAGGACTCAAATGGTTCGGTCGACCAGGAGGTTTTTGAACTGAGGTCTTGGTCGACCGGAAGTGGGCGATTTCCCAAATTTTCGAGGTTTGGTCGATCGAGCCATTTTGAACTATCTGGTTCAGTCGACCAAACCGCTGGGAAATTTCCCGAGGACCCTTCGGTCGAGTAGGTTGTTGGAGTATAAGAGTGGTCGGTTGACCGGGAGGTCAAAATATTGACTCCCAGGTGGTTTGGTCGACCGGGGTCAAATGAACTATAAGGGCTCGGTCGGCCGAACCGTGGTCAACATGTTGACCCGGACCAGTTTCGATCGATTAGGAGAAAATGACCTATGTGGGTCGGTCGACCGAAAGTACAAGACTTGTACATTTTTGTCCTTTTTCAAGAATGCAATCACCTAGGTCAAATATTCAAACATATGTATGCATGAGTGAGTATCCTAGTGTCATTTTGTATCCAAATCTAAGATACCGAAAAAATCTGGTGTCTGTCGACCTAAGGATACGCCCTAAGGTCATTTCCAGGTCACTATTTGGTTTGAGCTTACATATTAAACCATGCATGTGTTGTGTGTGTTTATTACAAACCAAATACCCTAATTTACTATTACAGGCCAAATGTGCAAGAGGAATATATATTACAACACTTAATAAGAGATTTGTCTTCAGTTCTTCATTGTCTCCATGTGCTTGTGTATTATGATTTTGACAGTTTTGGTTCCTGCACATATTCTCAAACACCCATTAGATATATAAAGAGTATTTGTTATAATCAAAACCGGGCGTGACCCATAGGGTCAACAAATAGCACTGTAGTAATATGTAATGCTTGTTGGATTTGTATAAGCCCTGTGTTGAAATTCACAATCACACTTCTTCCTAATGTTCATTTTTTAAATAAACTTTCAGTTTAATAAATTTAAGATGATCAACCAATGTAGTCCCTTTCGGTTTCCGCAATCAATGCTGATCAAACCAAAACAAATTATCTTCCAGTCTATTTAACAACCAAACACTCAAGAATTCATAAATTATAAAGCATCCACGCAGTTTATAAAGTGTTCTAAAAAGTAAAGAGTAGGGAAGAGAGAGAGAGGAACACAAGGTTTTACGAGGTTCGGCTTATACCCAACCTAAGTCCTCACCTTTGGCAAACCACCAAAGGATTCACTAGGTCAGTTCCTTTGCCTTACAGAACAACACCGTTTACAACACTCTTTCGATTAGGCTAAATTCTGCCTCTTCAAACTATATCCCCTCGCTTGGCACAACGATCCAATAGCCTTGAATCGTCTATAAACAAGAAACAAGTAGAGAGAATTTTGTGTACAACAAACACTCTCACAACAAAGCTAGTTAGTACAATATTCAGCACAAATATACTTCAATGTAAATCAATATAAAGAGATTGAAGCTCAATTGAATTTAGATCACCGAATCTATCTTCGGTGTATTGAAAGATTCAAACTTTGAAAACTCAAATTCGGAGCTGAGATAAGCAGTAATTCAGTAGTGAACGTAGGATGAGCACTAAAGAGATTGAAAGCTTTGAGAGTACTTTGATTGCTAGAAAATTACTTGGTTAATAAAATTATTGTAGTTTGGGGCTATTTATAGATGTTTAAAAGATAATTCCTTACCCCCCAAGTTTACTTGGAGTAAACATCAAGGTTTCAAAAAGAGTAGAGCCTAAGAAATCCATTTAAAAAATCTTCCCGTTGAGGTTTTTAAAAATCTGTTTGAGTGGCAGTTGCTTGCCACAACCTAGCAGTCGCCTGCCATAGTTAAAACTGTACAACTAGAAGGCTGGCAATCGCCTACCAAGACACAGGTAGTTGCCTGGCTTGACCACTCAGGCGCCTGACAGGGTTCAAGTAGTCGCTTGGGACCCTACTGCCTCCCAAGTTTAATTCCCTTTATTTTTGGCAATCTACTGCCTACATTGGGTAGTCATCTGGCTCTCAAAAACTCCCTTTTTTACTTTGAAAACTTTCTTCCTTTGAGACCTATTATCATTTTGATTTAAAAACATATTATAAGGTCTTTCAAAAATGTGTTTTTTAGTTTCTTTTTATTTGCAAGAGCTTCAATTCAATTTACATTGAGGTTTACATGAAGTACTTACATAAAGACATCCTTAAAACTCTAATCTTTTGATCTTCATGTAAATCCTTGCTTTTCCATGATCGTATATCATCTTTGAGCTTTCAATCAACTTTCATTCTTGAAAGTATTTTCATCATGAGCTTTTATTTTGGCTTTGAAATGCTTGAGCTTTGCTTGCTTACTGAAACTGTTTAACTTGAAAACCATATCAAATTTATCTTGACTTGTTATCATCAAAATAAGAATTATAAGCCCTGTTAGGCCAACAATCTCTCCCTTTTTGATGATGACAAATCTAGAGCAAAAATGAGAAAATACTCCTTAAAGTACTCCCTTTGTATAATAGTCATGGCTCCCCCTTTCAATAAGCATGAATGACAAATGTTTTCAAGCATGAAGTACAATCATATTTCTCTAGTATCAAGCATCAAACATATGCATGAATGACAAATGTTTTCAAGCATGAAGTACAATGATATTTCTTTTTTCTCTTCCTTAAACACTACTCTCCCCCTTTGGACATCAATCAAAAAGGAAAAGAGGGTGATTAATCATAAAGTATATTTAAGTTTGAACTACAAAGTACTTAAGGCCATCCAAAATATGATACAAACAAAAAATGTTGTCCGGTGAAATACATAGAAAGATTAAGGTTTAATACATAAGATAAAGCAACAAAAACATCAGAATTGATCAAGCACATCATTCAAAATCTTCATTGGATCCACTCCCATCTTCATCTTCTTCCTGTTCTGTAGAATTTTCAGCAGATTCATCATCACTAGATGGAACTAAGCTAATGTCCATCGGTGTTGTACCTTTAGAAGAGCTAGATAAATGCTATTCAATTTTATCAACCTGTTGAGTAAGAGTGGCTCCTGAAGTGTACCAAGAACAGATTACATCCCATCGCTAAAGTTCATATAGTGAGTGTAAAATGGTAGAAACCAAGAGGGATTATCTGGGTCTGGCTGTGCTGAAGTAGCTGGCATAGAAGGCTGAGGTGGAGGCACAGATGTGGGGTGTCGATGACCCTTGTGAAACCATCCTTGAGTGGTTTTCTTATAACCCATGTGCTTAAGAATTGTGTCAAAAAATATGTCGTAATGGATTTTTTGAATGAAGTTGAAAGATGGTGTGAGTATGTTAAAATTTGCAAACACCATATTCAAAATCCTAGCATATGGTAGAATAATGCGAGAAGCGTCAACTTTCATATTAATCCATTTGATGAGAAGACTAGGAAGATCCAATTTTTTCCCTTTCAAAATACACCACATGATGACAATTTAAAAAGGAAACACGATCATGTGAACCAGATCGTGGTAGGATATTATACGTAATCAGTTGATGCAAAATTATAGCTTGAAGATTGAGCTGTTTGTAGATGGGTGGATTTCCAAAATAAGTGGGTGTATCAGTCATTACAAGAGGTAGAAATGCCTCTAGGGTGAATCCTTAGGCCATTAATAATTGTTTTTCAACAATTTGAACGTCGAAATCTCCCGATTTGACACATGATTTTTTCTAAAGATATGGGAGTGAGGTGAATATTTTTCCCCAAAAGGTTTGTTTTTAACCCATCGTCTTTATTCAATTAGGTGTAATCCCAAGAGTTAATTGGGTATTTTAAAAAATTCTTTGAAACTTATGTACCTCTTAGTTCCTCTTTCTAAATTTAACTAATTACTTATCAAATTCGTGTGAGGTTATTCAATATACATACATGCAAGCAAGATATTGAAATGTAATGCGGAAAATAAAAGATAAGGGAAGAGAGAATGCAAACGTGATTTTACGAGGTTTAGCTAACCCGGTCTACGTCCTCGCCTTGAGCAACCCACTCAAGGATTCCACTATAATCCCTGCTCCTTAAATTGGGATGGAGCTTCCCTTACAATCCACTACTTACAAGAGGTACAACTTCCTCCTAATTCGCTGCTTACAAAAGATACAACTCTCTCCTCAAACCCGGTTCACAACCCGAACCGTGATTACAATGAAATCCGTA
This sequence comes from Malania oleifera, assembly GCF_029873635.1. Taxonomy (NCBI): domain Eukaryota; kingdom Viridiplantae; phylum Streptophyta; class Magnoliopsida; order Santalales; family Ximeniaceae; genus Malania; species Malania oleifera. Next base: position 56,163,050 of record NC_080425.1, read on the forward strand.
AAACACTCAAAGTTGCTTCTAACAAAGCTAGTGAGTACAATAGAAATTCCTAATACATAATCATATGATCAAACTTGAAGCTCAGAATGTATGTAACGATACAATTGTTGAAAGAATGATATATGATTCAGCAAATTTCTCCTTTATCAAATCTTCTAAAATGTTTGTATGAGTAATAGCTTTGAAGACAAGATGCTCAAATATCAAATATGATCTTATTAAAAGTTTGTCTTGAATATTGTAAAGATATAAATAAAAAATCTTTCTTTCAAATATTCAATCACAACTCAATCTTTGTAATATGCAAATATATATACGATATGTATTCCAAAGATCCAAACATTGAGTATAAGGTTTTCTAAAGAAAATATCCCTCAATAGAGTATATATATAGTTATGAGCTTCTAAGGATATTTAATCAAATGGTTTTGAAGTATTCAAAATATCAAGTCTTTAACTAAGGACACACTTGAATGATAACTATTTAATCAATGGCAAAAGAACAACTTTCTCAAGTAATGACCTTGTCAAAACCACTCTTTATATGTATATATATATATATATATATAACTTTTAGACTTTTCAATCAAGTAGATTTTGGAATATTAAAAATATCAAGTCTTGAATGAAAACTCACTTGAATCAAACTATTTAACCAATAACAAAGCTTTTCTCAAGTGGTAATCTTATCAAAAATGATTTAGTACATGCACACTCAAGATCAACCTCTTAACACATATTCAAAAATGGATTTTGCAATACCAAACTCTTTTGAAAAATGAATATCAATCAGCACATCAGTTTAGATGACAAAAATCTATGAGAATAACTCTTAACAAGTAGTATGATTTAACAAACCTCAATACCAAATAGAGATCAAGATGTGTATACGAAATCCCTTTGTTTTTTTGAGTTGATTTGCCCAAGCTTGATGAATATAGGTTGGAGTGTAGGCAACCGTATAGCAATAAGCTCAAGTTTCTCAATTCTCTTTCAATAAGATGTTCTCTTCTCTTTTCGTTGATCTTAGCTTGTTTCACTAGGGTTTAGACGTTCAATATATAGGCGTCTTACCCTTAGAATCAATCCTAACCGTTGGATCAAAAAATATCTCGCTAGTTCTCTTATTAAAAATTAGATTTTTAAGTTTTCCCGCAAGTTTAGGCAACTGAGGTTAAAGATTCAGGCGACTAAAGTTCCCTAAAGTTTGGAAAAATTAGCCTGGATACAGGGTCAGGAGACTAAAGTTGAGGGTTTAGGCTCCTGAAGTGACAAGTTTAGGCGACTGAAGTTGACTTCAGTCTACCGTAGTGTCTCAGCCAGGTTTTATGTTTCACCATTAATTCTTGAGGTGACTGAACTTAATTTTCAGACTTCTGAAGAAATTCTTCAGGCGACTAAGGTTGAGTTCAGGCTACCGAAGTGGCCATTTCTTAAATATTTTCTTTCCAGTTTAAAATTATGCTTTGCTCTCTTTCTTGGCTCTTTTATAAAAGTATTTTCCATGGTTTTGAAAATATTTCTAAGTCCATGAATGTCCCCTAATGATGTTCATGAAATGCATGAGTCCTAAGGTCATTATTGTTTATGATTTGAGCCTCAAATCAAATCATATGAAAATATAAATACATTGAGTTCTAAGTACCCATTCCCATGACAATCTTGAACTTGTTGCTTGCATATTCATTCTTGTACTCTTTGAGTTCCATGGATTGTGCCAAGATATGTATGCATTTGTCTTCATGACTTCCATGACTTGTTACCCTTTCGTGCATGTTATATAGTTCATGTTCACAATCTCAATGCACAGATCAAATGCCAAGTGATTTGTCATTTTCAAAACCGGATCGGACTCATAGAGTCAATAGTCTTGTTTTTCCATGTTTGCATAAAAGATCCTTACCAAGTTTGGATAATACCCTTTGGCTTGATAGGTAATGAATCTTTCCCATCCAATTTCTTTAAAAAACTTTAAGATTTTAGGAAAATCAGAATTGGAAAATGCAACATTGATTACTTTGCCTAAGATTGGTTCCGATGAAGCGATTTGATTTCTATAGAGTATATTGGCTTGAGGAGTTACTAACCATTTTTCTACTTCATCATTGTTGATGCATGTGGAGGAAGAAGCACCCTTGTTAGCAACCGATTTTTTTCGTGGCATGTTTTCTTTGAGATTTGAATATGAGAAACCCTAGGAATTTGGTGAGAATGATGTAGGTTTTGGGTTTGGATCCTGATTTTGTACGGATTTGAAGGAGAAATAGGCTTGAACAAGAGTAGAAATGAGAGGATTCAAAGTGAGAGGAGAAGTGGCAGGCACCTAAGGGATGTTAGAATGAAAAATAATAGGGTTTTAAACCCTTACCCGCTACGAGGCAGATGCCTGCCACGAGGAGGCAAACGCCTGTCAACCTAAAAGGCACCAAGTCAGTCGCATGGCAGTCACCTGGCAAGCAGATTTTTAAAAACTTGTCTTTAAACAACTTCTTGAACATGCATCCTTCTTAATTCTCTTCTAATGAATATAAATCGATCCTCAGAAAGTGGTTTTTTGAATATGTCCGCTAATTAATCATTTGTATTAACGAATTCTAGAATTATTTCATCGTTTTGTATGTGATCTCTTAAAAAGTGATGTCTTATGTCAACATGTTTTGTTCTTGAGTGAGATACCAGATTTTTTGAAATATTTATGGCACTTGTGTTGTCTCATTTTATTGGGATTGTTTGATATTGAATTTTGAAATCTCTTAATTGTTGTTTCATATATAACGTTTGGGCACAACAACTCACAGCTGCTATGTATTCTGCTTCAGCTATGGATAGTGCCCCGGAATTTTGTTTCTTTCAAAACCAGGAGACTAGTGAATATCCTAGAAAGTGAGAAATCCCACTAGTGTTCTTTCTATCTATTTTACACCCAACATAATCCGCATCTAAATAGCTAATTATTTCAAAATCAGTTCCCTTTGGATACCATAAGCCTAGATCAAGTTTCCCTAGTAGGTACCTAAGAATTTGTTTAACTGCTATCTGATGTGATTCCTTAGGTGCTGATTGAAACCTAGCACACATGCATACTCTAAATATGATGTCGGGTCTACTTGCTGTTAGATAAAATAGGCTTCCTATCATTCTCGATAATGTTTAGTGTCTACTTTTTTTCCTTTTTCATCTTTGTCAAGGCTTGTTGAGGTGCTCATGGGAGTTCCTATGGGTTTGCTTTCTTCCATATCAAACTATTTCAACATATCCTTAATATATTTAGTTTGATTTATGAATGTTCCATTCTTAGCTTGTTTAATTTGTAACCCTAGGAAGTAATTCAACTCTCCCATCATACTCATTTCAAATTCTCTTTGCATACATGTAGCAAATTCTTTACATAATTCTTCATGTGTTGCACCAAATATGATATCATCAACATAGATTTGTACTATTAGCATATCTTTATTTTTAGTTTTTATGAATAAAGTGCTATCTATCTTTCCTCTTGAAAAATCATTTTTGAGTAAAAATTTGTTTAGTCTTTCATACCAAGCTCTAGGAGCTTGTTTCAAACCATACAAAGCTTTTGTTAACTTGTATACATGATTGGGATTTTTCGCGTCTTTAAAACCTGGAGGTTGTTTAACATAAACTTCTTCGTTCATGTATCCGTTTAAGGATGCACTTTTTACATCCATTTGATATAGTTTAAAATCCTTATGAGCTGCATAGGCTAGGAGCATCCTTATTGCTTCCATTCTTGCTACGGGTGCACAAGTTTCTTCATAGTCGATACCTTCTTCTTGATTATAACCTTGTGCTACTAGCCTAACTTTGTTTCTAACAACTACCCCATTTTCATCCTTCTTATTTCTAAAGACCTATTTAGTTCCTATGATTGAATGTTCTTTGGGTTTAGGTACTAGTTGTCATATTGGACTTCTTTCAAACTGATTTAGTTCTTCTTGCATAGCCATAATCCTAGAATCATCATTTAAGGCTTCTTCAATGTTCTTGGGTTCATCTTGAGATAAAAATGAATAGTGGTTGCATATACTTTTCAATGATGCTCTAGTGGTTACTCCCTTTGATGGTTCTCCAAGAATTTGATCTTTTGGATGACTTTTAACATATTTATACTCTTTTAGTTGTTCTTGGTTTTCTATGGGGTTTTCATTTGAAGTTTCATCATTGTTTTCTTTTTTTATTTCAAGATTTTCGTGTTTTTGTGAGATATATTCTCTTTCATCATTCTTAATTTCTTTGACATAGTGTTTTGATTCATCAAAAGTTATATGTATGGATTCAACGATAGTAAGTGTCCTTTTATTACAAACCCTATAGGCTTTACTATTTGTAGAATATCCTACGAAAATGCCTTCATCTGATTTTGCATCAAATTTACCCAAATCATTTTATTATTGAGAACAAAGCATTTACTTCTGAATACATGAAAGTAAGCTATGTTGGGTCTTCTACCTTTCCATAATTCATAAGGTGTTTTATCTAGACTTGATCTAATAGACACCCTATTTATAACATAACACGTTGTATTTACAACTTAAGCCCAAAAGTACTTAGTTAAAATCATTTTCATTTAACATGATTCTTGCCATTTCTTGAAGAGTTCTATTTTTCCTCTCAACAACTCCATTTTGTTGTGGAGTCCTAGGTGTTGAGAAGTTATGGTTTATACCATGATTATCACAAAATTTGTCAACATCTTTGTTTTTGAACTCTCTACCTTGATCACTCCTAAAGTTAGTTATGTTATAGCCTTTTTCATTTTATAGTTTCTTGCATAGAGTTATTAATATGTTACAAGCTTCATCTTTATTTGTTAAGAATAATATCCAAGTATATCTTGAATAATCATCTACGATCACAAAGGCATATTGTTTGCCACCTAAGCTTTGTGTTCTAGTAGGACCAAATAAGTCTAGGTGCAAGAGTTCTAAAGGTCTACTAGTTGATATGTACTTCTTCTTTTTGAAACTTGTCTTGATTTGTTTTTCCTTTTTGGTATGCATCACAAATCTTATCTTTTATAAATTTTGTATTTGGTAATCCTTTTACTAATTTTTTCTTGGATAGTTTAGATAATAGGGTCATGCTTGCTTGCCCTAATTTCCTATGCCAAAACCAACTAGTTTCATTTATGGCAGCCAAACATGTCACATTTTGATTAACTAGGTTATCGAGATTTATACAATATACATTATTTACCCTATGAGCTGTGAATAAGGTTTCATCATTCTTAGGATTTTGAATAATGCATTTTTATTTCTTAAAAATTATTTCAAAACCTTTGTCACTTAATTGACTAATACTCAAAAGATTATGTTTTAAACCTTCTACCAACAACACATCATCAATTGTAAGAGAGGGCTCTTTCCCTATTTTACCAATGCCAACAATTTTACCTTTGGCATTGTCACTGAAGGTCACGTATCCCCCTTCTTTTTGTTTTAGTGTGGTGAACTTGGTCCTATCTCCAGTTATGTGTCTTGAACACCCGCTGTCCAAGTACCACTTTTCCCTTGGTGGTGTTGTCCTAAAGCACACTTACAATGAAGGATTCATGGTGTTAGTTTTTGGAACCCAAATTTTATTTACTTTCTTTTAATTATTTCTAGTTCCATTGTTTACTTTTCATTCATTTTGAACTTTAACATATTTTCTTTTGAGTGGGCAGTTAAACATCACATGCCCTTTATTTTTGCACATGTAGCAAGTCGTATGTTCATGTATATTGGTTGAGGAAGTATTAGCATAGTTCTTTGCTTCTTTTAAAAAATATCCCATGAATAACTTCTTACTTCTTTTACTTGTTTTTCCATTATATCTGATTCCTTCTTTATTTCCATGCAATTTTTGTTGTCCAGTCATCTTTTCAAAATTTTCTTTACCTTTGATAAAGTTATAAATGATTTTCTCCTTATCCTCTATTGATTTCTTAAGTTCAATTATTTCTAAGTCCAGTCCTTTTTATTTTGATCATCTACTTGTATTTTGACTATTTCTTGAGTCATATCTTCTATTTTTTCTTCTAACTTTTCAATATGAGATTCCTTCTCCTTTTCAATGGATTTAGAAAGTTCAAGTTGTTTCATTAGTTTTTCATTTTGTTCTTTCAATTTTATGTTTCTTTTTGAGACTTTGATAAACCTTTTATTTTAAGCAAATAACTCAGCTTGTAGTTCTCTATAAGAGGGCATGCTATCACTAGATTCATCATAATATTCGTTACTAGATTCCGTTGATGAGGAGTAGTAGGAATTTACCTCTTCATTATTTGCCATGAAGCACATATTCTCTATCTCTTGTCTTCTTGACTCGTTCTTCGTTTCACTTGAGCTTGAATCATCCCATGTAGCTTTCATGACTTTCTTCTTCTTCTTTTTATCCTTCTTGAGTAAAGGGCAGTCCGACTTGATGAGTCCTGGTTTCTTGCAATGATAACATGTAGGAGGGTTATTTTTACTTTTGTTTTCTTTCCTACTACTTTCCCTTTTCTCAGATTTCTTTTTACTAAACTTTCTAGGGGACTTTTTATTTCTCCTATAGAACTCGCCAAGTCTTTTAGTGATGGATGCTAATTTATCTTGGTCTAGATCACTAGATTCACTTTCATCTTCACTTGAGCTTTCACTAGCTGCTTTTAAGGCAATAGACTTTTTATGCTTAGGTTCAGAGTTTCTTTCTTTTTATGTCATTTCATAAGTGAGTAGTGAACCTATAAGTTCATCTAGTGAGGTAGTCTTAAGGTTCTTACCTTCAGTTATTGCAGTGGCCTTTGGTTCCTATATGGAGGGAAGACCTCTTAGTATTTTTCAAATCATTTCATAGGTGGTATAGGTCTTTCCTAAGGCACTTAGAGAATTTATTATGTGAGTAAATCTAGTATACATACTAGTGATTGTTTCATCCGGACTCATTTTGAAAGCTTCATACTCACTAGTTAGCATGTCAATCCTGTTGTCTCTAACATCTACCATTCCTTCATAAGTTACTTCTAACTTGTCCCAAATTTTTTTGGCCATTTTGTAGGCCATGACTATATTGAATTCATTAGCATCTAAAGCACAATACAAGACATTTATGACACTTGAATTTATTTGGAGCATTTTATAGTCTATATCAGTCAAGTCTTTTTTTCTCTTTAGGAATTTGTTTTCCATCCAGTATTTTTGTAGGAATTAGATCTCCATCCACAACAACTTCCCAAGCTTTCCGATCCATATGTTGAAGATAGATTTGCATTCATTTTTTTCCAAAAGGTGTAGTTATGTCCACAAAAGATAGGTGGTCGGGTTGAGGATTGGCCCTCTCCGAAGGGAGCTACTCCCAAGTGTGCCATTAGATCACAAAATACGTGTAAAATAACCAATCCAAATCAACCACAATCAAAACGAAATAACTAAGCACTTGATTCTTATAACAATAGCCCTGTAGTAATATGCGATGCTTGTTGGATTTGTATAAGTCCTGTGTTGAAATTCACAATCACACTTCTTCCCAATGTTCAACTTTTAAATAAACTTTCAGTTTAATAAGTTTAGGATGATCAACCAACGTAGTCCCTTTCGGTTTTCACAATCAATGTTGATCAAACCAAAACAAATTATCTTCCAATCTATTTAACAACCAAACACTCAAGAATTTAGAAATTATGAAGCATCCACGTAGTTTATAAAGTGTGCTGAAAAGTAAAGAGTAGGGAAGAGAGAAAGGAATGCAAGGTTTTACGAGGTTCGACTTATACCTAGCCTACGTCCTCGCTTTTGGCAAACCACCAAAGGATTCACTAGGTTAGTTCCTTTGTCGGGTGGAATAACACCGTTTACAACACTCCTTCGATTAGGCTAGAGCCCACCTCTCCAAACGATATCCCCTCACTTGGCACAACGATCCAACAACCTTGAATTGTCTATAAACAAGAAACAAGTAGAGAGAATTTTGTGTACAATAGACACTCTCACAATAGAGCTGGTTAGTACAATATTCAACACAAATATACTTCAATGTAAATTAATATAAAGAGATTGAAGCTCAATTGAATTTAGATCACTGAATATATCTTCCATGTATTTAAAGATTCAGACTTTGGAAAATCAAATTTGAAGTTGAGATCAGCAGTAATTCAGTAGTGAACATAAGATAAGCGCAAAAGAGATTGAGAGCTTTGAGAGTACTTTGATTGCTAGAAAATTTCTTGGTTAATAGAATCATTGTAGTTTGGGGCTATTTATAGATGTTTAAAAGATAATTTCATGCCCCCCAAGTTTACTTGGAGTAAACATCAAGTTTTCAAAAAGAGTAGAGCCCAAGAAATTCATTTAAAAAATCTTCCCGTTGAGTTTTTTAAAAATCTGTTCGAGTGGCAGTCTCCTGCCACGACCTAGCAGTCGCCTGCCAAGACACAGGCAGTCACTTGACTTGACCACTTAAGCGCCTGATAGGGTTCAGGCTGTTTCCTGGGATTCTACTGCCTCCCAAGTTTAATTCTCTTTATTTTTGGCAATCTACCGCCTATATTGGGCAGTTGCCTGGCTCTTAGAAACTCCATTTTTTACTTTGAAAACTTTCTTCTTTTGATACCTATTATCATTTTGATTTAAAAACATATTTTAAGGTATTTCAAAAATGTGTTTCTTAGTTTCTTTTTATTTGTAAGAGCTTCAATCCAATTTACATTGAAGTTTACATGAAGTACTTACATAGAGACATCCTTAAAACTCTAATCTTTTGATCTTCATGTAAATCCTTGCTTTTCCATGATCATATATCATCTTTGAACTTTCAATCAACTTTCATTCTTCAAAGTATGTCCATCATGAGCTTTTATTTTGGCTTTAAAATGCTTGAGCTTTTCCTGCTTCCTGAAACAGTTTAACTTGAAAACCATATCAAACTTATCTTGATTTGTTATCATCAAAATAAGAATTGTAAGCCTTGTTAGGCCAACAGACCCATTGAGCGTTGGGATCTAATGAAGGATAAATTAAGGGAGAAGTATGAACCCCTTAGTTATAGAGAGTACCTTATAGATCAACTTTACAATTTACGTCAAGGTAGCATGACTGTTTCAGAATACATGCGTCAATTTGAAGAGTTGTCTATAAGATATGACGTGACTGTTAGTCAGTAGATCTCCTGATTCCGTTTAGGATTAAAGCCTGAACTAAGGAATAAACTGTTACCATATCACATTGAGTCCCTTCAGCATGCCTATAGTTTAGCTTATGACTTTGAGCAAATGACTTAAGGGTCCATAGGAAAACAGTTTGATACCTCGTCCAAGGAGTCATACTCTCACAAGATTTAGAGTTATGATAAGTCCTGACCAGCGCAATTAGGTCTAGTCTCCTCCTGAGAAAGCAATTCCCCAGTCCAACAACCTATGGACAAAGGAAAAGCACTTATGAAGTTAGCGCTTGGTAGGGAAGATAGTGAGAGAAAAAAAGGAGAAGGGAAAAAGAGAAATTAGTGGAGAATCCTTGAACACCATAAGTAAAAATTTGTGTGAGCAAGAGAGTCAAGATACAAAGGTAATGTTGGTGGATGTTACTAAGGAGACTGAAATACCCCTTCTTGAGAAAGAAACACCATTAGAAGTATCATCTCTACCTTCTGCGTTTGATGATGTCATTCTTGAGCCACCTAGTGAGCTACCTCCCGTGGGAAAGATTCCGCATGTCACAAATCTTGTTCCTTCTTCATCTTTTTCTCATTTACCACATCTTAGAGTGAACCCGATAGAACATGAGAAGCTAAAACAAGTGAATGAATTGAAGGAACATGACTTTGTTCATAAGAATTTAGTTCCACTTCCTTGCCCTAATTTCCGTAATCCCAAGAAAGCTAACACTTTAAGCACATGCATCAAGCATAGAGTAACCAACAAAATTGACATCAAGAATAGGTTTCCCAAAATCATTGTTTTTGGTAAAGATGTGAAGCTCATAGGTTACTTCTTGAAAGCCTTAAGGACCATGTTAGGCACCAAACTTAAATGTCCTAGTGCTTATCACTAGCAATCTAATAGGCAAGTTGAAGTGGTGAATAGGAAGCCGATATATCTTATTCCACTAACACTTAAGTCTAGAGTGAGTGAGCTGAGAAATGCATTTGGTAAACACATACATGCCTTACACTCTGAAAATAGAATGCAAATCAATTTGAATAATGAACATTATAAATCAAGTGCTGATATTCATCGTAGGTTTTAAAAATTTTCAGAGGTTGTTATTGTCATGATCCGTATTCGTCCCGAACGAAAGGTAAGAAAGTTATATGCTAAAAAGATGGGTCCTTTCAATATTTAAAAAAAAAAAATCAGTTCTAATGCTTATATGACTGATATTCCCATTGAATTTGGCATTAGTAATGTGTTTAATGTTAAGGACATAACCCCATTTCTTGAAGCATCTACTTTCGTGGAACCTCCTATTTCTAACCCTGCAGGTGATCCCACTCCATTCTCTACTCATCATGAACCCGAACCTCAAAAATTGCCTTTGCCACCATCACTACCGATATCCAAGAACCGTGATGAAATTGAGGAAATTCTAGATGATAAAACCATGATCACACGAGTTGGATCCTATAATAAATTCTTGGTCAAGTGGAAAGGTAAACCAATTTTAGAGCGTAGCTGGATTTTGAAGGAAGATTTACTTCATCTCGACTCAAATCTAGACTCCTTTCATTTGTTGACATGGTAGGTAGCGCCCTTGAATCAAACAAAGCAGTAGTTGTATATGACAATATTGAAACAAAACCTGTCACCATATCTCCTGCTGCCTCAGCATCGACCCCCAGTGTTAATGTATAAACTCGTACTGGGGCGGTATTCCTCTATTGTTTGCCTTGAGGTGCTTGGTGACCTCCTCCGCAGGGTCTAGGTACAGGCACGATAGCTAGCGGTGCTCAGCAATCTCTTGCCATATATCCAGGCTAATGGCATTGATAACAAACAGTCGCCCTAACCCGACACTCTCTTAGGCGTCTTCTATAGCATATGGGACAAGGAGGGGGCATCTGTCTGCCTTGTACTGCCCGATCTCTCACTCCCTGTCTCCGTCCTCCTCTACTATCCTGCCTCCTCCAAGGCTCTCGGCTGGACCCTATCTGAAAATCTAGAGGCACGAGCCTCTTTCCCTCACTCCGTGTTGCCACGCCTCTCTGAAGGTCACTCTCAATTACTATGGCTTTATCCACTACCTCTGCAAAATTATGGGCCCAGAAGCCTATAACCTACTCAAACAAACTCTGTCTCAGACCCTCCTTGAACTTCCTCGCCTCATCTGGCACCAAATATGGGGCAAACTGAGACTGCTCGATAAATCTTGTAACAACATATATAATTTACCAATTTAATTAATATTTTATAATAATATTCAATATAATAATCCTGTACAACTAAATAATATAATCAACCTGGACCCATGGGTACCGGGGATATACCAAAAATACCACTTAGATACCTTAGCAGCTGGAAACTACCATACAACCAACCACAATACCAGAGTTTTACTACAACTATTATATACATACACACATCCAAAAATAACCAAAAAGTGCCCTAGGGTCACAACCCAGAAATCCATCAAACCCGATCATATCAACTTGCCCTTCTTCAGGGTAGAACAGTCAACCACTAATGCTGCGGAGCTCTATCTACTCTTCTATCCAGGGCTCTTGAAATTTTTATATAGTTGGGATGAGACACCTCTCAGTAAAGGAAATAAACTAATATCAGTGTGTGGTAACATGAGTACTTTCGTGTTGTACATATAACAGTACATAAATCATATCTAGTAAAACCGTCTTTATCATATCGGTTTAAAATATAATTTATCATAACATGATATCACATACTGAGTTTCTATACATGAAATCATCATATATAACTGTACATGAAATAACACCCTGGATGGATAGTTGACTGGTATCATGTCTTACCCCCACATGACTAGGTTGTGCGGCCCGAAGGAGGGACCTAGCAATGGCTGGCCGACCACGCTAGATCAACATAAGTTTGTAAATACGATGGCTCTGTCCCTCCTGGTCCAAACACCAGAGGGACGCCTGCACTACCATAAAACCACATCAAATGCCGATCTCCCACTGCCCCTTATGACAAGTGGTAGCACTAACATATACATGATCGTGATCATATAGCTACAGTACCGTGCTTCGTAAAAGCCTAAACCAAGCCATTAGAGTTTTGATAACATATAATATATTTCCAAATAATGATACATGTCTATTTCATAATAATATCTGTCATGATAATATTTCCATAAAATTTTGCATAACATATCATATAAAATTCACGGTCCTTATGTCGGTATTTTGTATCATGTAAATCACAACCCTTGTATCGGCATAGCATGTCATATAAAACCCTCGGACCTTACGCCGACATATCATAACATACTAAATCATGAAATCTCAGTACTGTTTAACATAATATTTAGAACATAGTTCCTATATTGTTTTAGGGTTTTTCCTAAAAACTGGTAATACATGAATATTCTAGGAAAACATAATATTTCATTATCATAATTTCCATGGTAAATGTTACTCATGCCACACAGAAAGGGTAATATTCAAAACATAAAATCTGTTCTAAAATCATATTTATGATATTATATATGAAAATCATATTTCTGATCAACAACATTATTCCCAACATAATTATACAATATACATATTTACTTGAAATTAAATGCTGTAAAATAATAAATATATTTTCATAAGAAGGCTGACTTAGTTTGTCCCCTTACCTGGCTTCCTAAGAAGCCCACAAAAAACCCAAAATCACACCCATGTGTTCCCCCAGCTCAACACCCTAAAATTGATATTTTCCCAACAAAACTTTAGTATTATCTTCCCTAACATATTCTCCTCAGTCCCGAAATACCAAAAACCTAATAAAACTGAAATTAACTTACTTACCCAAATTTTGGGATGGTTCCCAAGTTGACCCAACCAATGATCTACTCCAGTAGATGTGAAGAGAAACTTCCCAAGAGTAGCGTGGCAGCTTCGGATCGTTGAACCGGCGTGAAGCGAGGCCAGATTTTTAGAGAGAAGGTGAGGGAGCCGAAGTTCAGAGAGAGAGAAAAGGTTTTGCATGAAATTTTCTCGTAGAAATTGGATTTAAGCCTATTTATACACCATCCTTTGCTGACGAGACACATCACTTCGTCGACGAGGCTAAGAAGAGAGTTCGTCGATGAACACTTACACATCGTCGATGAAATTTAGGCTCTGAAAATAGCCCTCTTGGTAGTTTCTATCGATGAGACCTCTAAAAGAAAAATTGGCCACTTATTTTATTACTCACCTTCACTTGTGGCAGAGTAATATCATGGTTACATTCAAGGTTATGAGAGATTACATATACACATAAAATAAAATTCTCCCACAACCAAAATACTATCTACTACCAGAAAATTATTACATCTAACTAACTTGCACAAAAGAAATTTTACATATCCACAAGTAACTTTTCCTAATTACTACTTATCCTCGCTGAAGAGATACTTATATCGTATCTTCTCCTCAAGTTCCCATGAAACTTCCTTTATTGCATGATTTCTCCACAGGACTTTTAATAAAGGAATCTTCTTATTGCGCAATTGGTGTTTTTTCCTATCCAGAATCTACACTGGTACCTCCTCATATGCTAGAGTATCCCTGAGCTCTATCTCACCATAATTGATCACATGGGAGGGGTTTGGGATGTATTTCCTCAACATGGAAACGTGGAATATGTCATGTATTCTGAATAAAACGAGTGGTAAGGCTAGCCTATGGGCAACTGACCCCACACTCTCAAGGATCTCAAACGGCCCAATAAACCTAGGGCTAAGCTTACCCTTCCTTCCAAATCTCATAATTCCCTTTAATGAAGCTATTTTAAAAAACACATGATCTCCAACATCGAACTCTAGTTTCTTGAAGCGAGTATTAACGTAACTCTTTTGAATCACCTTCTCAGTTTAGTTATCTGTTTGAGGATGAAACGTCGTGTTGAAAGATAACTGAGGCCCTAAAGCCTCCTGAAAGCTCCTCTAAACTATGACGTGAAACGTGGGTGTCTCACTCTAATACTATAAACACTGGCACACCATGAGAATGGACTATCTCCTGAACATAAATCTCTGTCAATCTGTCCATGGAGTAGCTAACTTTAATAGGATTGAAGTGAGCGGACTTCGTCAATCTATCAACAACCACCCAAATAGCATTCCGCCCATGCGGTGCCGGTGGCAAACTCGTCACAAAGTCCATAGATACATGATCCCACTTCAACTCTGGAATGTAAAGTGGCCGCAACTTGCCCGCTGGCCTCCGGTGCTCAGCCTTTACTTGTTAGCATGTTAGACACTGATGTATGAACTCAGCAATTTCCCTCTTCATGCCGCTCCAGTAGTAAGATTCTCGCATATCCCTCTACATTTTAGTACTAACTGGATGAACCATGTACAAGGACCTGTGAGCCTCCTCTAAGATCGTCCTCCTGATGTCCGTATCTGCTAGCACGCACAACCTGGAACGAAATCTCAAAGCCCCGTCATTAGTAATACTAAATTCATCTCCTTGTCCATCCAACACCTTAGCTATCAGCTTTGGTAATTCTGCGTCATCTTTATAAATTATCTTAATCCTTTCCTATAGAGTAGTTTGCACTACTAGGCTAGCAATGAATTCCTGAGGATCACTCTCTACCAACTCTACACCGAGTCTCTCCAGATCCATCTGGATCAGATGCTGAACCTCCATAGCTACCAGTGCTGGTCCCACTGATTTCCTAGTTAGAGCATCAACTACCGCATTTGCTTTCCTTGGGTGGTAACTAATGGTGCAGTTATAATCTTTAATAAGTTCCAACCACCTTCTTTGTCTCATGTTTAGCTCTTTTTTTTAGTGAAAAAGTACTTCAAACTTTTATGATTAGAGAATATCTCGCATCTCTCACTATACAAGTAATAGCCCCAAATCTTTAACCCGTGTACCAATGCTTCCAATTCCAGATCGTGGGTAGGGTAGTTATTTTCATACTTTTTCAACTGTCATGAGGCATAAGCTACAACCCTTATATGCTGCATTAATACACAGCTGAACCTTTTTAAAGATGCGTCGCTATAAATAACATAACCATCACCCCCTGATGGAATGATCAGCACTGGTATAGTGATAAGCCTTTATTTCAGTTCCTGGAAGCTCTACTTGCAATTCTCATCCCATTCAAACCTGACATTCTTACTGGTCAGACGCGAAAGAGGTCCTAATAAAGCTGAAAATCCCTCTACAAACCAACGGTAATAACCCTCTAGTCCCAAGAAACTTCTAATTTCTTGAACTTTCTTCGACCTTTCCCAATTCAAAACTATCTCAATCTTACTGGGATCCACTGAAATACCATCCCCTAAGATAACATGCCCCAGAAATGGCACTTTCTCCAGCCAAAATTCACATTTACTAAACTTAGCATACAACTTATTTTCTCTGAGCATCTGAAGTACTAGCCATAAATGTGTTTCATGCTCCTCAAAACTCCTCAAGTAGACTAGTATATCATCAATGAAAACTACAACGAACTGGTCCAAATACTGGTGAAAGACCCTATTCATCAAGTCCATGAACACAACAGGAGCATTCATCAGACCAAATGGCATAACTAGAAATTTATAATGTCTATGCCTGGTCCTAAAAGCTATCTTCGAGACATCTTCTACTTTTACTTTCACATGATGGTAGCTTGATTTGAGGTCAATCTTGGAATATACCCACGTATCCTGAAGCTGGTCAAATAAATCGTCTATACGGGGTAGTGGATACCTTTTTTTGATTGTCACCTTATTAATTTTTCTGTAATCTATACACATCCTCATAGACCCATCCTTCTTCTTTACAAATAACACTGGAGCTCCCCACGGTGATACACTGGACCGAGTAAAACCCTTATCCAGCAAGTCTTGCAACTAATCCTTTAGTTCTCCCAACTCTGCTGGAGCCATTCTGTAAGGAGCTTTAGAGATCTATGTTGGCCCGGGAAGTAGATCAATAGCGAAATCTACCTTGCGGTCGGGAGGTAACCTAGGTAAATCTTTTGGAAAAATGTCTAGAAACTCCTTAACCACTGGTGTGTTGCCCAACTTCAAATTATTTTCTAACACTTCCTTTACAAAGGCCATAAACTCCTGACAACCATCCAAGAGTAATCTCTTCGCCTATATGGCTGATACTAATTAAGGCGGGGATTGCACACGCGACCCTATGAACCTAAATTCTGGTCTTCCCAAAGGTCTGAATATTACTTCTTTCAAACGACAGTCTATACTGGCGTAAATAGTTGCCAACCAGTCCATACCAAGAATTACATCAAACTTGTGCATGTCCAATACTATCAAATTAACTGGTAAGACTTTCCCTTGAATATCAACTGGACAGCCTCAGAGCACTCTACTATACCACATTACTGGCCTTATCAGTGTAGTTACTAACAATTTGGCAACTAACAACTATGTTTTTGCCCCACATAATCTAATACACTCTATAGACACAAACGAGTGTGTGACTCCTAAATCAAACAATACAATAACTTTAAATGAAAGCATGTTACACATACTTGTCACCACATCGTTCGCTGTCTCAGCATATCTAGGCGTCAAAGCATAGACCCTCACTGGAGCTACATTCCTCTACTGGCCTCCACTGGGCACCTGATAACGTCCCCATTACGGTCTGGGAGCAGGAGCGTTACCGGAAGGTATAGGGAAATCTTGCACCAGATTTCCCAGCCTACCACAGCGTAGCAGATGGCTCTCCCCACTCAACATTCTCTCAAGCGTCTCTTTCCACAAGTATGACAGACAAGAAAATTATGCACCGCTTGAAACTCACAACCTCCAATCTCCTGCCTTTGTCCTTTGCCATAGTTTCCTCTCCTCCATTGACCCTGCCTAGCTCCCTACTGGAAGCCTAAATGCATAGATTTCTTCTTCTATCCCTACTCCTCTGCATCCATGCGCTCACTAGCCTCGGCCAAAGCTGCTCTATCGACCAATTTAGCAAAATCCTGAATCTTCAACACTACTACATGCTTGTATATTCCATGCCTTAACCCTCTTTCAAACTGTCTCACCTTCTTTACTTCATCAAGAACAATATACGAGGCGAAGCAAGATAGTTCTATAAACCTCTCCACGTACTGCTGGACCATCTGCTGTCCCTACTACAAATTCAGAAACTCTTCCAACTTTAGCTTCCCTGAAAGTGACTGGGAAATATCTGTTAAAGAATAATTCTTTAAATCGGTCCCATGTCATAGCTATCAACGTCGTTCTCTACTGCTTCAAAAGTCTCACAGCAGTCCACCACCTCTCAGCCTCCCCTGTCAATTTATAGGTGGTGGAGAGGACCCTCTGCTCCTTTGTATACTGTAATACCGCCAAAACTTTCTTGATCTCCTATATCCAATATGTCAGACGATTCATCTTGGTAAATTTCTCTGTCATGCACCCATGGCCTGCAGACGGGCCTCCCTGCTCTCTGGAGCTCCTAGTGATCTCAGCCATAACCTTTTGAACCGCACTGCATAATACAACATCAGAATCAGCCTCGCCTACACTCGAGGGCCCTGCACCATCACTACCGCTCGCATGGGCATTACCTCCTTTAGGGTCCATCTTGAAAAGACAATAAACATGGCTCAAGGATTCTATTCTTATAATTTACGCGTCTAACTAAAATCCCCCATTTTGACATCCTTATCTTATTTTAAGATCCAGTCTTACTCTGTAGAAACATAACCCGGTAATAGTTTAATATGACTTTCCAGAAATTGTCATCCTAAGAAAGACATAGAAACCACCACAGAAGTCCTGCTGCTAGACTACAGGATAAGACCTTAAATTCTTTTCTTAAACTCTGGTATCGTTTCCTCTGCACTTTAAAGTCTACAGAACCTAGCAACCTAGGCTCTGATACCAAACTGTAACGACCTACCTAATTTATCAATTTAATTAATATTTTATGATAATATTCAATATAATAATCATGTACAACTGAATAACATAATCAACCTGGACCCATGGGTACCAGGGATATACCCAAAATAGCACTCAGATACCTAAGCAGCTAGAAACGTAAATTACTACATACCATACAACCAACCACAATACTAGAGTTTTACTACAACTGTTATATACATACACACATCCCAAAATAACCAAAAAGTGCCCTAGGGTCAAAACCCAGAAATCCATCAGACCCTAGCATATCTACTTACCTTTTTTCCAGGGTAGAATAGTCGACCACTAACGCTGCGGAGCTCTATTCGCTCTTCTATCCTGGGCTCCTGAAATGTTTATATAGTTGGGGTGTGACACCTCTCAGTAAAGGAAATAAACTAATATTAGTGTGTGGCAACATGAATATTTTCATATTGTACATATAATAGTACATAAATCATATCTAGTAAAACCATCTGTATCATATATGTTTAAAACATAATTGATCATAGCATGATATCACATACTGAGTTTCTATACATGAAATCATCATATATAAACTGTACATGAAATAACACCCTGGATGGATAGCTGGCTGGTGTCATGTGTAGTGGCCCAGAGAAATTATAATATTTAAAAAATGAAAACAAGGGGGAAGAAGGAAATCGTAATAGGGTCTCGTCGACGAACATAAAGGATTCATAGACGAGAACACATGAGGGGCTCGTTGACAAGGACGTGTCTCATCTTCGAGAAGATACCGAGGGACTATTTGCCCATCTTTGAATTTCGTTGACAAGAAATAAACGTTCGTTGACGAACTTCGTTTGTGACCTCGTCGACGAAGTGACGTGGCTCGTCGACGAAGGCCAGTATACAAATAGCCCTAAACGCAATTTTTCAGTTGATTTTTCATGCAAAAATCCTCTTCTCTCTCTCCTTTTGTTTTCCACCCCTTCTCTCTTAGTTTCTGGGCCGAATTCTCACTGGTTTGGTGATCTAAGGCCACCACGAAACTCTTGGAAGAGTTCTCTTCAAATCTACTGGAATGGATCATTGGTGGGGCTAACTTAAATTCCATCCCAAATTCGGGGTAAGACTTTTTATCCAGTATTTGACTTTCCTGCAGTTATAGGAATTGTAGTAGTCAAGAAAATACTAAAGTTTTGTTCTGGGGGATATCATTTTCAGGGTGTTGAACGGGGAACCCTGCGAGTGCAAGACTAAATATCTTAGGGGCTTTTCAAAAATCAGGTAAAGGGATAAACTAAGCTAGTTTTTTTCATGAAAATGTATGTATAATTTTACAACATTGAATTTCAAGAATATATATATTAGCATTATGTTTGGGGAAATATTATTGTAAATGATGATATGTTTTAAATATGCATAATACCCATTTTGTGTGGCATGAGTAGAATTTATTATGAATTACTGTTTTCTGAAAAAATGTTAAATGATGAAAAGTTTTACTACGATCGGCGTATGGGCCGAAAGTTTTTATATGATATATCGGTGTATGGGCCGAGAGTTTTGAATGATATATCGGCGTACGAGCCAAGGATGTTCTCATATGATATGCCGATGTACAGGCCGAGCCTTTTATATGATATGTCGGCATACGGGCTGAGCTTTATATACAATATGACGGCGTACGAGCCGAGAATTTAATCTAATATGTAATATGGCGTATGGGACGTGAATGGTAAAATATGAAATGCCGGCGTACGGGCCGATGATTTTCACCTTATATATGAAAAATGATATGATGATATTAATTTGGCAATTATTATTAGAAAATATCCATGTATCACTGTTTCAATTTATGTTATATGTTATCAGAACCTGGTTGGTTTGGTTTAGGCTTACACTAGCACGGCACCGTAGCTATGTGATCCTGATCATTATGATGTTAGTGTTATCGTTGTCGTACGGGGCAGCGTGAGGATGGATAGTCAATGTGGTTATTGAAGTGTTGGCGCCCCTAGTGTACGAACCAGGTCTGGTAGACCCATTGTACTTACAGACTTTTTCTTTGACTTGGCAATGGTCGGCCAGCCATTGTCAGGTCCCGCCTTTGGGCTACACAACCCAATCATGTAGAGGTAAGACAGGACACTAGCCAACTAACTTTCCAGGGTTGTTTTGTATTATTATTATATAAGATGAATTATGCTTATGGAAATCCAGTATGTTCTATCATTATATGATTATATATATGTTTTCCCAAATATGATACAGACAATTTCACTGAATATGTTTATGTATGACTTTATGTATAACACGGAAATACTCATGTTGCCACACATTGGTATTAATTTATTTCCCTTATTGAGAGGTGTCTCACCCCAAATTATATGAACATTTCAGGAACCTCAAATATGAGAGCAGATAAAGTTTCGCAGAGGTAGTTACAGCTAATCTACCCTTTCTGAAGGGTAAGTATTTTGATAGGGTCAGATGGATGCTGTGGGAAGTGACCCTAGGACTCTTTATGTAATTCTGTTGGTGCATATTCCTTTAATGGATGTAGTAACTCTGGTATTGTGTTGAATGGTACTACGAGATGTATATGATTTTATGTTTCCTGCTGCTTAAGCTTCCATGTTATATTTCTAATGTATCTCCGGTACCCACGGGTTCAGGTTGATTATGATCTGCTAGGTTTATTATATCTGTTTTTACTATCATGGAAAAAAAATGGTAAAATAAGCACGTCGTTACAGTTTAGTATCAGAGTCTAGGTTGCTAGGTTTTGTAGAATTTAGAGTGCAGCGAAAACGATACCAGAGTATAGGAAAAGGATTTGAGGATTTGATCTAAAGTTCAGAGGCAGGACTTCCGTGGTGGTTTTTGTGTTTTCCTAGGGTGACGATTTCAAGAAACCCATAGTAAACTATTGTCAAGTTGTGTTCCTAGACTGTAGGACTGGTGTAACGACCCAGAAAATACTGATATTTAAATATTAAAGGGAGAGGAAAATGAAAACAGGAACAGAAGGAGGTAGTAGACTTCGTCGACGACATCGCATTTTGGAGTTAATAATGATAATAATAATTTCAAGGAATTGCCAGAATTCGTCGACGAATACAGGGCTTCGTCGATGAGTACATAAGTAAATTCGTTGATGAATACAGGGCCTCGTCAATGAGAAAATACCAAGAGGGGTTATGGGGCAGCCTGAATTTCATCGACGAATACAGGGACTCGTCGATGAATTTATTGAAAGATTCTTCGACGAAATGACGTGTCTCGTCGACGAAAGTGGCAATATAAAAGTGGAAAACTCATATTTTTATCATTTATCCGCGCCCCTCTCTCTCTCCTCTCTCCTCTCTCTCTCTCTCTCTCTCTCTCTCTCTCTCTCTACGACTCTCTCTCACTTCTCTCTTCGTTTTCGGGCCTGTTTCTTATCGG
The DNA here is from genome assembly GCF_029873635.1 of Malania oleifera. NCBI lineage: Eukaryota > Viridiplantae > Streptophyta > Magnoliopsida > Santalales > Ximeniaceae > Malania > Malania oleifera. Next base: position 56,184,490 of record NC_080425.1, read on the forward strand.
ACCGAAGATCTGAGGCTACCACGACTCTTTTGGCAAGATTCTCTGCAAGGGATAAAGCACAGTTATATATATGTATATAATATTATAGTATATGATGAGTATAGCATGATATTATCAGTATGAAAAGTAGAAAATTCAGACGATACAATATATTTTAAATTGTGAAAGAACAATATGCTTTATAGATGATTTATTGCATTACAGTTCAGTTACTATTTTAAAGTATCCTTGACTTAGTTGCCATACACTAGTAATAGTATATTTCCACTTACTGAGCGTCGACTCACCTTATTACTTTAACATTTTTCAGGTGAGCCAGCTAGGCGAGCAGATCAGGCTCGCGGATAGAGTGTCGTTTGATTACCCTGGTTATAGGGTGAGTTCTAACAGAGTTGTGTATAGTTTTTAAGTAGATGATGCTGGAGAGGTATTTTTGTATGGCTATGGCCTGTATATATATACTAAATTCTGGTATTGTATAGCATATCTGTGAATGGATGGATGATTTATTTTTCTGCTGCTTAGGTATTGTTGACCTTATTGGTCACGCCCGGTTTTGATTATGACAAATACTCATTATATCTAATGAGTGGTTGAGGTTTTGTGCAGGAACTAAGGGTATTAAAATAAAGATGTGTACAAAGTCAAGTAAAGCCCGAAGACCAAAGTTTTATTTCATAATGTAATATATTCAATTGGTCTGTAATAGTAAATAGGTACTTGGTTTGTAATAAGCTCACATACATCATATGTATGATTTACTATGTAAGCTCAAACAAACCGTGAATGAGAAAATGACCATAGAAAGACCTTAGGGTTTTCGGTCGACTGACACCGGACTTTTTCGGTGTCTCTATTTTGGACCCAAGTGGCCCTAAGACACACACATGTACACATATGTTTGTTAGGCACTTGAATAGGGCTTGTTCATTTCAAAACGGGACCGAAATGCACACATGATGCACTTTCGGTCGACCAGCCAAGCCAGTACATCTTGGCCTGGTCGACCGAAACTGGTCCTAGTCAACTGTTGACCAAGACCCTGGTCGACCGAGCCCTTACAGTTCATTTGACCCCGGTCGACCGAACCACCTGGGAGTCAACATTTTGACCTCCCGATCGACCGACCACTTTTGTACTCCAACTACCTGGTTGACCGAAGAGTCCTCGGGAGAATTCCCAGCTATTTGGTAGACCAAACCATGCAGTTCAAAATGCCCTGGTCGACCGAAACTCTAAAAATTGAGGAATCGCCCTCTCCTGGTCGACCGAACCATTTGAGTCCTGGTCGACTGAGACATTTTTGGTCCACCAGACCTCTCGGGTTGCCCTGATTTTTTACCGCAGTTAATATTTTTTAAACAGGGTTAAAATGCTTTAAACATCATTAAACTTTCTTAATAATACCCAATAGGTCCCCAACGGTCATATTTTCTCCCATGTATATATATGACTTCATTTGAGAAAATTAAGGACGATTAGCCACTTTGATTAGGGAAGAATTTTCTGAAAAATAAAAATCCTATACTACTCATTTTCTTACTCAAACCACTCATACTTGCCTTCTATCATTGCTTACATATTTTGTAAGTTGATTGAGTGCTTTGCTTAAATAGGTTTGCTCTCTTTATGCTACTTGTTTGACACGATTTTCTTGAGAGCCAAACCTAAGGATTCTTAGGGGGCATTCACTAATAAGCCTTTCCTAAGAAAACTTTGTTAGATCTTCTAAGCTTGCACCTTCATTGCAAGATCTTGAGAAGAGTGTATTTGTTTTTGTTTGCAAAAACTTTTCAAACACTTCCAAATATCTATTGTACTTTTATCTTGCAAAATATTTTGAAGAGATATTTGTTTGTGTGATTGTGATCTTTGTTGCCATATTCTTCCAATCGTATATTATTCACTGAATACAAAGATTACACACCTTTTGCAAACCAAGCATATATATCATTCAAATACTCACATACTTGAGATATCTTGCTAATTGAAATACTGGAGACATGACATCTTTGTGCGAACTTATTTGTTGAATAGATTGTGATACAAAGATTGTTTGTTTGACACTCACGTATGCATTACACTGATAGAAAATACTTTGAGAGTTGAACCATCTAGACCACATTGAGCTTACATATTATTTCATATTGTGGTGTATGTTATCGCGCGCATTTGGGTACATATAAGCTTTACACGAAAGCTTATTCATTGTACCATTTGATTATATTTCAAATACTGTTGTATTCCAGGCACGGGCCTGAAGAGGGAGACTAGCCCTGGAAAAGTCTCGGATTGGCTTAGACCCGGTTAGGAAAGCTAGGTGCGTCGTCCTGTTAAAGCGTGTAAGTTGAGGTCATCCCCGCTAATTGACCTGGTTAAGGTTGAGGTTAGCCCTGTGTTAATTTGACATGGTTGTAAATGGTGCCGCTCAACCCTGAAGTGAGCTATTAGTGGAATCCTTCAGCTTGCAAGCTAGAGGCAGGGACGTAGGCACAGTTGGCCGAACCCCGATAACATATTGTGGGTTCATTTACATTTCCGCACTTTATATTTACCGCACATGTATGTTATGGGTGAATGATGCGTATGACTTAATTTCCACATTATATTTATCTACTTGTTTGGAAATTGTATAGACTGATCCTAGGTTGTGTACATACCATTGTTGCATAGATCAACCTAGGTGAAAAAGTTTTAAAATTCCAATTCACCCCCCCTCTTGGGAATACACCAATTCTAACAGGTATGGATATAGATATGCAAATATATATATATATATATATATATATATATATTAATATAATGTGGTTAGAATTTTGAGGTCGTTACAATTTGGTATCAGAGCCTAGGTTGCTAGGTTCTATAGACTTTAAAGTGCAGTGGGAAACAATACCAGAATATAGGGAAAAGATTTGAGGTTTTGTTCTGTGATCTAGATACAGGATTTCATGGTAGTTTCTGTGTTATTATTGGGGTGACGATTTCAGGAAAACCATAGTAAATTGTCGACGAGTCATATGTTTGGGTTGTAGGAGTGGATTTTTGGGACTAGAAGTAGGAGGAATAGTTAATAGAGGATTTGGAGTTTTAGTCGAATAAGTTGGGTCTGTAGGAAGATAGAATTTTGAAATAGTGTTCTATATGTTTGCAGGATGGACCTAGGAGGCAATAGCGCTTATGCTGGTGGGAATGATGGTGCTAGTCCTTCTGGCGCAACAGGTGGGGATTCAAATGCTGTGCTATGTAGTGTGGCTCAGCAAGTTATGGCTGAGATATTGCGGAATTCTAGAGAGTAGGGAGGTCCATATCCAGTTAAGGGATGCACCATAGAGAAATTCATGAAGATGAACCCACCAGCTTTTTCTGGAACAACTGACCCTAGAGTTGTTGAGAATTGGGTTCAGGAGGTAGAGAAGATCCTGACAGTACTTCACTGCACCGACGAGCAGAAAGTTATGTACGCTACGTATAAATTAGCAGGGGAGGCTGAGAGATGGTGGATGACCACTAGACTATTGGAGGAGCAGAGGACGACTCGAGTGCTGATGACCTGGGTTCGTTTCAGGGATATGTTCTTTGATAGGTATTATCTTGCTTCAGTCAGAAAGGCTTGAATTCAGAAGTTCCTGAGCCTGTCCTAGGGGTCGATGACAGTCTAGCAGTACGCGAAGAAATTTATTGAACTCTTGCATTTCTGCCCATATATCATCCCCGATGAAGTAAAGAAGGCCAGAATGTTCGAGAGGAATTCAAGGCGAGATATCTACAGGAAGGTGGCGGTACTGAGGACCCAGGATTTTATAGAGTTGGTTGATAGGGCCATCATAGTAGAGGAAATTTTACCGAAAGAGATTAAGGCACAGAGTCAGAAGAAGAGGATTGCACCCTTGAACTTTTAGGCGGGTCCTAGCCGAGGCCCTTGGAGGGGAGGTAGATCTGGCGGAGGTCAGAGATAGATAGTAGAGCAGGGTGAATCTCAGGGTAGTCAGCCTCCTACAACTTGTACCAGATGTGGACGGAGACACCGGGGTGAATGTCGATTTGGGGAGAATGTTTGCTACTGTTGCGGGAGACCCAGTTGTATGGCTTGATCCTGTCAAGTGACACCAGGTTATGTATCAGCACCTAGGCCATTTCGGGGAGGATACCAAGCGCCCCGCGGAGGTCAGCAGAGAAATACTGCATCGACAAAGGTTTATGCATTGACACCTGGAGATGCTGAGACAACTGGAAACGTGGTCACAGGTACCCTTACTGCTTTACTATATACAATTGTTGTTTTGTTTGATATAGGTGTCACCCATTCCTTTATATCGGCGGGGTATATTAGAATAACTAGGGTAGAGACTCAGCTACTAGATGTAGAACTATTTGTGGGTACGCCGATGGGATCTGTGGTTAGATGCAGGAGGGTACTTCGGAATTTTCCAGTAGGTATTTAGGAGAGAGTGCTGTTAGCTGATCTTGTAGTCCTAGATATGAAGGGGTTCTATGTGATACTGGGCATGGATTGGTTGGCAACTTATCACGCAAGTATTGATTGTCATAGGAAGGAAGTGATTTTTAGACCCCTAAGCGAGTCAGAATTCAGATTTACGGGGTCACACGTGCATGCCTCACCACAACTGGTGTCGGCTATTCAGGTGAGGAGACTGCTACAAGATGGTTGTCAGGGGTATGTCGCCTACATAAAATAATTTCCAAAAGGAGAATTGGGCCAAGCTAATATACTAGTAGTGCGAGAATTCCCAGATGTATTTCCAAAAGAATTGCCTGGTTTTCCACCGAATCATGAGATTGAGTTCACTATAGACTTATTGCCAGGATCTGCACTACCTAAAGCACCATACCGTATGGCACCAGTCGAGTTGAAAGAATTGAAAGAATAGTTACAGGAATTTCTGAATAAAGGTTTTATCAGGCCCAGTGTGTCACCTTGGGGTGCACCAGTTCTGTTCGTGAAAAAGAAAGATGGAACCATGAGGTTGTGCATCGATTATAGGGAGATAAATAAATTGACAGTCAAGAATAAATATCCTCTCCCTAGGATAGATGATTTATTTTATCAACTCCAAGGGACCCAGGTTTACTCTAAGATTGATCTGCGGTCAGGTTACCACCAGGTGAAATTCAAAGTAGACGACATTTCGAAGACTGCTTTTCGTACTAGATATAGGCATTACGAGTTTTTAGTGATGTCATTGGGTTGACTAATGTACCAGCGGTTTTCATGGATTTGATGAATCGGGTGTTCCGCCAGTATTTAGACCAGTTTGTGGTTATGTTCATTGATGATATACTAGTCTACTTTGAGGAGCATGGGCATCATTTGAGACTAGTGTTGCAAGTATTAAGGGAAAGGAAATTATATGTAAAATTCAAGAAATGTGAGTTCTGGTTAAGGCAGATTACTTTTCTCAGCCATGTGATCTCAGAAGCAGGAGTATCAGTTGATCCAAGCAAAATAGAGGCAGTGGTGAATTGCGAGAGGCCAGGAAATGTTCAGGAAGTTAGAAGTTCTCTGGGGTTAGCAGGTTATTACTGACACTTTGTGGAGGGTTTTTCCAGGCTATCAGGTCCATTAACACGACTTACGAGAAAAAATGTAAAATTTGAATGGACTAATGGCTGTGAGTAGAGTTTCCAAGAATTAAAGCAACGGTTAGTTTTAGCTCCAATATTGGCTATTCCATCAGGGGAGGACAGTTTTGTGATATACAGTGATGCATCTTTGAAGGGTCTTGGATGCGTGTTGATGCAGCACGGCAGGGTCATTGCTTATGCTTCCAGACAACTTAAAGAATATGAAAAGAATTATCTTGTCCATGATTTAGAGCTTGCTGCAGTGGAGTATGCTCTCAAGATTTGGAGACATTATTTATATGGTAGAAAGTGCGAGATTTTCACGGAACATAAGAGCTTGAAATATTTCTTTACCTAGAAAGAGTTGAATATGCGGCAAAGAAGGTGGCTAGAACTTATTAAAGACTATGAATACACGATTAGTTACCACCCAGGAAAAGCAAATGTAGTGGCAGATGTCCTAAGAAGGAAATCAGGGGGATCCGTATTGGCAGCTATGGAGATTCAGCACTCAATTCTGGTGGATTTGGAGAGGCTCAGTATAGAATTGGTGGAGGAGAGTCCTTAGGTAGTTATTTCCAGTCTAGTAGGGCAGCCCACGCTTTACGAGAGGATTAAGGCAGCTCAGGGTGATGATGTAGAGTTGGCAACGGTGATGGCTAGAGTATGTGATGGCCAGGGTGAGGAGTTCAACATATCAAATGACGGAGCTCTGTGATTCCATACTAGGCTATGTGTTCCTGTAGATGTTGAGATCGGGAGGACTATACTGGAGAAGGCTTACAGATCCCTATACATGATTCATCCCGGCAGTACTAAAATGTACAGGGATCTGCGAGAGTATTTTTGGTGGAATGGAATGAAGAGGGAGATAGCTAAGTTTGTTCAGAAATGCTTGACGTGTTAGCAGGTTAAAGCTAAGCACCAGAGGCTAGCAGGGCAGCTGCAGCCGTTGTTTATCCCAGAGTGGAAGTGGGATCACATTTCGATGGACTTCATTATGGCGTTACCACCAGTACGACAGGGACTGAATGCGATTTGGGTGGCTGTAGATCATCTGACAAAAACCACTCATTTCATCCCTATTAAAATTGATTATTCCATGGACATACTGGCAGAGATATATGTTCAGGAGATAGTTCGAGTTCATGGAGTACCAGTATCCATAGTCTCGGACTGAGATCCTCAGTTTACTTCATGATTCAAGAAAAGTTTTCAAGAGGCTATGGGTACGCAACTAGCTTTTAGCACTGCTTTTCATCCCCAGACAGATGGTCAAACTGAGAGGACAATTCAGATACTAGAGGATATGCTTAATGCCTGTGTGCTTGATTTTGGGGGCAGTTGGATCCAGTATATACCATTAGTGGAGTTTGCTTACAATAATAGCTATCAGGCTAGTATTGGCATGGCTACATATGAGGCATTATATGGCAGGATCGTTCTCCTCTTTTCTGGGATGAAGTAGGTGAAAGGCGCGTTTTGGGTCCCGAGATAATACAACAGGCATCTGACAAAGTCCGGTTAATTAAAGAAAGAATCAGTGTAGCACAGATTCGGCAGAAAAGCTATGCAGACACTCGCCACCGAGAGTTGGAATTTGATGTAGGAGATCAAGTATTTTTGAAGATAGCTCCACTGAAAGGAGTTATAAGGTTTGGAAAGAAGGGCAAGTTGAGCCCTAGGTTTATTGGCCCTTTTGAGATACTTGAGAGAATAGGGTCAGTTGCCTACAAGCTAGCTTTGCCGCCAGCTTTGGCTTGTATTCATGACGTATTTCATGTTGCCATGTTAAGGAAATACGTCCTAGACCCATCTCACATCATTAGTTACGCAGAGATAGAGCTTAAGGATTCATTGGAATATGAAGAAGCACGAGTACAGATTTTGGATAGGAAGGTTTAGACTTTACGTACTATAGAAATACAGTTAGTTAAAGTTTTGTGGAGGAATCACGCTATAGAGGAAGCTTCTTAGGAGCTCGAGGAGCAAATTAGACAGAGATACTCGCAGTTGTTCCAAGAAGTATAGAAGTACTCAGGTAAAGTATAATAGTTAGATAGGTTTTTCTTGTAGGTACATGTATTAATTTTAGTTAGTAGATAGTTTTTAGTTTTATATTTGTAATGTCCTAGAACATAGAACCACGGTATTCCTCCGCCACAAGTGAGGGCAGATAATAAAATAAGTAGACCCTTTTTCTTCTATGGAATGATGAAGTGTATAAATGGGGATACAAATAGTAAATTTCGAGGACGAAATTTTATAAGGAGAGGAGAATATAACGACCTAAAAAATACTGATATTTAAATATTAAAGAGAGAGGAAAATGGAAACATGAACAGAAGGAGGCAGTAGACATCGTCGACAACATCGCATTTTGGAGATAATAACGATAATAATAATTTCAAGAAATTGCCAGAATTCGTCGACGAATACAGGGCTTCGTTGATGAGTACATAAGGAAATTTGTCAATGAATATAGGGCTTCGTCGACGAGTACATAAGGAAATTAGTCAACGAATACAGGGCCTTGTCAATGTGAAAATACCGAGAGGGGTTATAAGGCAGCATGAATTTCGTTGACGAATACAGGGACTCGTCGACGAATTTATTAAAAGATTCATCGACGAAGGTTGCAGTATAAAAGTGGAAAACTAAGATTTTTATCATTTATCCACGCCCCTCTCTCTCTCTCTCTCTCTCTACAACTCTCTCTCACTTCTCTCTTCATTTTCGGGCCTGTTTCATGTCGGATCGAAGATCTGAGGCTGCCACGACGCTCCTGGCAAGATTCTTTGCAAGTCTACCAGAGCTTATCACTGGAAAAGTTGGGTTGGATTTTGTCCCAATCTCAGAGTAAGACATTTTATCCAGTATTTGTCTTTTTCCCAATTATAAGAAATGTTGTAGGTAAGAAAATACTAATGTTTTTTTTTGGGGGATTGTGTTTTCAGGATATTGAGTTAGGAACCCTGTGGGTATAGAGCTAGAATTTTACAGGGGCTTTTCAAAGTTAAGGTAAGGGAAATATGCATGTTAGGAGTTTTCATAATGCTATTATAGTTTTCATGAACATATATTTATACTAGTTTGCTATATAGTATTTACAAAATCTGAATTTAAATGCTTGTGTGGCTTGAGTAGATTTTCACCTGATGAAGAATTTATACAGCTTTTATAATGTATCATACTATACAGAATGCACAGAGAAATTTACATGCATAAACAACTTTTATACGAATAGTTTTATGATACAGATATATCTATATATATATATATATATATGTACATATACAAGTATACAGTTTTACTCAGATCAGTATATATATATATATATATATATATATATATATATAGTACAGTGTTATAGCATGCCATGTTTTCCTATTACCATAACATATAAAGCATATAAACAGAGTATACAGATAGCTATACAGAGGTAGCATCAAGATGCTACAGATACAGTATACAGAGATTACAGTATTTACAGTATAAAAAGATAACGTTATGGTAATTTTGGGGAACATGATGAAATCAGTAAAAAAGTATATATTTATATGTGTATATAGTATCAGATCCCTATGGAAAGATTATAGACAGATACAGTTTACAAAGCACAATACAGTTGCTATATATAGATAGAGTGCAACCACATATTTCAGATAATGTGTGGGTACTGCCTAACCGTGCTCGGAGAGGATGCAACTCCCCAGTACACTGGGTAGAGGGAGCCGGTTAGACAAGGTAGCAGCCAGTCCTGCGCTTAGGAGTGGATGCAGTTTGGCCAGGCTGAGGTAGTGTAGGGTATGATGACTTACCTAGAGGGCCGACCAGGTTAAGTCCCGCCTACGGGCCGCACAACCCTGTCATAAGGGGTCAAATCATGACGTACAGAGTGCCAGGGATAAAGCACAGTTATGTATATGTATACAGTTTTACAGTATATGATGAGTATAGCATAATATTATCAGTAGGAAAAGTTGAAAATTCAGACAATAGAGTATATTTTAAATTGTGAAAGAACAATATGCTTTACAGATGATTTATTGCATTACAGTTCAGTTACTATTTTAAAGTATCCTTGACTTAGTTGCCACACACTAGTAATAGCATATTTCCACTTACTGAGCGTCGACTCACCCTATTACTTTAACATTTTTTAGGTGAGCCAGCTAGGCAAGCAGATCAAGCTCGCGGATAGAGTGTCGCTTGATTACCCTGGTTATAGGGTGAGTTCTGACAGAGTTGTGTATATTTTTTGAGTAGATGAAGTTGGAGGGGTATTTTTGTATGGCTATGGCCTGTATATATATACTAAATTCTGGTATTGTATAGCGTATCTGTGATTGGATGGATGATTTGTGTTTCTGCTGCTTAGGTATGGATATAGATATGCAAATATATATATATATATATATATATATATAGAATGTGGTTAGAATTTTGAGGTCGTTACAACTAGAGTTAGGAATGGGTTAAGGAAGTTAAGATAAGGAAATATTTTAGTGTGTAAATTATAAGTATAGGGTTCCTAAGTTATGTTTATTGTTTTTCAGGATGGTTCTAGGAGGAGGTTGTACCCATGCGAGTGGCAGTGATGGAGCAGGGCCCATAAGTGCAGGCGGGATTGATTCTTACGCAGTACTACGCAGTGTGGCTTAGCAGGTTATGGCTGAGATCGCAAGAAGCTCTAGAGAGCAAGGAGGTCCATCTATAGGACATGGGTGCACTATAGAGAAGTTTACAAAAATGAATCCTCCAGCGTTTTCAGGGGGAGTAGATCCTGCAACCGCCGAGAATTGGATGCAGGAGATCGAGAAAGTCTTGGTGGTGCTACAATGTATGGAGGAACAGAGGGTCCTCTTCACCACCTATAAACTGACAAAGGAGGCCGAGAGGTGGTGGACTACTGTGAAACTTTTGGAGCAGCAGAGGACGACGCCGATAGCCATAATGTGGGACCGATTTAAAAAATTATTCTTTGACAGATATTTTCTAGCTATTGTCAAGGAAGCTAAAGTGGAAGAGTTCCTGAGTCTAAAGCAGGGACAATTGTCAGTCCAGCTGTATGCGAAGCGATTTATAGGGCTTTCTCGCTTTGCTCAGTATATTCTTTCTGATGAGATAAAAAAGGTGAGACAATTTGAAAGAGGATTGAGGAGAGGCATATTCAAGCATTTGGTGGTACTAAATATTTAGGACTTCATTGAGTTAGTCGACAGAGCTGCCTTGGTAAAGGTTGGTGAGTGTATGGATGTAGAGGAATAGGGACAGAAGAAGAGATCTGCATCTTCTGGCTACCAACAGGGTCGTAGACAGGGTAAGTGGAGAAGAAGATATTATGGTCGAGGATGAAGGTAGGAAACTAGGGATCGTGAGGTTGAGATAGTGCAGAATCCTCCTGTCTCTCAGACTTGTGGGAGAAGGCACTAGGGAGAGTATCGAGTGGGATGAACTGTCTACTATCGCTACGGTAGACAGGTACATTTGGTGCGAGACTACCCTACACTGCCAGATGCTGCTGCTACTCCTAGACCATACCGGGGAGGCTATCAGGTGCCACGTGGAGGCCAGTAGAGAAATATGGCTCCAGTCAGAGTTTTTGCTTTGACACCGAGTGATGCTAAGACAACCAGTGACGTGGTGACAAGTATGGTTAGCATGCTCTCCTTTAAAGTTATTGTATTATTTGATTCAGAAGCCACACACTCGTTTGTGTCTCTAGAGTGCACTAGACTATGTGGGGCAGAAACATAGTTGTTAGACACTGAACTGTTGGTATCTACACCAACTGGGTCAACAGTGAGGTGTAGTAGGGTACTCCGGGGTTGTTCAGTTGACATTTAAGGGAAAATTTTTTCTGCCGATCTGATAGTACTAGATATGCATGGGTTCGATGTAATATTCGGTATGGACTGGTTGGTAACCAATTACGCCAGCATAGATTGTCATTTGAAGGAAGTGATATTCAAACCTCCGGGAAGAGCAGAATTCAAGTTTATAAGGTCGCGAGTGCAATCCCTGCCTCAGTTAGTTTCAGCTATTCAAGCGAGGTGACTACTACTGAGAGGTTGTCATGGGTTTGTGGCATTTGTAAAGGAAATAACAAGGAATGAATTGAAACTCACTAGTACACCAGTAGTAAGAGAGTTTACAAATGTTTTTCTAGATGAGTTACTAGGCTTGCCACCTGATCGTGAGGTAGATTTTCCTATTGGTCTGCTTCCAGGTACGGATCCGATTTCTAAAGTACCTTACTGAATGGAGCCAATAGAGTTGGTAGAATTGAAGAATCAGTTACAAGATTTGCTTGATAAGGGATTTATACGGCCTAGTGTATCTCCGTGGGGGGCTCCAGTATTATTTGTGAAGAAAAAGGATGGGTTTATGAGGATGTGTATAGATTATAGGGAGATTAATAAAGTGACAATCAAGAACAAGTATCCTCTACCCCGTATAGATGATTTATTTGACCAGCTCTAGGGTACACGGGTGTATTCTAAGATTGACCTCAGATCAGGCTATCATCAGGTGAAAATGAAAGTAGAGGATGTATCAAAGACAACCTTCAGGACCAGATATGGGCATTATGAATTTCTTATTATGTCGTTTGGTATAATGAATGCTCCTACAATATTCATGGATTTAATGAATAATATTTTCCATCCATATTTAGATCATTTCGTTGTTATTTTTATTGATGATGCACTGGTCTATTTGAGGAGCTATGAGGAGTATAAGACCCACTTAAGGCAAGTTCTACAGATACTTAGGGAAAATAAGTTGCATGCTAAGTTTAGCAAATGTGAATTCTAGCTTGAGAAGGTTGTGTTTTTAGGGCATGTCATTTCAGGAGATGGTATTTCTGTGGATCCTAGTAAAATTGAGGCGGTAGTGAATTGGGCTAGACCAAGAAACGTCCAAGAGATTAGGAGTTTCTTGGGGTTGGGTATTACCGTCGTTTCATTGAGGGATTCTTAGCACTCTTTGACCTAACTTACTAGGAAGAATGTCAGGTTTGAGTGGGACGATAGTTGTGAGTAGAGTTTTCAGGAATTGAAGCAAAGACTTGTCACGGCACCAGTATTGACCATCCCGTCAGGGGGTGAGGGTTATGTTATTTACAGTGATGCATCCTTGAAGGGACTCGACTATGTACTGATGCAGCATAACAGGGTGGTAGCATATGCTTCCAAGCAATTAAAAGAGTATGAAAAGAACTACCCTACCCATGATCTTGGATTGGCTATAGTGGTACACGCGTTGAAAATTTGGAGGCATTATTTGTAGGGCGAGCAATGTGAAATTTTCTCCGACTACAAGAGTTTAAAGTACTTTTTCACTCAGAAGGAACTAAATATGAGGCAGAGACGGTGGTTGGAGCTTATTAAAGAATTTGACTTCATTATCAGTTACTACCCAGGGCAGGTGAACGTGGTAGTTGATGCTTTGAGCAGGAAATTTGTGGGACCAATGTTGGCAGCTATAGAGATCCAATATCCGATCATGATGGATCTTGAAAGACTCGGCATAGAATTGGTTAAGAATGGTCCTCAAGTATGTATTGCCAATCTGGTGGTGCGACCTACTCTGCAGGAAAGGATTAAAGATGCTCAGAAAGATGATTTAGAATTCGCAGAGGTATTAGTTAGAGTGCAGAACGGTGAGGGGGAGGAATTCTGTATTGCAGATGATAGAGCTTTACGGTTCCATTCCAGATTGTGCGTTCCTACCGATGCCGACAGGAAGACCATCTTAGAGGAGACTCACAGATCTTTGTACACAGTTCATCCCGATAGTACGAAAATGTATAGAGATCTGCAAGAGTCTTATTGGTGGAGTGGCATGAAGAAGGAGATTGCTGAGTATATAGCACAGTGTTTGACGTGCCAGCAGATAAAAGCTTAGCACTAGAGGCCGGTAGGTCAGTTGCAGCCACTATTTATCTTAGAGTGGAAGTGGGATCATATATCCATGGATTTTGTTACGGGATTGCCGATGGCATTGCATGGCCAGAATGCCATTTAGGTGATTGTAGACCGCTTAACTAAGACCGCCCATTTCCTACCTATCAAGATCAGCTACTCTCTCAACCATTTGGCAAAGATTTATATTCAGGAGATAGTCCGTTCTCATGGGGTGCTAGTGTTTATAGTGTCAAACAGAAATCCATATTTCACGTCATGATTTTGGAGGAGCTTGCAGGAGGCTCTAAGGTCTCAGTTATCTTTTAGCATGGCATTTCATCCTTAGTCAGACGGACAGACTGAGAGGACGATTCAGATATTAGAAGATATGCTTCGGGCGTGTGTGCTAGATTTTGGGGGTAGCTGAACTCAGTTTATGCTACTGGTGGAATTTGCGTATAATAATAGTTATCAGACCAGTATTGGCATGACACCATTTGAAGAACTGTATGGTAGAAGATGTCGTTCTCCTTTATTTTGGGATAAAATGGGTGAGCGGCGAGTTGTGGGACCAGAGCTTGTTCAGCAAGCGTATGATAAGGTGCAGCTTATCAAAGATAGAATTAGTACAGCTCAGAGCCGAAAGAAGAGTTACACTGATACCCGCCATAGGAAATTGGAGTTTGATGTTGGTAACCATGTATTTTTGAAAATAACTCCATCAAAAGGGGTTATGCCATTTGGGAAGAAAGGTAAACTCAGCCCTAGGTTCATCGGTCTGTTTAAGATTTTAAGGAAAGTGGGGCCGGTTGTGTAGTGACTCGAAGAATAATAGCATTTTAATAATAAGAGGGAGAGATAATAGAACCAGAAACAGAAGGAGGCCGCATTAGTCGATGACATTGCATTTTGGAGATAACATTAACTAATAATAATTTCAAGGAAATTGCTCAGCTTCGTTGATAAACACAGGGTCTCATCAACGAAGGCCTTCAGAATTTCGTTGACGAACACAGGGCTTCGTCGACGAGAAAATACCGAGAGGTGGTTTGGGCTGCTCTGAATTTCATCGACGAACACAGGGCCTCGTCGACGAATTTTATGAAGGGCTCGTCGACGAACACAGGGTCTCATCGACAAACCTGGCCCTATAAATAGTGGAAAGATGGGATTTTTATTCATTTCCCTTGCCGCTCTCTCTCTCCTCTCTCTCTCTCTCTCTCTCTCTCTCTCTCTCTCTCTCCTACAACTCCCTCTCCCTTCTCTTTTCATTTTCAACCCCACCGATCGCCGGACTAATGATCCGAAGCTACCACAATGCTCCTGGCGGAGTTCTCTGCAAATCTGCCAAAGCAGATCATTGGGAAATCAGAGTTGGAAATCATCCCAAATTCAGGGTAAGCCCTTTTAGCCACTTTTTGGCCTCATGGCAGCTATAGGAAATAATGTAGGTAGGAAAATACTGATGTTTAGTTCTGGAAAATATTGGTTTCAGGGTGTTTTGTAGAAGGCCCTGCGGGTGTTAGGCTTGTATTCCCTGGGGGCTTTCCACTAGTCAGGTAAGGGAAATATGCTATGTTAAGAAATTTCTAAATATTATACAGTGTATTTATTTACAAAAAATTATGTATTAAACTATGGTGTGGCTTGTGAATATGTATGTAGTACGGGGATATGTTTTACGAATTGTAGTTTCATGATTTTTATGAATTTCAGTACCATGATTTTATGGATTTTTGTGCTATGATTATGTAAACTTCAGTACCATGATTTTACGGATTTTACTACCATAATTATATGAAACTCAGTACCATGATTATACGAATTCCAGTATTACGAATATGCAGTTTCATGTTATGATTATTCAGACTTCAGTACGTTATGCAGCATCATGGTTGTTTCAGTACTTCAGAATCATGGTAAATCAGTTAGTTATGTATAGAAATATAATATATGATATCAAACCCTGTTGCAACTATAGAGCACGGTATCGTTGCTACAGATAATATGTTACTTTATGAGTGCAACCACCTATTCAGATATACGTGGTACGGTCGACCACCTAGGCCCTAGAAGAGGTTAGGCTCCCCATCCAGATATGGGTTGAGGAGGGCAGGTCGACTGACGGAGTTCAGTGATTTATTCCTGGTTGGCCAGCCATGGTAAATCCCGCCTACGGGCCGCACAACCTCGTCATGAGGGGTATGTCATGACACAGATAGCCACAAGGAACAGTTTCAGTTACTATTATTTACGTATTGATTTACAGAAATAGGGATCCTACTATATACACTAGAAGTATTTTGAATTATAACCATAATACTGATATGTTAAGCAATAGGGAAAAGGGGTGGTGTGCTTTATTACTTGTACTGTACTTTGGTACTCAGCTATTCATGTTTATATGAAACAGATTTCATGATATATAGTAGCTCATTTGCCACACACTAGTAATAGCATATTTTCTCTTACTGAGCATTAGCTCATCCTAGTGTTGATATATTTTTTAGGTGATCCAAGTAGGCGAGCAGATCAGGCTCGCAAATAGAAGGGCTTTAGTAGTGCCCTGACAGAGAGTGAGTATCATTTTTAGGAGCATTTTTGTATTACCCTAGCTTGTTGAGGGTATTTTTGGAGAAGAAATGTATTTATATTTTGGGAAAACAGTGATATGTATATAACTCTGGTATTATATTGTATGGATATGTTTATTATGATTTACGCTTCTTGCTGCTTAGGTTAATGTCATAGGTGGTATCAGAGTATAAAAAAAAAATCAATTAATTAAGCAAGTCGTTACAGGTTGCCTACATGCTAGCTTTGCCACCTGTGTTGTCCAGGACTCACAACGTATTCCACGTTTCCATGTTGAGGAAATACATCCTAGACCCTTCTCACGTGATCAGTTATTCTCACGTGATTTACTAGTTTAGGAGGAGGTGCCAATACAGATTCCGGATAGGAAGGAACAATAATTATGTAATAAGAAGATTCCTATGGTGAAAGTCTTGTGGAGAATCATGCAATAGAATAAGCTTCTTGGGAGCTTGAGGAACATATAAAGCAGAGATATTCACAATTATTCAGGGAAGTGTAATAGTAGGTAATATTTATTTTGCAAGTACATGTAGTGGTTTAGTTAATAAGTAGTATTTTAGTTTTGGGAGAATTTTATTTTATATATATGTAATCTCCCAGGACTTGGGATGTAACCACGGTATTCCTCTGCCATAATTGAGGGTAAGTAATAAAATAAGTAGACCATTTTGCTTTTAAGGGATGATGAATTACATGAATAGCAAATTTTGAGGACGAAATTTTATAAGGAGGAGAGAATGTAGTGACCCAGAGAAATTATAATATTTAAATAATGAAAAAGGGGAGGGGGAGGAAAGGAAATTGTGACAGGGCCTCGTCGATGAACACAGGGGATTTGTTGATGAGAACACATAAGGGGCTCGTCAACGGGGATGTGTCTCGTCGACGAGAAGATACCGAGAGACTATTTGCCCATCTTTGAATTTCGTCGATGAGAAACAAACGTTCATCGACAAACTTCCTTCGTGACCTCATCGATGAGGTGACGTGGTTCGTCTATGAAGACCAGTATATAAATAGCCCTAAACACGATCTTTCAGCTAATTTTTCACGCAGAAACCCTCTTCTATCTCTCCTTTCATTTTCCACTCCTTCTCTCTTAGTTTCTGGGCTAGATTCTCACCGGTTTGACGATCTGAGGCCACCATGACATCCTGGAAGAGTTCTCTTCAAATTTGCTGGAGTGGATCATTGGTGGGGCTAGTTTGAATTCCATCACAGATTCAGGGTAAGGCTTTTTATCCAGTATTTGACTTTCCTGCAGTTATAGGAATTGTAGTAATCAAGAAAATACTAAAGTTTTGTTCTAGGGGATATCATTTTCAGGGTGTTGAACGAGGAACCCTGCAGGTACATGACTGATTATCTTAGGGGCTTTTCAGGAATCAGGTAAGGTGATAAACTAAGCTAGTTGTTTTCATGAAAATGTATGTATAATTTTACAGCATTGAATTTCAGGAAAATAAATATATATACTAGCATTATGTTTGGGGAAATACTGCTATAAATGATGATATGTTTTAAATATACGAATACCCATTTTTGTGTGGCATGAGTAGAATTTATTATGAATTACTATTTTCTGGAAAAATATTAAATGATACAAAGTTTTACTATGATTGGCGTATGGGCCAAGAGTTTTTATATGATATATCGGCGTACGGGTCGAAAGTTTCGTATGATATACCGGCGTACAAGCCGAGGATGTTCTCACATCATATGTTGGGGTGCAGGCCGAGCCTTTTATATGATATGTCGGCGTACGGGCCGAGCTTTATATACAATATGATGACGTACGGGCCGAGAATTTAATCTAATATGTAATATGGCACATGGGCCGTGAATGGTAAAATATGAAATGCCGACATACGGGCCGATAATTTTCACGTTATATATGCAAAATGATATGGTGATATTATATTGGGAATTATTATAAGTAAATAGCCATGTATCACTGTTTGAATATATGTTATATGTTATTAGAACCAAGTTGACTTGATTTAGGCTTACACGAGTATGGTACCGTAGCTATGTGATCATGATCATTATGATGTTAGTGTTATCGCTGTCGTACGGGGCAGCGTGAGGATGGATAGTCGATGTGGTTATTGAAGTGTTGGCATCCCTAGTGTACGAACCAGGTCTGGCAGATCCATCGTATTTACAGACTTTTTCTTTGACTTGGCAATGGTCGGCCAGCTATTGTCAGGTCCCGCCTTTGGGTCATACAACCCAGTCATGTGGGGGTAAGACATGACACTAGCCAGCTAACCTTCTAGAGTTGTTTTGTATTATTATTATATAAGATGAATTATGCTTATGGAAATTCAGTATGTTTTTCCATGATATGATTATATATATGTTTTCCCAAATATGATACAGACAGTTTCACTGAATATGTTTATGTATGGCTTTATGTATAACACGAAAATACTCATGTTGCCACACACTGGTATTAGTTTATTTCTCTTACTGAGAGGTGTCTCGCCCCAAATTATATGAACATTTTCGGAACCCCATATAAGAGAGTGGATAAAGCTCCGCAGAGGTAGTTACAGTTGATCTACCCTTTCTAAAGGGTAAGTATTTCGATAGGGTCAGATGGACGTTGTGGGAAGTGACCCTAGGACTCTTTATGTAATTGGGTTGGTGCATGTTCCTTTAATGGATGTAATAACTCTGATATTGTGTTGAATGGTACTATGAGATATATGATTTTATGTTTCCTACTACTTAGGCTTCCGTGTTATATTTCTAATGTATCCCTAGTCACACGGGTTCGGGTTGATTATGATCTGCTAGGTTTATTATATCGATTTTTATTATCATGGAAAAAAATGGTAAAATAAGAAGGTCATTACATCATGTTTTACACCCACATGACTAGGTTGTGCAACCCGAAAGCAGGACCTAGCAATGGCTGGCCGACCATGCTAGATCAACATAAGTCTGTAAGAACGATGGGTCTGCCCCTCCTGGTCTTAACACCAGAGGGGCACCTGCAGTACCATAAAACTACATCAACTTCTAATCTCCCACTGCCCTTTACGACAAGTGGTAGCACTAACATATACATGATCGTGATCATATAGCTACGGTACCATGCTTCGTAAAAGCCTAAACCAAGCCATCCGAGTTCTGATAACATATCATATATTTTCAAATAATGATACATGACTATTTCATAATAATATCTGTCATGATAATGCTTCCATAAAATTTTGCATAACATATCATTTAAAATTCACAGCCCTTACGCCAGCATTTTGTATTATGTAAATCACAGCCCTTATGCCAGCATAGCATGTCATATAAAACCTTCCACCCTTACGCCGACATATCATATAAAACCTCGACTCTTACACCGACATATTATAACATACTGAATCATGAAATCTCTGTACTATTTAACATAATATTTAGAACATAGTTCTTATCCAGTTTTACGATTTTTCCTGAAAACTAGTAATACATGAATATTTTGGGAAAACATAATATTTCATTATTATAATTTCCATGGTAAATGTTACTTATACCACACAAAAAGGGTAATATTCAAAACATAAAATCTTTTCTAAAATCATATTTTTGATATTATATGTGAAAATCATATTTTTGATCAATAACATTATTCTCAACATAATTGTACAATATACATATTTATCTAAAATTAAATGCTATAAAATAATAAATATATTTTCATAAGAAGGTTGACTTAGTTTATCCCCTTACCTGGCTTCCTGGGAAGCCCACAAAATACCCAAAATCACACCCGTGTGTTCCCCCAACTCAACACCCTGAAATTGATATTTTCTCAACAAAACTTCAATATTATCTTTCCTAACATATTCTCCTCCATCCAGAAACACCAAAAACCTAATAGAACTGAAATTAACTAACTTACCTAAATTTTGGGATGGTTTCCAAGTTGGTCCAACCAACGATCTACTCTAGCAGATGAGAAGAGAAACTTCCCAAGAGTAGTGTGGCGACTTCAGATTGTTGAACTGGCGTGAAGTGATGCCATATTTCTAGAGAGAAGGTGAGGGAGCCGAAGTTCAGAGAGAGAGAAAAGGTTTTGCATAAATTTTTCTCGCAAAAATCAGATTTGAGCCTATTTATACACCAACCTTCATCGACGAGACATGTCACTTCGTCGATGAGGCTAAGAAGAGAGTTCGTCGACGAACACTTACACATCGTCGAGGAAATTCAAGCCTTTAAAACAGCCCTCTCGGTAATTTCTTATCGACGAGACATGTATCCACGTTGACGATCCCAAGAAGCCTATTCGTCAATGAGACCCTGGTGTGACCCCCCTTAAAAATTCCCATTTCTCTCCTTTATTTTATCATTAAATTACTATAATTCTTCGGGTCCCTACAAATCTAGCTGCATACTACTATACCATCATCTGACCCTGCGTCAAGTGCAAAAACTCTGTTGCCTTCACACTTCTAACAGTAGCGGGGAAGTATCTCTCGAAAAAGATCTCCCTGAAGTGGCTCCACGTCACCACTACAAGGTCAAGTCTCTGCTCCTCCAATAGTCTTGCTGATCTCCATCAATGCTTTGCCTCCCCTGTCAGCTTAAATGTCGCAAATAGTACTTTTTGCTCTTCTGTACACGGGAGGACTGCTAACATATTCTCCATATCCTAGACCCAGCTCTTAGCTACAAGTGGGTCAGCCCCTCCAGAGAACGACGGGGTCTCATACGTATGAATTGCTCAATCGTGTAGCTCTACTCCCCTGAACCTCTAGCCATCTCTGTCATCACCTCCTGGATGATGCTACTTAGTATGCATCAGGGTCTCTGCCACCCATATTGAAAGGCCTTGCATCATCACCTCCAACTTATGTACTGCTACTCCCTGGATCCATCCTGAAAATGGTATAAAACAGTCTTAGAATTTTATCATCTCAACATCACTAACACACTCAACAAACTAAACTCATAAAATATTCCTCTACAATCATCCATTTCCAATATCCTCATCCCAATTTAAGATTCAATCCTACTACTCAGAAACAAGAACCAGCGATAGTATCCATGGTTTTTCAGAAGTCGTCACCTTAGGAAAAATACAGAAACAACCACGGAACTCCTGCCTCTAGGTCGCAAGATTGAACCCTAAATTTCAATATCTTCCTCTAACAGTATCTAGCTCATACTTCAACCTACACATCCCCTATTTTCCTTAAAATCCAATCCTGCACTCTGGCATTGTATTCTGTTGTTTACTAAAGTCTGCAGAACCTAGCAACCTAGACTTTGATACCAAACAGTGATGCCCCGATTTTCATACCATTTTTATAAATAAACATATTCAAATTCACATTTACAGTAATCATATTTCAACATTCACATGTGACGCCCCGATTTTCATACCATTTTTTTTATAATATATTCAACAATACTCAAACATTGGCCGCGCCAGAATCTCTGATACTGTTTAAACGTAACCCAACCTGAAGTGGGTGCCAGATAAATGACTTACTCGAAAAATGAGCAACTCGAAAACTATCCCAAGTATAGGAGTTCATTCGTGTAATATTTAGTCCAATGGCCAGATCATCTCCTCAAGGAATGCAGTTTAATTCCAAATTTTGTGTAATCGATCCCAAAAGAAATTAATAAAAGAAAAGTTTACTAAACATAGTTCAGATTCATTTTCTTGGGATTTTTGAATAAAAAAAACTTACTTTAATAATAATAACCCAATCAAAAAAATTAAATATCATAATGGAGACTTGTAAATAAAACAAAAGTAACAATAATAATTAAACAAGTGTTGTCTTGAAAGAGAGAGAGAGAGAGAGAGAGAGAGAGAGAGAGAGAGAGAGAGAGAGAGAGAATAAGTTGTGTGTGTTTGGAGAAAAGGAGGAATTGGAGAAGCCTCCCAAGAGTGCTGTGCACGACCTCCCAAGGAGCAAAAAGAAAGACCTCCAAAAGTGTCCCTAAACCCTACCATACTCTCCTAAAGAAATAATAAACTAAAAAGCCCCTTTTGTTGACTTTTCAATGTCTTAAAAACAAATTTTTTTTTCAATTCATTTAATGTAACGACCTAATTTTTCCATCCATTTATATATATATATATAAACTGTAAAGTCTCACTGCTTTGATACCTTTCAATATAAATCAAACCGTCATCACAGATTAGATGGGAACCATGGAATTTGGAACTTAACAAACTACCTATGCAACGGAAAGAAAAACACATACAACCACGTTATTATCTACAACACCAGAGTATCAGAATTTTCCAGAATATGCATATGTAGCCATTCCCCAAAAAGCCCTTTCCTGGACCTAGGGACTACTCAAAGAGAATGACTTCCCAAAAACACTAACCCTACAAACAGAGCAGTACTGTAGTCCTCTCTATTTGCAAGCCTGATATGCTCACCTAGCTGGATCACCTGAAAAATGTTAAATTACTGGGATGAGACAACGCTCAATAAGACGAAATATACTATTGCTAGTGTGTGGCAGATAAGTTTACATAGTTGTAAAATCTGATTTAGATGTACTGTAAATAACTGAGTCTGAGAAAACACATAAAATTAATACACAGTATAGCTCATACCTATGTTGCTTAACATAAACTGTTTTTCTAAATATTCTATTCATAATACTTCTAATATTCATAGGTATGTTTATGGTATCTGTAAATCTGTATATATATATATATATATATATATATATATATACATATAATAACTGAGAAAATTTCCCTAGATGGATAACTAAAATTCATGATTTAACCTCTCATGACAGGGTTGTGCGGCCTGTAGGTGGGACCTATCATTGGCTAGCCGACCAAAATAAGTCAACTGAACTCCGAAAGTCAAATCAGGCTCCTCAACCGTAACTGATCGAGAGCCTGCCCACAACATAGGCACGATTGACCGCTAAAAATCCACATACTATCTAAGTTATGTGGTTGCACTCTAAACTGAAAATAGTTATGGTATCGTGCTCTAAAACTGATCCGTTCCATCCGGGTCTGATACTATATATATGTAACTGATATTTTTATATTATTGTTTTACCATGATTTTGAAATAACCATAACATGAAATAACTTATCTGAATACTCTGAAAATCTGAATAACTGACTGAATATTTAATACTTGTATATCTGAATATCTATCTGAACATCTGAGTATCTGAGTGTTATGGTTCTAAAATCTTGGTATCTTGGAAATACTATAAATCATGTTTCTGAATATTCTATAAAATTTCTATCTATATGTCTATTGAAAATTTATCATTCTATAGAACATGTATATTCCATGATATTTTCTACTAATATACTGTAAAACATAGTATTTGTAAACTGTATAAATACTACACTAATTTGTTATGAACTCTTGCCACACAATTAAATAATTAGATTCACATACTCTAAACTTTGTATTTTCTATTATACTAATATTTTAGGATCTGAATAATAATTTGCTAAAACATATAATTTTTACTGATAACCATGCTAAAAATTCCTAGCATAGCATATTTCCTTTGACTATCCGAGTACTAAATGCTATTTACAATCTCACGCATGCAGTGTTCACAATTTCAACATCTTGAGATAACACATGTATAATTTCCCAATCAATCAACTGAATTCATCTAGATAATTATCACATACATATTCTCCCCAAATCCACATATGCACAATTTCTAGACTATAAATCATTTATCATTTTACTTGAGTTCCTGAAATATCATCCACTGGGGTACCCAAAACACCCTATTCCTAAAAATATAATACCCTAATTTTACTTCACAAAACTCCAGTATATTCTCATATAATACAAAATTTAGGCTTAAATAAATTTGATAATACTGACAATACCCAAATAATCTACTTACCCTAGTTTTGGGATGGTTCCCAAATTTCTCAAATCAACATTTTGCTCCGGCTATAATGTAGAGAATCTCCCCAGGATCACTGTGGTAGCTTCTGATCGTCAAACCGGAGAGAGACGGAGTTAGAACCCTAGAGAGAAGGCAGAGAATACATTTTCTAGAAAGAGAGGGAAAAGTTGTGCCTGAAGTTCTCGCAAAAAAATAATTTTTGGCCTTATGTAGAAAGCTTGTCCACATGGACTCGTCGACGAGCACCTTCTCCTCATCGATGAGTTTCAAACTCTAGAATAGGCCTCTCAGTAAGTTCTCCCTGTCGACAAGCCCAAGAGTCTACTCGTTGACGAGCACTTCTAAACTCGTTGACGAGACCCTGCTGAACCCCCTTTTAAAATTCCTTTTTCTCTCCTTTTTTTATTATTTAATTACTATAATTCTTTGGGTCTCTACATTCTCTCCTCCTTATAAAAATTTTGTCCTCAAAATTTACTATCTATATTGAACACCATTTTTAACATAAAACGGGCTACTTATTTTATTACTAAGCCTCAATTATGGCGAAGGAATACCGTGGTTACATAAGCAGTTCTGGGAGATTACAAATATACTCAAAAAAAAGAAAATTCTCTAAAAAAAAAATCACTATCTATCCTATATTCTAAATTACAATTACACATTCGTCACTCTGTACTAAACAAAGTCATTATTTAAACTTTACAGATCACTACTGTACCCCACTAAACAGGAGTGGGTATTTCTATTTGATTTCTTCCTCAATCTCCCATCAAGCTTCTTCCATAGCATGATTTCTCCACAGGACTTTCATTAATTGAATTTTCTTACTGCTCAATTCTTGTTCCTTCCTATCTAAGATTTGTACTAGAGTTTCCTCATAAACTAGAGCATCATTGAATTCTAATTCTGTTCAATTGATGACATGGGAAGGATCTGAGATGTATTTCCTTAACATAGAAACATGAAATATGTCATGTATTCTAAACAAAACTGGTGGTAAAGCTAGCCGATAGGTAATTGACCAAACCTTCTCAAGTATCTTAAACGGGTCAATAAACCTAGGGCTCAACTTACCCTTCCTCCCAAACCTCATAACTCACTTCAATGGTGCTATTTTCAGAAACACATGGTCACCCACTTTAAATTCCAATTCCCGACGGCGAGTACATGCGTAGCTTTTCTACAGACTCTGAGCCACACTGATTCTATCTTGAATAAGCCAGACTTATCGTACGTTGTTATTTTTAGCCCCAAAACTCGCCTTTCACCTAACTCATCTCAGTATAAAGGAGAATGACATCTCCTACCATAAAGCACCTCATAAGGTGTCATACCGATGCTGGCCTGATAACTGTTATTGTAAGCAAATTCAACCAACGACAAATACTAGGTCCAGCTACCCCCGAAATCCAATACACACGCTCGCAGCATATCCTCAAGTACCTAGATCATTCTCTCTGTCTAACCATCAGTCTAAAGATGAAAAACGGTGTTGAATGCTAACTGAGACCCCAAAGCCTCTTGCAAACTCTTCCAAAACTGTGATGTAAAGCGTGGGTCACGATCCGAGACTATAGATATTGGCACTCCATGGGGTCGAAAAATCTCCTGAATGTAGATTTCTGTCAATTTGTTCATAGGGTAGCTAACTTTAATAGGTAGAAAGTGAGCTGTTTTCGTCAGCCGATCAACAACTACCCAGATGACATTCTGACCATGCGGCACCGGTGGTAGCCCAGTAACGAATTCCATGGATATGTGATCCCACTTCCACTCAGCGATGTAAAGTGGCTGCAACTGCCCTACCAGCCTCCAGTGCTCAGCCTTAACTTGATGGCACGTCAAGTATTGCTGCACAAATTCGCCAATCTCCCTCTTTATGCCACTCCATTAGAAATACTCTCGCAAATGTCCTTCACCTTAGCTATCAGCTCTGTTAATTTTGCGTCATCTCTCTAAGAGGCTTTAATATTTTCATATAGCGCAGGCTACACAACCAGGCTGGCAATAAATGCCTGAGGATCATTCTCTACCAACTCTATATTGAGTCTCTCTAGATCCATCAAGATTGGATGCTGAACCTCCATAACTGCCAGTGCTAGTCCCACTGATTTCCTGCTTAGAGCATCTGCTACCACATTTGCTTTCCTTCGGTGATAACTAATAGTGCAATCATAATCTATAATAAGTTCAAACCATCTCCTCTGTCTCATGTTCAACTTCTTTTGAGTGAAAAAGTATTTCAAACTTTTGTGATTAGAGAATATCTCGCATCTCTCACCGTAAAAGTAATGCCTCCAAATCTTTAATGCTTGTACCACTACAGCCAATTCCAAATCGTGGGTAGTGTAGTTCTTTTTATACTCTTTCAACTGTCAGGTGGCATAAGCTACAACCCTACCATGTTGCATCAACACACAACCAAGCCCATTCAAAGACGCGTCATTATAAATTACATAGCCATCACCTCTAGATGGAATCATTAGTACTAGTGCAGTGACGAGCCGCTGTTTTAATTCCTGGAAGCTCTGCTCGTATTCATCATTCCATGCAAATCTGGCATACTTCCTGGTCATTCAGGTCAAAGGCCCTGATAATCTTGAGAATCGTTTTACAAACCGACGGTAATATCCCGCCAGTCCCAAGAAACTCCTAATCTCCTAAACATTCCTCAGCCTTTCTCAATTTACCACTACCTCTATCTTACTGGGATCTACTGAAACTCCATCCCCTCTGAAACGTAACTTTTATTAACCAGAATTCACATTTACTAAACTTGGCATACAATTTCTTTTCCCTGACCGTTTGAAGTACCAGCCATAAGTGTGCCTCATGCCCCTCAAAACTCCTCGAGTAGACTAGTATATCATCAATGAAAAGCACAAAGAATTGGTCTAGATATTGATGAAACACCCGATTCATTAAATCCATAAATACTACTGGTGCATTAATCAACCCAAATGACATCACCAAAAACTCGTAATGGCTGTATCTGGTTTGAAATGTTGTCTTTGATATGTCCTCAGCCTTGACTTTCACCTGGTGATAACCTAATTTAAGATCAATCTTGGAATAGACTCGCATACCCTGAAACTGATCAAATAGATCATCTTTACAGGGTAGAGGATATTTGTTCTTAATGGTTACCTTATTTATTTCTCTGTAATCTATGCACATCCTTATAGACCGGTCTTTTTTCTTTACAAATAGCACTGGCACTCCCCAGGGTGATACGCTAGGAGTAGTCTTCTCACCTGCATGACTGACACTAACTAAGGTGGGGAACACACCTACGATCCCACAAATTTAAATTCTTGCTTGCTTGGAGGTCTAAATATCACCTCTTTCATATGACAGTCAATATTAGCATAATTAGCTGCCAACCAATCCATCCCCAGTGTTACATCGAATCCATACATATCTAACACAATTAGGTCAGCTAGTAACACCCTACCCTGAATTTCTACTGGATAACCCCTCAGCACTCAATGACACTTCATTACTGACCCTGATGGTGTAGCTACTGATAATTCTACATCTAATAACTGGGTCTCATTTCCAGACAATTTAACATAGGCCGCAGACACAAAGGAATGTGTGGCACCTGAATCAAATAAGACAATAACTTGATATGTTAAAATAGTAAAGGTACTTGTCACGACGTCACCCGCAATCTCGGCATCTCCCGGTGTCAAAGCATATACCCTCAGTGGGGCTACATTCCTCTGCTAGCCTCCACAGGGCGCTTAATAACCTCCCCAGTAGGGTCTAAGAGCTTGGACCTATATCGACGATCCAGGGCATGCTCGTGCCATATGGTCGGGTCTCCCACAATGATAACAAATGTCTCTCCCTACCCGACACTCTCCTAGATGTCTCCTCCTGCACGTCTGACACACAAGGTAGGTCTGCACACCCTGGTTCTCTCGAGGTCCCGTCATCTGTCTCTGACCTCCACTGTAACGATCTCCTCTCCATGGGTCCCGGCTGGAACCCGCCTAAAAATTCTGAGGCGTGGGCCTCTTTCTCTGACTCTGAGCTGCGATGCCTCTCTGCATGCCACTCTTAATAAGTGTATCCATATCCACAACCTCCGCAAATGTCTGAGCTCGAAAACCAATAACTTGCTCATATAGATTCTGCCTCAGACCTTCTTCAAACTTTCTCACCTTTTTCTCCTTGTTCGGTGCCAAATATGGGGCAAACCAAGACAACTCAATAAATCGAGTTGCGTGCTGTGATACTGTCATCTACCCCTAAGCTAAGTGCATGAATTCTGTTGCCTTTTCACTCTGAACGATGTAAGGAAAATATCGCTCAAAGAATAGTTCCTTGAATCGACTCCACGTCACTGGCATAGGATCCAATCTCTACTCCTCAATCAACCTCGCTAATCTCCACCAGCGTTTTGCCTCTCCTGTTAGTTTAAACATTGCAAATACTACCTTTTGTATGTCTGTACATGGAAGCACTGCCAACATTTCCTCAATGTCCTAGACCCAATTTTCAGCCACAATCGGTTCAGCTCCTCTAGCAAAAGATAGGGGCTTCATCCGCGTAAATTACTCGATCGTGCAGCTACGCTCCCTTGAGCTTTTGGCCATCTTAGCCATCACCTGCTGGGTGACGTTGCGCAATACCGCATCAGTATCTCAACTTCCCATACTAGAAGGTCTTACTCCATCACCCCTAGCATTCGTACCACTGCTCCCTAGGTCCATCCTGAAAAGATAAAGAACACAATTTAAGAACCCTATCTCCTATACAAATTTGATTTATTTCATTCAACTGAAATCTCATATTCACTATTAACTACCCACTTAATCTTACTTCAAAATTCAATCCTACAACCTAGACACATGACCCGATAATAGTTTACTATGATTTTTTTGAAATCGTCACCCCAAGAAAGACACAGAAACCACCACAGAAATCCTATACCCAGATCATAGAATAAAACCTCAAATCATTTCGTATACTCTGGTATTGCTTCCGCTGTACTCTAAAGTCTACAAAACCTAGCAACTTAGGCTCTGATGCCAAACTGTAACGACCTGATTTACCATCCACTATATATATAAATAGTAAAGTCTCACTGCTTTGATACCTTTCAATATAAATCAAACCATCATCACAACCTAGATGGGAATCGTGGAATTTGGAACTTAAACAAACTACCTATGCAGCGAAAAGCAGAATACATACAACCACGTTAT
The DNA here is from genome assembly GCF_029873635.1 of Malania oleifera. Lineage (NCBI taxonomy): Eukaryota > Viridiplantae > Streptophyta > Magnoliopsida > Santalales > Ximeniaceae > Malania > Malania oleifera. The sequence continues at coordinate 56,213,687 of NC_080425.1, forward strand.
TATATGCAATACCAGAGTATTAGAATTTTCTAGAAAATGCTTACATAGCCATTCCCCAAAAAGCCTTTTCCTAGACCTAGGGACTACTCAAAGAGAATGACTTCCCAAAAACACTCACCCTACAAACAGAGCAGTACTGTAGTCCCCTCTATCTGCGAGCCTGATATGCTCGCCTAGCTGAATCACCTGAAAAATGTTAAATCACTAGGATGAGACAACGCTCAATAAAACGAAATATACTATTGCTAGTGTGTGGCAGATGAGTTTACATAGTTGTAAAATCTGATTTAGAAGTACTGTAAATAACTGAGTCTGAGAAAACACATAAAATTAATACACAGTATAGCTCATACCTATGTTTCTTAACATAAACTGTTTTTATAAATATTCTATTCATAATACTTCTAATATTCATAGATATGTTTATGGTATCTGTAAATCTGTATATATATAATAACTGAGAAAATTTCCCTAGATGGATAACTAAAAGTCATGATTTAACCCCTCATGACAGGGTTGTGCGTCCTGTAGGCGGGACCTATCACTAGCTGGTCGACCAAGATAAGTCAACTGAACTCCGAAAGTCAGATAGGTCTCCTCAACCCTAACTGACAAGGAGCTTGTCCACAATATAGGCACGATCGACCGCTGAAAATCCACATACTATCTGAGTTATATGGTTGCACTCTGAATTGAAAATAGCTACAGTATCGTGCTCTGAAACTGATCTGGTCCATTAGGGTATGATACTATATATATGTAACTGATATTTCTATATTAATGTTTTACCATGATTTTGAAATAACCATAACATGAAATAACTTATCTGAATACTCTAAAAATATGAATAATTGACTGAATATTTAATATCTGTATATCTGAATATCTATCAGAACATCTAAGTATCTGGGTGTTATGGTTCTGAAATCATGGTATCTTGGAAATACTATAAATCATGTTTTTGAATATTCTGTAAAATTTCTATCTGTATGTATATTGAAAATTCATCATTCTATAGAACATGTATATTCCATGATATTTTCGACTAATATACTATAAAACATGGTATTTGTAAACTGTATAAATACTGTACTAATCTGTTATGTGCTCGTGCCACACAATTAAATAATTAGATTCACATGCTTTGAAGTCTGTATTTTCCATTATACTAATATTTTAGGATCTGAATAATAATTTGGTAAAACATATAATTTTTACTGATAATCATACTAAAAATTCATAGCATAGCATATTTCCCTGGGAGGCCTTTAAAGTTATGTCTTTTGTTTCTCCCTTTGATTGTCTTGTAACCATGGTATTCCTCTGCCAAAAGTGAGGGTTTATCAATAAATATGGAGGTACCGCCCTTAAAAAATAAAAAATAAAACATGTATAATTTCCCAATCAAATAATTCAATACACCTAGATAATTATCATATACATATTCTCCCCAAATCCACATATGCACACTTTATAGACTAGAAACCATTTATCATTTTATCTGTGTTCCTGAAATATCATTCACTGGGGTACCCAAAACACCCTATTCCTGAAAATATAATACCCTGATTTTACTTCACAAAACTCCAGTATATTCCCATATAATACAAAATCTATGCTCAAATAAATTTGGTAATATTGACAATACCCAGATAATTTACTTACCCTGATTTTGGGATGATTCTCAAACTTCTCAAATCAACATTTTGCTTCGGCTATGTTGTAGAGAATCTCCCTAGGATCACCGTGGTAGCTTCTGATTGTCGAACCGGGGAGAGACGGAGCCGGAAACCTAGAGAGAAGACAGAGAATACGTTTTCTAGAGAGAGAGGGAAAAATTGTGCCTAGAATTCCCATAGAAAAATGATTTTCGGCCTTATATAGAAATCTTGTCCACATGGACTCGTCGACGAGCCACAACACCTCATCGACGAGTCCATGAAGGAGGTTCGTTGACAAGCACCTTCTCCTCGTCGACGAGTTTTAGACCCTAGAATAGGCCTCTTGGTAAGTTCTTGTCAACAAGACACACATCCCCGTCAACGACCCTAAGAGTCTCCTCGTCGACGAGCACTTCTACTACACTCATCGACGAGACCCTCCTGAACCCCCTTTTAAAATTCTTTTTTCTCTCCTTTCTTTATTATTTAATTACTATAATTTTTCAGGTCTCTACATTAAAGCCCTCCAAAGCCCACAATATTTGACTTTTCAACTCTTTAATTCATTGCTCTCCAAAGCCCACAATATTTGATTTTTCAAAATTACCATCAAAACCTTTTTTCTTCTTGCAATTTCCTTTGTCCCCAAGGATCTCCCATGCACGCACACACCTTGCATGGTCAGGTCACATCAGCCATGGGCCTCCATGTTTTTTATTTATTTTTTTATTTTTTTTGTTTTTTTTTTTTCTTTCTTTTGTTCACATATAGTCAGTTTTGCACTTTCATGCCCGATTTTAACTTTCCTACAACTCATAGCTCTCAAAACTCAAAACATGAAAGTTGTACAGAATTTCCTTAGATTTCTACAAAATTTTGAATCATCTGGATCAGAGCTTGCACGAGAAAGTTACGCCTAGATTATAGAGTAATGTCAAAATAGTCCATAAAAACAACGTATGGTAATTTAATGTCTGATTTCGACCTTGATGCAGCCAGTATCTCTCATAATGCAAAACATGAAAGTTGTAAAGGGTTCTCTTAACGTTTTACAGTATTTTGAATCATCTAAATCAAAGGTCAGATGAGATAGTTATGCACATATTAATAAGTAGTGCAAAAACAACCTCTCTTGCGTGCATGACTCGGCTTCTGAAAATTATACTTTAAATGTCCATGAAAATCCCGAATGCTCGCAGTCTTGAGCTCGACTCCGCTTGATGTACATGGCACCTCTTCATGCTTATGACCCTCGTACATCCTAATCTTAGATTTAATTTCTAGAATTTTTCCTACAATAATAAAATAAAAAAAAATCGTAAATTATTAAATAAAATTCCAAATATTATAAATTGGGTGCAATATTAAAATATTGAACATAATTAGACATTTAATTAAAATTATAATCCTTAATGCATGAATTTAAACACCTAATTACGCAACTTTGACCCGTAATCACACCCTTCAACTAAAATTTTGCTAGTCTCTAGAAAAATTAAAAAAAAAAAACTAAGAAAACTACCAAATCCTATCTACCTCCTCTTTCGCGGGAAATACGGTTGCATTTACCAAATGCAACAAGACTTTAAACCCCTAGGTCGATCCTAGTGGATGAGTTGTAGTCTCATGAGGGTTTCCAAGGTGACACGGACCAACACTAATGTCAAGGAATATTGAATGAATGTACATGCAACACAAATATACCATTTCACATACATAAATATCACCAGATTATACACAAGCTCATACACAATTCACGCAATTCCGAAGCAAGTCATTCATGCAAGGTTCATCATTATATAGCTGTTAAGAACAATATACTCACATAAAGTTAACTGGTAATTACAATTCAGAGTTAATGTAGTCATATAAATTCGAGTATAAACAGGTGAAATCTCGAGGTATGTGCAATGTGTATGACTCGTTACACCCAAGATACCAGTGGACACCTATAGAATGGTTGTTTTGAATCGGCCTAATTGGTATACCCTCAAAAACACTTAAAAATTGGGTTTGCTAGTCATATGTGAGGACGAGTGTCGCGATCAAACATCCCACATATTACAAGGAACAAACGCTAAATGTATGGAGTAGACTAGTCTGAAAAGGATCCAACCTATTTGTGAGGTGTCGGGTCCTTCACCCTAGTATCTTCTCACCCACTCGTCATGTCCAACCAAGGCCACCCTAAATCAACTTATTCACAAATCAGACGTAAATACATTTGAAGCATTAAGCAGTTGAAGAATCTTCATACATGGAGAACATGTGTCGTGTCCCTAACTTTTTGAGGTATTTGTATTAAGCAGGTATTAACCTTTCATTTCATATGCATTTCTATTTTTCTTATTCTTTCTTATGCTCACTCTCCAATTTCTGTATATTCATTGTCAATTAGGACAATCATTACACTTTTTTTATTGTCTTCACACCACCAATGGGAATTAAGTTCAAACAGTAGTCCATGAACTAAATCTATCTCTAAGGGTGGCTCAGCCTTCACATCTTGAGTAGGTTATAAGACCTAGGTTTCTATCTCCCCACTAGATGTCACATCTAGGCTAGCAAGTCAAAAACTGAGACTAGTATACAAAGAATATCCAGGAAAAAAAAAAGGAAATTTGAGTTTCATGAACTCTGAGCTGACGTCAAAAACTCAAAAGAATGATAAATGGCTCAACAGTACCTCACAAGGTGTCAAAGTCGCCACAGGCAGTCTTTAGTGCTCACAAGGAACCCTAAGTGTTACAAGTCACTAAATTAGCCATATAAAGAGAAACTACACATAAATAACCCACCATACAACTTAAGTGTGTAACTCCTAGGTTATATGCAAGTATGTAAAGGGTATAAGTCGGTATTAATCATGGCCTAATCATCCATATTCAATTTTTTTTTTGTTTTTTGTTTTTTTTTTTATTTTTTTTTTCTCATCCCCCCAACTAAAGTGGAACATTGTCCTCAATGTGAAAGCATAAGGGAAGTAGAGCATACCTAGGTGGAGAAATAAAGGAAAAAAAAACTGAAACTAAGGAAAAATGTACCTGAAAATTAACTAAAAATAAAACAAGGTAAAATAAAATGAAAAGAAAAGGAAGAAAAACATCACAGTCTGTCTGGCAGAGGCTCTGGAGGGATTTCATCTGGTAGGTGCAGGTCTATAAATTGAACCGACAAGTCTCCAAATTTGAGTCGCCACAATGAATCTTTCTTGTTATCTGCACAAAAGTTAGTCTCAAATAAATCAATACGTTCTAAGGTACCAGACAAAACATGTGCAGACTACCTTCCTTGTTTTAACAAAAAAGGATCTTTATTCAGTATATTTTCCAGGAAATTCATTTCTTTAAGAACCTGTCTTTGAGGCAAAGTTGTTAGAGCAGTTACCTTTGGTTCTTCAGAAACATCAACATTAAAAATTTTACCTGACTCCTTGAAAGTTAAATTCTCACTGGTCTGCTCACCCTCTTTATCGTGTGTACCCATCACCGTACCATTGCAGGGATTTGTTTCGGCATTACACTCCTAGACATTTACCCTAGTAGGGAATGATGGTTTCCACATCTGTCAATCTCTGAGGGTAAGGTACCACAGGTTGGTACTCCTTACTGGTCTCGGTCTCCTCATTAACTGACTTCTTCACTTCCAGGCTTGTTCCTTTGATTTTTCTTTGACCTCATCTATCTCAGTAGTAACTACAAGTTTCAGGACAACCGTTGGTCTGTCGATGAGTATCTCAGGTTGGGAAACTTCTTTTCCACTTCTCGAAGTAATAATGACCTCCGCTGTTTCAAGAGAAATATTATGTATTTGTTGCTGTTGGTGTTGGTATTCTTGAGGATTAGGCTCAAGTTCTACCGGAAATTCTCCTTTTTCTAAGATATTAAACTACGTGCTCAACTTATTAATGGTATCTCGCAATTCATTCATGGTCTGAGTATTAATTTGCATATATTCCCGAAGTGTATTAGCCACATGTGCTATGCTATCCTCAAAAGATGTCGTCAGTGAAACAAGAGCTTCATTAGGTTGAAATTTTGGAAGTGCGTAGCTCTGATAGATTTGTTGTGGCTGATAATGAGGCGGAGGAACGCCTGGATAATATGTTGACCTATATTTACCTCCACCACTGATTGTGCTAATAGGTTGTACTGTCATGGGTGCCTGATTGTATCGTGTATTCCATTGTTGGACACTCTTAGCTAAGTAATCAAAGAATGATTGTGCCTGATCCGATTCCTTGCTGAAGAGTTTTCCATTGCACATAGTTTGGAAAAATTATTTGCAATTAGGAGTAAGAGCTATATAGAAATAATTGACTAACCTCCATGATTCAAACTCGTGATGTGGATAACTACTTAGTAGATCCTTGAACTTCTCTCAGCAAGCCCGAAAAGTCTCATCACCCTTTTGTATAAACTGAATGATCTGTTCCTACAAAAATTGAGTTCTCTGTGAGGGACAAAACTCAAATTTTTTCTTCTTTTTTTTTAATCTTTTTTTTATTTTTCTTTGTCACAAGAAAAATTAAAATAACAGGAAAAAAAATTAATTTGAAATTAAAACTGACATTCCTTAGCAACGACGCAAAAAACTTGACTCACTCGAAAAATGAGCAGCTCAGAAGCCATCCCAAGTATAGGAGTTCAGTCGTGTAATATTTAGTCCAAGGTTCAGATCGTCTCCTCGGGTAATGCAGTTTAATTTCAAATTTTTTCCAATCGATCCCAAAAGAAATTAAGAAAAAAAAAAGTTTACTGAATATAGTTCAAATTCAGTTTCCTGATATTTTTGAGATTTTTGTGACAAACTTAAAACATAACTTAAGAACCTAATACTCATAAAATAACAAGAAATGAATTATGGTAATCAAATCCTATTCAGACAATAAATAAATATTGCATATGAAAATTCAGGACAAAAACCTAAAGATCAAAACTTTATTAACCAATTTAAACATTCAACCACAAAATCATCAACTAAATACCAACTAAAAAGTTAAACTTAACCTAAAAAATATTTAAATCCTAAAGAAAGATTCTAAAGAGAACACACTGAACTTAACAATGAATATTAATCCAAATCAAAATTAATCCCAACAATAATATTGAATAAAAAAAATAAACTTGATGAGAAAAATAACCCAACGAAATATTTAAATTCAACTAAAGACTTTAAGTAAAACAAAAATAAAAGAACTAAACTTAATAATCCAAAATAACCAAATCAAGAATTCCAACAATAACTTTGAATAAAAAAAACTTACTTTAATAATAATAACCCAATCAAAAAAATTAAATATTATAATGGAGACTTGTAAATAAAACAAAAGTAACAATAACAATTAAACAAGTGTTGTCGAGAGAGAGAGAGAGAGAGAGAGAGAGAGAGAGAGAGAGAGAGTCATGTGTGTTTGGAGAACAGGAGGAATTGGAGAAGCCTCCCAAGATTGTTGTGCACGGCCTCCCAAGGAACAAAAAGAAAGACCTCCAAAAGTATCCCTAAACCCTAGCCTACTCTCTAAAAGAAATAATAAACTAAAAAGCCCCTTTTGTTGACTTTTCAATGCCTTAAAAACCATTTTTTTTTAATTCATTTAAGCCCACCAAAGCCCACAATATTTGACTTTTCATGTGATGACCCAAAAAAATATATATATATATATATATATATATATATATATATATATGATTAAAGCACAATAATAATAAAATAATAAAAATGATCATTGAGTTAATATCAATACAGAAGTGTTTTTCTGTAAGATCCTTGATTTCATGTTTGATGCCTAAGAAAGACCTTGTCTAAGCGAGTGCTCAGAGACCATTGCAGCTCAGTCGCTCCCTGGAGGTCGATCTAGTCAAAATGGAATTTCATAGGATAAACAGAATAGACACTGTTTGTACACATAAATAAGTATATATACATAAAATAGTGTTTTGACAGACATAATTTGTAGAAATACATAATAAAATGATAATAATATAGGTATCATATGTGGGGCCCACAAGACTGTGGGGTCCACATGAGTCCCGGAGCCACAAGACACTGTTTATATACGTAAATAAGTAAATAAAATAATATTTTGACTGATATAATTTGTAGAAATATATGATAAAATAATAATAATATAGGTATCCTATGCGGGGCCCACAGGACTATGTGGGGCCCATATGAGTCCTGAAACCGTATGGAGGTTTACACAAGTCTCAAAGTTATGTAGGATGCATAAAATCATATAAGAGTTATTCGAGTTACGTAGGATCCATTCGGGTCTCGAAGTTGTGTGGGGCCCACAAGACCATGTGGGGCTCGCATGAGTTTTCAAAATTTAAATTTAATTCTTGTTCAAAAATAAATAATAAAATAAATAAATACTAAAAATAGTTTAAAAGTAATAACAATGATAATAATAATGATAATAATGATTAAGAAAAATAATAAAATAATAAAATAATTAATTAACTAATTGATTAATTAATTAGGTAAGTGGTTAATTAAAAATTTATTTAATGGGAATGGTGGCAAGCACTCCCACATGGCCTCCATCCCCATCCCATACTCAACCCATACCTTGCCCATCCCTTGCCCATTCTTTAATTTTAAAAAAATTATAATTTCACCCATCTCCCCACTTTTATAAATTCTATTTCTTCCCCAAAATTTTCCTATAAATAGGGAGCTCTCAACCTTCATTTTTCACAACAATTTTCCAAAGAAGAGAAGGATTAGTGAGTGAAAGAATTTGTGGTGGAGAGAGAATTTTTGAATAAGTTCTCAATCACCCACTCTTTCCGATCTCATTTCTTAGAGATAGTTACAGTATTCGTAAGGAAGAAGGTAAGTAAATTTTGATTATATTAGTTTTTTTTATTTAAATACCTGAATTTATTTTATAAGTAAATTTCAATTATGTTAATTAGTTCCACAAAATTTTCATGAGTTTATTTTTACGCATATTTAATTATACCAGTTCTATCTTTAATATACTTGCATCTATTTTTGGGTTAAGAAATGTTCTAATCCCCTCGGGTAAATTTTCAACATTTATTTCTATTCAAAAATAAAATTATATATTTTTTTAACACCAAAATTGTGTGGCATGAGTTTATTTTTACGTTACATTTTTTATGAAAATATGAGTAAAGATGAGATTTTTACGATATTATTTTAAATTGCATAAATTATAATAAGATGATTTTAAAACCCCTTACGGCAACGAAAGTTCAAAGTTATAGATGCTCGGTACCGCAGCTTAAAGCTTATACGGATCAGAGTGCACCCACACTGTTTACAGAGTGGTTATTTATGTTAGTGGATTTCTCCTGAGTGCACACTTGGTTCCGGACCAGGACTTAATAAGGAAAATCTCACTTAAAGTTTACGTACGTTGATTTAGTTTGGTCAGCCAGCCAGCTAAGTCCAGTCTTCGGACCGCACAACCCAGTCATGGGGGTAAACATGACATACGGCAAACAGGCCTAAGGGTGGTTTTTATAATATATGTTTATACATATTTAATTACGTGTACAAAGTTACTGATGATTTGAAGGAAAAGTGTAAGTTTACGTGGAAAGGATCATTTTGGTGCTTAAATGACGATCTAAGGAAAACGTATAAGGAAAAGTATATGTATGTTTATCATTAAATGTTTATATAGTTTTAAAGTTAAAAGTTTAATTTAACAGTTATAGTATATAATTATAAAATTTTACTGTTGTAATTGATGACAAAAGTTTTATGTATAAATTTTTAAATTTATATTTATTTTAAAAGAAATTTTGAAGTTATAGTATTAAATATTGTTTTACGAAAATTTTTAAAAAGCTCATTTTGGCCACACACTAATAATAATCTTATTTACTTACCGAGCGTCGTCTCACTCCAATCATATGTTTATTTCAGATAACTCTAAAGGGCATGTCGGAAATCAGACTTAGCAAGCATGCGGGTAGGGATTAGAAAAAAATAAAGATTGAGTAGAAATATTAGTATGATTTCAGTATTTATGTTTGTATAATTTTCTTCTTTTGAAATAAATGATTGTAATATGGATTATTAGCGCTCTAGTTTAATAAAAATTGAGTTTATTTGCTTCCGCTGTAAATTAGTAGTAAAAAGTTAATATCCCAAGCCCCTCGGGGTCAGGGTGTTACATTTCAACTCTTTAATTCAATGCTATCCAAAGCCCACAATAATTGATTTTTCAAAATTACCAACAAAACCTTTTTTCTTCTTGCAATTTTGGCTGCCCCCAAGGATCTCCCCCGCACACACACACCTTGCATGGCTGAGTCACATCAACCCTAGGCCTCCAAGTTTTTTTTTTTCTTTCTTTTGTTCACATATAGCCGGTTCTACACTTTCAAACCCGATTTTAACCTTCCTACAGCCTGTAGCTCCCAAAACTCAAAATGCAAAAGTTGTAAAAAATTTCCTCAGATTTCCACATAATTTTGAATCATCTCGATCGAAGCTTGGATGAGAAAGTTATGCTCAGATTACGGAGTAATGTCGAAATAGTTCATAAAAATAGCGTATAGTAACTTCATGTCTAATTTCGACCTTGATGCAATCAGTATCTCTCAAAATGCAAAACATGAAAGTTGTAGAGGGTTCTCTTAGATTTAAAAAAAAAAATTTGAATCATCTGAATCAGAGGTCAGATGAGAGAGTTACACATAGATTAAAAAGTAGTGTTGAAAACGGCCTCTCTTGCGTGTGTGGCTCAGCTTCTGAAAATTATCCTTTAAATGTCCATGAAAATCCCGGATGCTCACGGTCTTGATTTGGACTCTGCCTCATGTACATAGCACCTCTTCATGCTCACAACCCACGTACATTCTAATTTTGGATTTAATTTGTAGAATTTTTACTACAATAATAAAATACAAAAATTCGTAAATTATTGAATAAAATTCCAAATATTATAAATTGGGTGCAATGTTAAAATATTGAATGTAATTAGACATTTAATTAAAATTATAATCCTTAATGCATGAATTTAAATGTCTAATTACACAACTTTGATGGTTTTCCGAAAGTCATCATCTCAGGAAAAACACAAAAACAACCACGGAACTCCTGCCTCTAGGTCGCTAGATAGAACCCTAAATTTCAATCTCTTCCTCTAACAGTATCTCACTCATACTTCAACCCACACATCCCCCAATTTTCCTTTAAATCCAATCCTACACTCTCATATTGTATTCCGCTGTTTACTAAAGTTTGCAGAATTTAACAACCTAGGCTTTGATACCAAACTGTGATGCCTTGATTTTGATACCATTTTTTTTATAATGTATTCAACAATACTCAAACATTGGCCACGTCAGAATCTCTGATATTGTTTAAATGTAACCCGGCCCGAAGTGGGTGTCGGATAAACAATCATACAAACAACCCACAATAGCGGAAGTCAATAATTATACAAAACATCTAGAATACAAATAACCAAAGTACTAAACATCCACACACACACACACATATACATACATATATATATATATACATATCTCTCTAACACATTCCCAAAATCAATCAAAATTCTAAGGGAATCCTCCATCCCTAGCTTAAAACACTCACCCTGTCTAATCAGGGTATCAGCTCCCCTCTATCTTGGAGCTCTATCTCCTGACCTATCACAGTTCCTTGAAATATTTAGATATTTAGGTGAGAAACATTTCAATAAGACGAAATAAATTATTTACAGTGTGTGGCAATATGAGTTTCATTATATCGTAATATATATTCATTTTAGGGATAATACCATCTAAGAAAATACACCAACTATACTCATAATCATATAAATATAAAACACAAGCTTTTATAAGCTTACTTCAATTTTTCAACCCATTCACATGTATCCCATATTTATCAGCGAAAGTTCCTCATGATATGGGAGATCACACGCCCATACATGCAGCTCCCCTTTACTCTGACATCGTTTGTAACCCCACCCGATCAACTCGAGTACAGCTACAACTGATAATTATCAAGGCACTCACCTTACTCAGTAAGCCCTCAGGTGGAGAGTTTTACTTTGTCCTATTTATTTATATTATTAAACTCACACTCTTTTAATTTCTCATATTCATAATTCAATAGCTTTGTAAAGCTTTTCTTTCTCATTTTCATATTTCAATAACTTTCATAAGTTTTTCTTTCTCATTTTCATATTTCAATAGCTTTCATCAACTTTTATTTCTCATTTTCATATTTCACAATCCAGCCCATGAGTGTCCTCAGTAACCAATTCATGCGCTTCTGTAACTTATAGCTGCCTGAAGATATTTTCCACGCCATGCTTCACCCCATAGTCGAGGTTGTGCTACTTTGAAGATATTCTCCATGCCATGCTTCCCCCCATGGTCGAGGTTGTGTGGCCCGAAGGCTGGATCTAACCGCGAATGGCCTACCCAATAGATCAAAATAAACATACCATATACTCGTCTGTAGTACGAATGGCCTGCCTAACCCTGGTATGGACTCCAGGGGGGAAAACTACCCTCTACACTGGCTCATTCGACTATCACGCCACACGCTCCATGAGTCCGTGTGGTTGCACGTAATCACCACTAGCAACGGTATCGTGCTCATTATCGCAATCCATCCATCAAGGTTTTCATTTCCACCTTTCCACTTTCACATATCGGTATTCAAAATTCATTATGCATATTGCATTATTCTCATTCACATTGCATTATTCACATTGCAATGTTCACATTTTAGTATTCTCATTTCAGATTTCATAATTCAGTATTCATATTGCAGCATACACATTGCAATACTCACATTTTCACATTTCCATTCAAGTTTTCACATTTCCACATTCATATTCCCATATTCACCTTTTCAGTATTCATATCTCATCTTATCTATGATATTTTCATCATTTCAATACGCATTTCATCTCATAATAACATATATATATATATATATATATATATGTTATTTCATGTTATTCAACATTTTTTAGCAAAGCATTATCATCATTTCATATTTCTTCCATTTTCCAACATACAAATCTATGCTCAAGTTTTCATCATTTCTCAGAAAGTACTCATTAACTTATCACTTTTCATCATTTTCCACATTTCAAATCTCATATTTCAGTATTCATTTCATAACCTCATTATTCTCAATGTAAATCATTTAACCCAATTTCAAATACATTTTAGTATAAATCATATGACATACAATTTTCATCTAATATTCATATCATAATAATTTCAAGTAAAATATCATATTCTAATTCCTCATATTTCCCAACCAGTAATTTTCTAAAAAAACTATAATTTATTCCCCTTACCTAGCTTACTGAGATCTCGTTACAATACCCAAATTCCTACGCTCCACGACATTCGTAGCACAAAAGCCGGAAATTCATTTTTCCCCAAATTATTTAACGCAACTCAAAATATTACTATTTAGTATTCCCTAGATCCCTAATTATTCCAATTTAACATTAAAACTCTAAAATACCTCACTTACCTTGGTTTTGGAATGGTGCCCCAGAACCCCAAATTGAAAATCTGCTCTGCCTAAGTTGTAAAGAATTTTCCCACGAACCTCGTGGTGGTTCTGGATCGTCAAACTGAGCTACGGTCGGAGCGAAATCATAGAGAGAAGGGAGAGAGAGCCATAGGGTTTGGGAAAGAGAGAGAGAGAGAGAGAGAGAGAGAGAGATTTTTGGTTTAATAAAAGAATGAAGCTCTTGGGTTCCCTTTATAATTCTCACTATAGAGAAAACCGTCGTCAGTTTTCTGTACCTCTCACAAAACCGTCTACAGTTTGGGCTTTAACCCACCCATTTTTACTATTTTACCTATTACCGGCCCACAGTAAAAAGAAAATTGTCGACGATTTTCTATGCCCCTCACCAAACCGTCAACGTGATACCCCTGTGATGACTACTGGAAAACACTTACGTAGCAGGAAAACATAAAACTGTACAAGCATTAGTACAATACCAGAATTCTATATTTTTCCCAAAATATATATATATAAATACATAACCCTCAACAACAACTACCAAGACTCCTAAAATCTACCCAAAAATGCATCTCCCTGAAAACACTTATCCTACAGATAGGGTAGTGTAAATGACCTCTCTATCTCCGAGTCTGATCTGCTCGTCTAGTTGGATCACTTGAAAAATGTTAAATCACTGGGATAAGACGACTCTAAGTAAGAAGAAATATGTTATTACCAGTGTGTGGCAACTGAGTTTACATGAATAATATACTGATAAATAACTGAAACCAAGATAGCATGTAAAATAATATATCGTATAACTCACACCTAGGTGGCTTAAAATACAACTGTAATATCAGAGCTTTCTATTTATCCATAATTCTAGTATTATAATATATCTGCTATTTTTCTATAAATCTGTATATATATGTGTGTGTGTGTGTGTGTGTGTGTGTGAAACTTCCCTGGAAAATTGTATATCTTGATTTAACCCCTCATGACAGGGTTGTGCGGCCCGTAGGCTGGACTTAACACTGGTTGGCTCACCGGGATAAGTCAACTGAAACTCTATCAATCGTCAAACCGACCACTCTACAATCCCTCCAAAGGCTCGGTAACTGACATCTCCCTCGTCAAACCAGCCACCCTAACCCAGACTTCTAGGGAGTCTGCAATCCCTCCAAGGCACAATTAACGGAATCCACACACTATCTGAGATATGTGGTTGCACTCTGATCTGAAATATCTACGATACCGTGCTCTGCTGACTAAACTAATTCATCAGGGATCTAATACTGTATAATACTATTATATATTGATCTTTCTATTTTACCATGATTTTTATACAACTAAAATAATCATAACAATGTAATATCTAATATGAATATGTTGTATAATATGAACAATTTGTAATATCTGAATGTACTGTAAAATCTGAATGTTATGGTTCTGAAGCTTGTATATCATGGTATTCTATAAATATTATAAAATATATCTGTCTGTGTATATACTGTAAATCATAATTCTATAAATCTAGTAAAATACATTTATGTACATAAATATTGTAGATCATGATATTCTGAAGAAAAAAAATGATATAAATACTGTACTGAACAAATACTTCCTCAAGTCACACAATTAATAATAAATCCCATATACTAAAATTTGTAGAAATGTATAATTTATGCTTTATATCTCATAATCACATACTAAAATTTACTGATAAAATTTTCAAATTTACTAACATAGCATATTTCCCTTACCTTGCAAATTAAGCTTGTCTGCTAATTCCTAACTCACACCTATGGCGTTCATAATTCCAAAATCCTGAAATTATACACACACATATATATTTCCCTGTCAACCAACTGACATCTAGTATAATCTTCATACTCACATTTTCCTAAATTATAGTCTATTTATCATTTTACCTAGGTTCTTGAGATTACACTTGCTGGGATCCTTAACCCATGTCTGCAGTGTTTGGAAGCGCAAACCCTGAAATCATAACACCCTAGTTTAATCATCCTAATCACCAGTATATCAATATTTAATACAAAATCTAGGCTCAAAAAAGCCTACTAACCAAATATACTTAAATAACCCACTTACCCTAATTTTGGGATGGTGCCCAAACTTCTCAAATCAAAATTCTGCTCTGGCTAAGTTGTAAAGAATCTCCCTAGGATCATCGTGGTAGCTTCTAATAGCCGAACTGGGGAGAGGCAGAGCCGAAAATCGAGAGAGAAGGCAGAGGCACCAAAATTTAGAAAGAGAGAGAGAGAGAGAAAGAAGAGCAACTAAATTTCATCAAATTCTAATTTTTGCGCTTTCATATAATCTGTTGCCACATGGCTTCGTCTATGAGATACATGGCCTCATCAACAAAGTGAAGAAGGGAGTTCATCGACGAACCAATAGATATGAATTACCCCATCTCGGTATCTCTTCGTTGACGAGACACTGAGACTCATCCACAAATCCTCCAGGGAGTTCGTCAACAAAACCAAGGCATTTGTCGACGAACCCTGCTTTGACCTTTTTAAAATTTCCCTTTTCTTATATTATTTAATTATTATAATTTTCTGGTCTCTACATTCTCCCCTCCTTATAAAATTTTGTCTTCGAAATCTACTATATGTGTTATGCACCATCCTCTGAGGAAAATTTACTACTTATTTTATTAATTACCCTCACTTATGGCGGAGTAATAACGTGGTTACATTTAGGGTTTTGGGAGTTTACAAGCATATACATAAAATAAAATTCTCCCAAAACTAAAAACACTACCTATCCTATAATCTAGCATACATTTCATATTTTAATTACTCTACACTAAAATAAACAATACTGATTTTATCTGGATTGTTACCCCTAACTACTACTGATCCCCACCAAATAGATGTGGGTACTTCTGTCGTATCTCTTCCTCTAACTCTCACAGGGCCTCCTTTATTACGTGATTCCTCCACAGAACTTTCACTAATGGTATTTTCTTGGTGCGCAAATCCTGATCTTTTCAATCTAAGATCTACACTGGCGTCTCCTCATATGCTAGTGTATCTTTGAGCTCTATTTCCTCGTAAGTGATCACGTAAGAGGAATCTGGGACATATTTCCTCAGCATGGAAACATGAAATACGTCATGTATTTTAGATAAAGCTGTAGTAAAGCTAGCCTATAAGCCACTGGACCCACTCTTTCTAGTATCTTAAATGAGCCAATAAACCTAGGGCTCAGCTTACCCTTCTTCCCAAATCTCATAGCTCCTTTCAGTGGTGCTACTTTAAAAAATACTAGATCTCCCACATCAAACTCCAACTTCCAGTCACGAGTATCTGCATAGCTTTTCTTCCGACTCTACGCTGTACTGATCTGGTCTTTAATTAGTCGGAATTTATCGTACGCTTATTGTACTAATTATGGTCCCAAGACTAGCCTCTCACCCATTTCATCCCAGTATAGTGGAGAACAACACCTCTTACCATATTATGCCTCGTAAGGTGCCATCCCGATGCTGGTCTGATAGCTGTTATTATACACGAACTCAACTAGCGGCATATAATGAGTCCAATTACCCCCAAAATCCAGCACACACGCTTATAGCATATCCTCAAGTATCTGGATCACCCTCTCTGTCCACCCATCAGTTTGAGGATGAAAAGTTGTGCTAAATGATAACTAAGACCCTAAAGCCTCCTATAGTCTCCTCCAAAACCGTGATGTGAAATGCCGGTCTCGGTCTAAAACTATAGATACTGGCACTCCATGAGGTCGAACTATTTCTTGAATTTATATCTCTGTCAATCTGTTCATAGGATAGCTGACTTTAATAGGTAGGAAGTGGGCAGTCTTCATCAGCCAGTCTACAATTACCCAAATGGCATTCTGGCCATGTAGTTCTGGCGGCAAACTTGTGACAAAATCCATAGATATATGGTCCCACTTCCACTCAAGGATGTGGAGTGGCTGCAACTGTCTTGCCGACCTCTGGCGCTCAGCCTTTACCTGCTGGCACGTCAAACACTACTCCACAAACTCGGCTATCTCTCTCTTCAAACTACTTTACTAGAAAGATTTTCGAAGGTCCCAATACATCTTAGTGCTGCTAGGATGAACACCAGGTTGGCAATGAATGTCTGGTGTTCACCCTCTATCAGCTCCACACCTAGACTCTCCAAATCCATCTGAATAGGATGCTGAATCTCCACTACTGACATCATCGCTTCTGCTGCTTTCCCTGGGTTGTAGCTAATAGTGCAATCATAATCCTTAATGAGCTCTAACCATCTTCTTTACCTCATATTCAATTCTTTCTGAGTGAATAAATACTTTAAACTTTTATGATCAATGAAGATCTCGCATTTCCCCCTACAAAGATAATGCCTCTAGATCTATAGAGCATACACCACTACAGCTAGCTCTAAATCATGTGCTAGGTAGTTCTTTTTATACTCTTTAAGCTACCAAGAAGCGTAGGCAGTAACTTTCCCATGCTGCATCAACATGCACCCGAGTCCCTTCTGGGACGCGTCACTGTATATCACAAACACATCATCTCCTGATGGAATAGATAATACCAGTGTAGTAACCAATCGTCGCTTTAATTCCTAGAAGCTCTACTCACAATCATCGGTCCATTCAAACCTCACATTTTTCCTCGTGAGTCATGTCAGTGGACCCGATAATCTGGAGAAGCCATCCACAAAATGTCAGTAATATCCTGCCAGACCCAAAAAACTCCTGACCTCCTGAACGTTCCCCGGTCTCTCCCAACTCACCACTGCTTCTATCTTGCTCGGGTAAACTGATATACCGCCCTCGGAGATCACATGCTTGAGGAAAGTAACCTGCCTCAACCAAAATTCACATTTCTTGAATTTAGCATACAACTTTTCCTCCCTTAACACCTACAAGACCAGCCTCAAATGATCCTTATGCTCCTTAAAACTCTTCGAGTAGACCAGTATATCATCAATAAATATCACAACGAACTGGTCTAAGTACTGATGGAACACCCAATTCATTAAGTCCATAAATACTTCCGATGCATTAGTCAATCCAAACGGCATTACCAGAAACTCGTAGTGCTCATACCTGGTTCGAAATGTTGTCTTCGAAATGTCCTCTGCTCTAACTTTCACCAAGTGGTATCTTGATCGAAGGTCAATCTTAAAATAGACTTGGGTCCCCTGGAGCTGATCAAATAAATCGTCAATTTTGGGAAGAGGATATTTATTCTTGACTGTCAGTTTGTTTATCTCTTTATAATCTATGCACATTCTCATAGTCCTATCTTTCTTCTTTATAAACAGGACCGGTGCTCCCTAAGGCGACACACTAAGCCTAATAAACCCTTTATCCATTAACTCTTACAACTTGTCTTTCAATTCTTTCAGTTCGACTAGAGTCATTCTATACAGCACTTTAGATACCAGTGCTGACTTCAGTAAAAGATCCACAGTAAATTCAATCTCTTGGTCTAGTGGTAAGCCAGGTAATTCCTCTGGAAACACATCTGGAAATTCTCTGACTACTGAAATATCAACCTGTTTCAATTCTTCCCATGGCAACTCTTTTATGTAAGTAATGTACCCCTGGCAACCACCCTAAAGCAGTTACTTCACCTGAATAACTGACACCAACTGTGCCGAGGTGTGCACGTGTGATCCCAAATATCTGAATTCTTGCTCACCTGGGGGTCTGAAAATCACGTCTTTTCGATGACAATCTATGCTGGCGTGATTAGCTATCAGCCAATCCATACCTAATATCACATCGAACCCCTGCATATCTAATACCACAAGATCGGCTGGTAGTATTTTCTCCTGAAAGCCCACTGGAAATTTTTTAACCACCCTCCTACACCTCATTACTCATCTAGTCGGTGTGGCTACTAAAAATTCAACATCTAAAAACTGTGTCTCAACCTCAGCTAATTTAGCATATCCCAATGACACGAAAGAATGGGTGGCATCTGTTTTAAACAAAACAACAATTTTATATGGTAAAGCAATAAGAATACCTATCACGACATCTCCAGCAACCTCAGCGTCTCCCGGCGTCAATGCATAGACCCTCGCCAGTGTTGTATTCCCCTACTGGCCTCCACGGGGCACTTGGTAACCACCCCGAAACAGTCTATGAACTTACACGTTGGCCAGCAGTCCTTGACAAGACCAAGCCCTATGACCAGGTTTTCCACACTGATAGCAGATGTTCTCTCCCATCCTACATTCACCTGGATGTCTCTGACCACAATTGGAGCAGATGTGATAATATCCTGTCATCTGCCTCTAGCCTCCACTGAACCGGTCTCCTCTTCATGGGCCCCAGTTGGGACCTGCCCAGAAACTAGGAGGCGTGGGCCTCTTCCTTTGGCTTGGTACTCCCACATCTTTCTATTCGCTCTCATCTTCGTGAACTTTTCTATGGTACATCCTTGGGCTGCAGACGAGCCTCCCTACCCCCTGGAGCTCCGTGCAATCTCAGCCATGACATACTGAGCTACGCTGTGCAAAACAACATCAAAGTCCCCGCCGCCCATGCTAGAGGGCCATGCTCCATCATCGCCGCTAACGTAAGCACTACTACCTCCAGGGTCTATCCTACAATAATAACAAATTATTCTAAGAATTTGAATCTCATAATACTATCCTTACTTTCATCTAACTAAAATGCCCTCATACTACCTATTACTAATTTAAGGACTACTTCTACTAGATGGAAATAGAAACTGATGATAGTTTACTATGGTTTTCCTGAAATCGTCACCACAGGAAAAACACAAAAACCACCCCGAATTTCCTGATTCCAGACTGTAGAAAAGAACCATAAATTCTCACCCTAGTTTCCCAACAATTACTCACTAATATCCTGTTCTATCCTTCTCAAAATTTCATTCCTATATTCTAGTATTGTTTTTCGCTGTACACTAGAGTCTATAGAACTTAGCAACCTAGGCTCTTATACCAAAATGTAATGACCTCAAAATTCATACCATTTTTTTAAATGTATATATATAGACTGATAATCCTTTTACTCTGATACCCCTATGATGACTACTGGGAAACGCCTATGTAGCAGGAAAATATAAAATTGTACAACCATTATTACAATACCAGAATTATGTATTTTTCCCAAAATATATATACATAAATACACAACCCTCAACAACAACTACCAAGACTCCTGAAATTCACCTAAAAATGCATCTCCCCAAAAACACTTACCCTACAGACAGGGCAGTGTAAATGACCTCTCTATCTTCGAGCCTGATCTGCTCGTCTAGTTGGATCACCTAAAAAATATTAAATCACTAGGATGAGACAACTCTCAGTAAGAAGAAATATGTTGTTACCAGTGTGTGGCAATTGAGTTTACATGAATAATATACTGATAAATAACTAAAACTGAGATAGCATGTAAAATAATATACCGTATAACTCACACCTATGTGCCTTAAAATACAACTGTAATATCTGAGCTTTCTATTTATGCATAATTCTAGTATTATAATATATTTGCTATTTATATTTATATATATGTGTGTGTGTGTGAAACTTCCTTGGAAAACTGTATGTTATGATTTAACCCCTCATGACAGGGTTGTGCGGCCCGTAGGCGGGACTTAACACTGGTTGGTCCACCAGGTTAAGTCAACTGAAACGCTATCAATCATTAGATCGACCACTCTACAATCCCCCCAGGATCATCGTGGTAGCTTCTAATCGTCGAACCAGGGAAAGATGGAGCCGAAAATCTAGAGAGAAGGCAGAGGCACCGAAATTTAGAGAGAGAGAGAGAGAGAGAGAGAGAGAGAGAGAGAGAAGAGCAACTGTATTTCATCAAATTCTGATTTTCGCGCTTATATATAATCTGTTGCCACATGGCTTTGTCGATGAGATACGTGGCCTTGTCGGCAAATCGAAGAAGGGAGTTCATCGACGAAGGTAAAGGGCTCATCGATGAACTAATAGGTCTGAATTACCCCCTCTCGGTATCTTTTAATAGACAAGACACTGAGACTCGTCCAAAAATCCTCCAGGGAGTTTGTCGATGAAACCAAGGCATTCGTTGACGAACCCTGCTTTGACCTTTTTAAAATTTTCCCTTTCTCTTTATTATTTAATTATTATTGTAGAGACTCGGTGAATTATATTAATTAAATAATAATAGGAGGAAGAAAAAGAAATTATAATTTGCAATTCAAATAGGTCTCTTTGATGAACGCAGCACGTTCGTCAATGAACACACTTGATGGGATCGTTGACGGGGGCACACGTCTCATCAACGAGAAATTACCGAGGGCCTATTTTCACCTATGAATTTCTTCGATGAGGAATAAGCATTCATTGACAAACTCCCTTCATGTCCTTGTTGACAAAGTGACATGTCTCGTTGACGAGGGCAGGTGTATAACTAGCCCTAAACTTGGATTCAACGTAGATTTTTCAAGCAAACCAAACTCACTCTCTCTCTCTCTCTCTCTCTCTCTCTCTCTCTCTCTCTCTCTCTCTCTCTCTCTCTCTCTCTCTCTCTTTCTCTCTCTCCTATTTGTCCCCTCTACCTTCTTTCTAAGATTTTGGGTCCGTTCTTTGCCGGATCGACAATCCGAAACCGCCACGCTACTCTTAGGGAAGTTTTCTTCAAGTCTGCTGGAGTAGATCATTGGTGGGGCTAACTTGGACTCCATCTCAAGTTCAGGGTAAGGCTTTATGTTGAGTATTTGAATAATGCACCAACAGTATTTAGGGATTTAATGAATCGGGTGTTCCATCATTACCTGGACTAGTTTGTTATGGTTTTCATTGATGATAAACTGGTCTACTTGAAAACTTTTGAGGAGCACGAGCATCATCTGAGGCTGGTGTTGCAGATATTGAGAGAAAGAAATTTGTACAAAAAATTCAAGAAATGCAAACTATGGTTAAGGCAGGTTACTTTCCTCGGGCATGTGATCTCCGAGGACGGTATATCGGTTGACCCGAGTAAGATAGAGGCGGTGGTAAGTTGGGAAAGGCTAGGAAATGTCCAGGAGGTTAGGAGTTTTCTGGGTTTGGCAGGCTATTACCGACGCTTCATAAATGGTTTCTCCAAATTATCAGGTCCACTAACATGACTCACGAGAAAAAATGTGAAGTTTTATTGGACCAATGATTGTGAGCAGAACTTCCAGGAATTAAAGCAGCAGTTGGTTTCAGCACCAGTAGGGGCTATTCCATTAGGAGAGGATGGATTTGAGATATATAGTGATGCATCTTTGAAAATTCTTGGATGTGTGTTAATGCAGCATGGAATCGTCATTACCTACGCATCTAGACAACTTAAAGAATATGAAAAGAATATGAAAGAACTATCCTATGCATGATTTAGAATTAGTTGTAATGGTTTATGCTTTAAAAATCTAGAGGCATTATCTATATGGTGGGAAATGCGAAATATTCATGGACCACAAAAGTTTAAAGTATTTCTTTACTCAAAAAGAGCTGAATATGAGGCAAAGAAGGTGGTAGGAACTCATTAAAAATTATGACTGCACCACTAGTTACCATCCAGGGAAAGCGAATGTAATAGCAGATGCTCTGAGTAGGAAATTAGTGGGACCAACACTGGCAACTATGGAGGTTCAGCATCCGATCCTGACGGATTTGGAGAGACTTAGCGTAGATTTGGTAGAGGATAATCCTCAGGCATTTATTGTCAGCCTGGTTGTGTAGCATACGCTATATGAAAAGATTAAGTCCACTCAGGGTGATGACGTAGAATTAGCAGAGGTAATAGCTAAAGTACAAGATGGTCATAGAGAGGAGTTCAGTATCTCTAATGACGGAGTTCTGAGATTTAGCACCAGATTGTGTGTGCCTGCAGATGATGATATTAAGAGAACGATTTTAGAGGAGGCTCATAGATTTCTATACATAGTTCATCCTGGTAGTACAAAAATGTATAGGGATCTGCGATAGTATTTCTAGTGGAGTGGCATAAAAAGGGATATTGTTGAATTTGTAAAGAAGGGCTTAATGTGCTAGCAGATAAAAGCTGAGCACCAGAGACCCGCGGGGCAGTTGCAACCGCTCTTCATTCTAGAGTGGAAATGAGATCACGTCTCTATGGATTTTGTTATTGGGCTACCACCAGTGCGACAGGGGTTGAATACTATTTTGGGCAATCGTTGATTGTCTGACGAAGACAGCTCACTTCATCCCTATTAAGGTAGTTATTCCATGGACAGATTGACATAAATATATGTTCAGGAAATAGTTCGCGTCCATGGTGTGCCGTTATCCATAGTCTTAGACCAAGATCCTCGGTTTACTTCACGATTTTGGAAAAGCTTTCAGGAGACAATGGGAACACAGTTAGCATTCAGCACTGCTTTTCACCCTCATACGGATGATCAGACTGAGAGAACTATCCAGATATTAAAGGATATGCTTCGTGCATGTTTACTGGATTTTGGGGATAGTTGGACCCAATTTATGCCGTTGGTTGAGTTTACTTAC
This sequence comes from Malania oleifera, assembly GCF_029873635.1. NCBI lineage: Eukaryota > Viridiplantae > Streptophyta > Magnoliopsida > Santalales > Ximeniaceae > Malania > Malania oleifera. The sequence continues at coordinate 56,237,328 of NC_080425.1, forward strand.
AATAATAGCTATTAGGCCAGTATCGGAATGGCACCTTACGAGGCACTTTATGGTAGGAGGTGTCATTCTCCTCTTTTCTAGGATGAAGTAGGTGAACGAGTTGAATCAGTGCAGCTCAAAGCCGACAGAAGAATTACACAAATAACTACTGTAGGAAATTGGAGTTTGATATCGGTGATCATGTGTTTTTGAAAATAGCTCCATCAAAAAGGGTTATGAGATTTGGAAGGAAAGGTAAACTTAGCCCAGGGTTCATTGGCTCGTTCGAGATTCTAGAGAAAGTGGGGCCGGTTGCCTACAGGCTACCTTTACCACCTGGGTTGTCTAGGATACACGACGTATTCCATGTATCCATGTTGAGGAAATACCTCCTAGACCCTTCTCACATAATCAGTTAGGGGGAATTAGAGCTCAGTAATTCACTAGCTTATGAGGAAGACTAGTACAGATCTTGGACAAAAAAGAATAGGAATTGCATAATAAGAAGATTCCTCTAGTAGAAGTCCTGTGAAGAAATCACGCAATAGAAGAAGCTTCTTGGGAGCTTGAGGAATAGGTAAGGCAAAAATATCCACAATTTTTTAGTGGGGTTCAATTATAATCAGAAAAGTGTAAATGGTTATGAAATGTTTCTTTCGTAGGTAAGTCAGTATATGTATTAGTTTAGTTAGTAAGTAGTATTTAGTTTTGGGAGAATTTTATTTTATATATGTAACCTCCCAGAACTCTGAATGTAACCATGTTATTCCTCTACCACAAGTAAGGGTAAGTAATAAAATAAGTAGACTATTTGTTTTTAGAGGATGGTGAACCATATGGATAGTAAATTTCGAGGATAATATTTTTATAAGGAGGGGAGAAAGTAGAGACCCGATGAATTATATTAATCAAATAATAGGAGGAGGAAGAAAAAGAAATTGTAATTTGGAATTCAAACAGGGTCTCGTCGATGAACGCAGCACGTTCGTCGATGAACACGCTTGATGGGATCATCGACGGGGCACACGTCTCGTCAATGAGAAGTTACCGAGGGGCTAGTTTTAGCTCTAAATTTCATCGATGAGGAATAAGCATTCGTCAAAGAACTCCCTTAATCTCCTCGTTGACAAAGTGACGTATCTCGTCGACGAGGGCAAGTGTATAACTAGCCCTAAACTCGGATTCAGGGTGGATTTTTCAAGCAAACCAGACTCTCTCTCTCTCTCTCTCTCTCTCTCTCTCTCTCTCTCTCTCTCATGTTCGCCCCCTCTGCCTTCTCTTTAATATTTTGGGTCCGTTCTTCACCGGATCAATGATCCGAAGCCGCCATGCTACTCCAGGGAAAATTCCCTTCAAGTATGCTGGAATAAATCGTTGGTGGGGCTAACTTGGACTCCATCTCAAGTTTAGGGCAAGGTTTTATGTTGAGTATTTGGCTTTCCTACAATTGCAAAAAAGGTAGCACTCGAAGAAATACTGAAATTTTGTTCGGGGCAATGTTGTTTTCAAGGTGTTAAACGGGGAACCCTGCGGGTGCAGGACTAGTGGTTTTAGGGGATTTCCAGTAGTTAGGTAAGGGAGTGTCGTGGTGGCCTCGGATCGTCGAACTGGCAAAAATTCGGCCCAAAATCTTAAAGAGAAGGGGGAAGGGATGAACAGGAGAGAGAGAGAGAGAGAGAGAGAGAGAGAGAGATATGAAGAATTTTTGTGAGATTCTCAAGAAAAATTTGAGTTTAGGCTATTTATACACTGGCCTTCATCGACGAGACACGTCACTTTGTCAATGAGGCCATGAAGGAAGTGTGTCGATGAACACCTATTCCTCGTCGATGAAATTCAGAGTTGAATATAGTCTCTCGGTGTCTTCTCGTCGATGAGACACGTGTCCCCGTCGACGATCCCCTCAAGCGTGTTCATCGACGAACAATTTGCGTTCATTGACAAGACCCCTGTTACATACCAAATTCAATTTCCTTTTTTCTCCTTCTTTTATTATTTAAATACCATAATTCTTTGGGTCACTACATTGGTAAAGTACAATTGACTTACCTGGTAGGCCAACTAGGATTAAGTCCCGCCTACGGACTGCACAACCCTGTTATGAGGGGTTAAACCATGACATATAGTTTTTTAATGAAAAATCTCAGTTATGTATATGTATACAGATTTACAGAATTTTTAGCAAATATAGTATGATATTAGAAGTATGAAAAGTAAAAAACTCAGATGATACAGTTATATTTTAAACTATGATAAATGTAAGTTATACTTTATATTGATTTGCCAGCTTATACAGTTTCAGATATTGTCATTATAGTATTTATGCAATTCAGTCGCCACACACTAGTAATAACATATTTACACTTACTGAACATCGTCTCATCCCAGTAATTTAACATTTTTCAGGTGAACCAGCTAGGCTAGCAGATCAGACTCAGAGATAGAGAAATTTTTTGTTTTGCCCTGCTTATAGGGTAAGTGTATTCAAGAGATTATGTTTTTGAGCGAATGGTACTGGGGTGATGTGTAAATATGTATACATGGTTTGGAAACACTAAATTTTGGTATTTTATATATGGGTGTATGACTTTATGTTTTCCGCTGTGTAGGTGTGCCAATTTGTGTACAGCGATGCCTCAGTGCGCATTTGAGGCTTGAGATGCTATAGCAAGTATAATAAGGGTATCAGAGTAATATATATATATATATATATATATATATATACATATATATATATATATATGAATAAAATAAAGTAATTTTTGGGTCATTACAATTATAATTTATAAGTCTCTACACTGCGTCTCTCCTCCTTACCTGGACCAAACAATGGGAGGGGCAGGCCTTATCAAACTAATGACTGGTCCTACAGACCAACATGTGTCCGTTTCAATGTGTTTTATCCTCACTCACATACTTCCTAAAAAAACTTCCCAGAAGGTCACCCATCCCAAGATTACTCCAAGTCAAGCACGTTTAACCATGAAGTTCTTATAGGAAGGCTCTTAAAAATAAAGGTGCACCTTTTTTATATGAGTAGTAACATCTAATCCTTTTAAGCATTTCTTCCACAGAGTATCACATTCTCCCCCACTTACAAAACACAACGTCCTCATTGCGAACTCACATTTCCAAACCTAGGTGATGTGAATCTCATCACACTTTCGGCTGGATAATTGCTCTGATACCATTTTGCAACGCCCTAACTTGGCTTTGATACCATTAAATGTGATACCCTGTGGAAGATAGACTTAAAAGGATTAGATGTTACTACTCATATCAACAAGGTGTACTTTTCTTTTGAGAGCCTTCACATAAGAACTCCACGGTTAAGCTTGCTTGGCTTGGAGTAATCTTGGGATGAGTGACCTTCTGAGAAGTTTTTTCAGGAAGTATGTGAGTGAGGAGAAAACATACTGAAAATGACACGTGTTGATCTGTGGGGCAAGTCATTAGTCCGATAAGGCCCGTCCACCTGTTGTTTGGTCCAAATGGAGGAGAAGAGACGCCATACTCCTTGGTAGACCTAAGTTGGGGTGTTACATATATATATAGTTAATTCAAGTGTAATCCCAAAAGGGAGGTGAATTGGGTATTTTAAAAATCTTTAAGTTTATTTTACCACTTAATCCTTATTTCAATATTTAAGAAATTAATTGCAGGAACTTGAAATTAATTCAAATTATTATCTCAATAAATTCTATTTTACCCAATTAATTATCAAGTGCGTATAATATAAATCAACATACAAACATGCAAAAGCTAATAATGAAATGCAAGCAAAAATTGAAAAGATAAGGGAAGAAAGAAGGCAAACACGATTTTACGAGGTTTAGCCAACTTAGCCTACGTCCTCGCCTTGAGCAACCTACTCAAGGATTCCACTAAATCTCTGCTCCTTTAACTAGGACAGAGCTTCCCTTACAATCTGCTGCTTACAAGAGGCACAACTTCCTCCTCACCCGGTTCACAACCCGAACCGTGATTACAATATAAGATTTCAAATATTCAAAAGCTCAATATTACTTCTAACAAAGTTAGTGAGTACAATGAAAAACCTAACACATATTCATATGATAAAACTTGAGGCTCAGTATGTGTGTAACGATGTAATCGTTATATGAATGATATGCTTCACAAAATTTCCCTTTGATCAAATCTCCTAAAATAATTATATAAGTAGATGCTTTGGAGAACTTAGGGTTTTAGTTCAACTTACTAGATGCAAGAATACCGAATGTGATCTTATTAAAAAAATTGGCCTTGAATATTATGAAGATCTAAATTCTTGCTATTAAATAATTTATAAAATTGAATCTTTGAATAAATAAAAGACTTTGAATATTGTAAAGATTTAAACACTACTTGTCACAACAATATTTCTCACAAATATATATTGAGAACCTTTAGACAATCAATCAAGTAGATTTTGCAATAACAAAATATTGAGTCTTTGAATGAAAATAAAAACTTGAAGATCACCAAATATTCAATGTTTAGAAAATCTTTTCACAAATAAATTTTTATGTAACAACACAAGGTGTTTTTTTTTTTCAATAAGAGTAATAGATGTATGAGTATGAGATATGAAAAATCTTCAAGATATCTCTATATATTGAAAACACAAAGCAATCCCTTGTTTACCAAACTTCAATCACCAGAGCTTGCTTTCAAGATGTGTAAATAAAATCCCTTCGAAAAGCTGAGATGATTTGCCTAAACTTGATGAGTATAAGTTGGAGTGCAGACAATCGTATTGCAATGTGTTCAAGTCTCTCAATATTATCCCAAAAGTAAGGCACTAGGATTTAGAGGTTTATTTTATAAGTGTTCTCGGTCCTAGGTTAAGTCTTGACCGTTAGATCAACTTGATTAAGTAAATAACTCATGTGTTCTCTCACTAAAGATCATATTTTTCAAGTTTTCGCAAGTTCATATGATTGAGGTCTCGGGTTTAGACGACTGAAGTTCCTTAAAGTTTTGAAAAATTGAACTGGACACAGGGTCAGACGACTGAACTTAAGGTCCAGACTTCTGAAGTCCCTGCTTCAGACGACTAAACTCAGGGTTCTGTCTTCTGAAGTCATTCTACCTGTTATGTGTTTCATCAGTTAAATCTTCAGTTGACTCAACTAAATCTTCAATCTTCTGAGTAAATTTTTCAGATGCTTGAGGATAATCCTCAGTCGACTGGGCAATTCAACTTCAGTTTTTTTTTTTTTTTTTCAAAAACCATTTTTGCTTTCTTACTTTACTTCTTCATAAAACATTTTTCAGGTTTTTAAATAGAGTCTCTAAATCCATATTTAACCCTAGAAGGTGTTCATGAGATGCATGTGTATGGTATATTTTGAGCTTCTAGCTATATCATATAAAATATGCACATAAATCATTTCTAAATACACATTCCCATGATGATCTTAAACTTGATGCTTGCATAAGATGATTGCATCTTTATTTTTATACTCTTCTTAATTCCATAGCTTGTGATAGGGCAAATATATATATATATATATATATATATATATATATATATATATATATACTTTAATTCTCGAGACTTCCATGACTTCATCACCTTCTGTGCATGCTAAATATTGTTCCTGTTCACAATCTCAATGCACAGATCAAATACCAAGTAATTTGTCATTATTAAAATAGGATTGGACTCATAGAGTCAACAATCTTCCCCTTTTTATGATGACAAATACACGAGTAAAAATATAAAATGGGTTATGCCTAACAAGGCTCCCCCTCAAATAATGCACAATCAAATATTCAGTAATATGAAATATGCACGTATAACTCATGTATGCTATAACCTTATATTCTTCCCCCCCTTTTGACATCAACAAAAAAATTATATAACAAAAATGTTTGGACATAATTAAATCTCAATTTACTTCTCCCACTTGCTAATGCAAAAAACTGTGTTGTTGAATTAAATTGCAATGTGAACAAACACAGTGTGTTAAAATTTATAGACATGGATAAACAAAAAAACAGCCACTAAAGTTCAAAGGTTATGTGAGGATTAACATGTGTCAGTTAACATGCACTCATCATGATACGAGTTTAATACCAAATATGAACAAATGTGATACCAAATGGGAACAAATGAGCCGAATTTGAAAATTTTAACCAATTGTGAATATTAAGTGATGTTGCTCCCCCTAAATTATGTCATCTAATGTAATTCTAGGCAACTATATTTATTTTAGCTCAGAAAAGCTCTCCCCCATTTTATTTATGTAAGCTCATACACAATGTAGATTATGCAATTAAAAAAAAATCTCTCTCCCTTTAGTTCTCGTCAAAAATTTAATCTAGTATATATCTCTCACCTTTTGGATCTTCAAAACAAATTGTGCTCTAGATTTTTGCTATAAGTACATTCCAAAAAAATTATAACCAAAAAGACTAATCATACAAATCCTATTTATATCAATGCATTTCAAAAAAGGATCATATAGTTAACTCAAGGAATTTGTGGCAAAGCAATATATTTTAAGCAAAGGTACGAGCCTATAATAGATGAATCTTTACTAGATATGATCATGGTATGGTAAAGATTTCTTGTGAAGAACATTGCTTAATCACAAATCAAAATTAGGGATTTTTACATTTTAAGCACAAAGGGAATATTTATTAAAAATTTCTTGGTAAACAATTTGATCCCTTAGAGAATTCCACTTATTTGATTATGACGGGATATCTTTTAATGAGCACTTGAAAGACATAGAGTTTAAGATTTATCAGTGCTTGTGGCTAGAGTGATGATTAATTTAACCATTTGAGGCTCCAAGAATGAGTTTAGGATTAGATGATGCTTAATATATGATTTATTCCTAAGGCTCAGTCTTATGCAATGGACATGATCTGCTTAACTTAGGATTATAATATTTAAGCTTGTGTTAAGCAATAAGAATTATTCGTTAAACGGAAATGCTTTAATCCATTTGGAAGTGGATTTATTCTTCAATATTATGATTTATGTTACTCATTGCAAAGATATAAGGTTCCTTATATTTTAACTAATTAAGTCTTTCACCTTTCACTTTTAACGAATGGAAGTTAGCATGCTTTAACCAATATTTTATATCTTACCCAATCATTATGATATATATATATATATATATATATATATATATATATATATTCATTAAGTAGTCAGATTGGATATATTACTTATAAGAAATTACATTGGCTTGCTTTTCCAAGATTCTTAGTATTTAAAATTTTATATAGTAAGTGCATATACTAATTTTTGACTTTTTAAACACTAACCATTTCTAAGCTTTTAGTCATCACCTACACTATAACTAGTCCTAAGGACAACGAAAGAATTAAATGATCATGTAATTCCAATTTGAACCTTTCTTGATTACCCATGTCATTTTCTTGTCTTTGTCTCGGACACCTCTAAGTGGACACTTATATCGGGTATGCCCTTTCATTTTGCAAAATAAGCAAGTTTTATATATGCGTGGGAAAGTATGCTTATTTCTTTTATTCTTGCTTAATGAGGCATAGCTATGGAATTTTTTAGATACATCCGAACCCTTTTTGGAAATATAATTTCTTTTAACTTCTAAGGGTTTATTTGAACTATCTTCGCTTGTAACCCTGGAAATTGTTTCAGCATGTTCATTTATTTTTCTATCTAAACAGGTGATTTTCAGAATCTTCATGGTTTTCGTCTTTTCTAAAATAGCATGATAATCTTTTAATTCCTCTAATTGTTTAGCTATCCTTTCATTTTCATTTTTCAAACACATTTTCTTCTTAGATATCCTAGCTAGAAGCTTATGCATTTTAACTAAAGCTTTTTCCAGATCTCCATATGAAGGCATGCTTTCATTACATAATTCAACACGTTATTCAACACAAAATTTATTACAGCACACATCACATGAACCATTGCATGCATTATTAATGGAATTATCAACAGATGATTCCACACATGATTCATTACAAGAATTGTCATAATATCCATCATTTGAATTATTGCATGCATCAATAGCAATATTGTCACAAGTGACACTGCGTGAATCATTATTAGAATTATCAAGATATGATTTAACACATTATCACATGATTTTTCATAAGATTTATCACAAGATTTATCACAAAGATCATCACATGAATAAATGAATGAATCATTATAAATAGGCTGAGATACATATACCTCCTCCTCGACTAACTTATTTTGTTTACAATTTGCCACTTTTGATCATTTGAACTTGACATTGCCGGAGTGGTGGTTTCTTTCTCCTTGGTTTCTCCATACTTCCTATCAAGTTCTTCCCAAATATCTCTTACACATGTACATGCCATAAATTCATGAAAAATATTAGAATCTAAAGCACGATAAAGCATATCCATGACATTTGAATTTGCGTGTATTAAACTAGTATCATTTTCATTTGTAGACACACAAATTCCTTTAACTATTACCTGTCAGGCCTTCCAATCCATTGATTTTATACAAACACTCATTTTTAGTTTCCAAGCTGAAAAATTTTCACTGTAAAATATTGGAGGACTAAGATAAGATCGTCCCTCACCGAATGTGGTTACACCGATGTAAGTCATCGTGATCTTTTATAAAAACGCTTAAGTCTAGTGCAATGAGGCTCTGATACCAAATGTTAATTCAGGTGTAATCCCAATAGGGAGGTGAATTGGGTATTTTAAAAATCTTTAAGTTTATTTTACCACTTAATCCCTATTTCAATATTTAACAAATTAATTGCAAGGACTTGAAATTAATTCAAATTATTATCTCAATAAATTCTATTTTACCCAATTAGTTATCAAGTGTGTATAATATAAATCAACATACAACCATGAAAGTTGATAATGAAATACAAACGGAAATTAAAAAGATAAGGGAACAGAGAAGGCAAACACGATTTTACAAGGTTTAACCAACCTGGCTTACGTCCTTGCCTTGAGCAACCCACTCAAGGATTCCAATAAATCCCTGCTCCTTTAACCGGGACGAAGCTTTTCTTACAACCGCTGCTTACAAGAGGTACAACTTCCTCCTTACCCGGTTCACAACCCGAACCGTGATTACAATATAAGATTTCAAATCTGCAAAAACTCAATATTGCTTCTAACAAAGGTAGTGAGTACAATGGAAAACCTAACATATATTCATATGATAAAACTTGAAGCTCAGTATGTCTGTAACGATGTAATCGTTATATGAATGATATGTTTCACAAAATTTCCCTTTGATCAAATCTCCCAAAATAATTATATAAGTAGATGCTTTGGAGAACTTAGGGTTTTAGTTCAACTTATTAGATGCAAGAATACTGAATGTGATCTTATTAAAAAAATTGGTCTTGAATATTATGAAGATCTATATTCTTGCTATCAAATAATTTGTAAAGTTGAATCTTTGAATAAATTAAAGACTTTGAATATTGCGAAGATTTAAACACTACTTATCCTAACAATATTTCTCACAAATATATATTAAGAACCTTTAGACTTTTCAATTAAGTAGATTTCATAATAACAAAATATTGAGTCTTTGAATGAAAATAAGAACTTGAAAATCGCCAAATATTCAATGTTTAGAAAATCCTTTCACAAATAATTTTTTATTTAACAACACAAGGTGTTTTCTTTTTCAATAAGAGTAATAGATGTATGAGTATGAGATATGAAAATCTTCAAGATATCTATATATTGAAAAAGCAAACCAATCCCTTGTTTACCAAGCCTCAATCACCAGAGTCTGCTTTCAAAATGTGTAAATGAAATCCCTTTGAAAAGCTAAGATGATTTGTCTAAACTTGATGAGTATAAGTTGGAGTGTAGGCAATTGTATTACAATATGTTAAAGTCTCTCAATATTATCCAAAAAGTGAGGCACTAGGGTTTAGAGGTTTATTTTATAAGTGTTTTCAGCCCTAGGTTAAGTCTTGACCATTGGTTCAACTTGATTAAGTAAATAACTCGCGTGTTCTCTCGCTAAAGATCAGATTTTTCAAGTTTCCGCAAGTTCAGACGACTAAGGTCTCAGGTTCAGATGACTGAAGTTCCTTAAAGTTTTGAAAAATTGAACTAGACACAAATGACTGAACTTTAGGTTCAGACTTCTGAAGTCCTTGTTTCAGACGACTAAACTCAGGGTTTAGTCTTCTGAAGTCATTCTACCTGTTCTGTGTTTCATCAGTTAAATCTTTAGTTGACTAAATTAAATCTTCAGTCTTCTGAGGAAATTCTTCAGTCGTCTAAAGTTGTCTCTTCAGACGTCTGAGGATAATCCTTAGTCGACTGGGCAGTTTAACTTTAGCTTTTTTTATTTTGTTTTCAAAACCCATTTTTGCTTTCTTACTTTGCTTCTTCATAAAACATTTTTTGGGGTTTTAAATAGAGTTTCTAAATTCATATTTAACCCTAGAAGGTGTTCATGAGATGCATGTGTATGGTATATTTTGAGCTTCTTGCTATATCATATAAAATATGCACATACATCAATTCTAAATACCCATTCCCATGACGAACTTGAACTTGATGCTTGCATAAGATGTTTGCATCTTCATTCTTCTACTCTTCTTAGTTCCATTGCTTGTGCCAGGGTATATATATATATATATATGCTTTAATCCTCGTGGCTTCCACGACTTCATCTCCTTCCGTGCATGCTAAATATTGTTCTTGTTCATAATCTCAACGCACCAATCAAATACCAAGTGATTTGTCATTATCAAAACAAGATTATACTCGTAGAGTCAACATATGTATGTGTATATATATCACTATGAGTAAATAACTTGTTTAGAACAAATCTCACGTGAGCATTTAATCTTTATCATTTGTGAGTGCATTGATTGTATTCTGCATAATGGTACATATCTGTTTGTGTAAGAAGCAAATTTATTTGTACGTAAATTTTTATATCTGTTGTATTTCTGACATATGATCGGAAAAGGGAGACTAGCCCTGTGAATAGTCTCGGAATTGCTCAGACCCGGTTAGGAGAGCACCGGATTGGTTCAGACCCAATTACGAGAACTAGGTGCACCATCCTGTAAGGTTTTGTATTAGGTGCTGCTCCACCAGTTAAGTGAGTCATAGTGGAATCCTTTAACTTGTTAGCTTGGGGCGTGGACGTAGGCACAGTTGCTGAACCACAATAACATATCTTGTGTCTGCACTTAAATTTCTACACTTTAATTTTCAGCATATGTATGTTGTATGCTTGATTCATTATATGTTGTACATGTATTGATTGGATTTATAATTATATAGACAAACCCTAGGTCGTGTATTACTGCTGCTGGACGTTAAACTTAGTAGAAAATTTTTAAATTTCCAATTCACTCCCTCTCTTGGGAATACACCAATTCCAACACATATTCTTTATTTTTATTTACAAGAGCATAAGGATGTAGGGATATATATCAAAATATGCCATTCCTATTCTTTGAGGAACTATACATCATATTTGGTAAGGATCGTGCAATTGGAAAAGATGCACAAGGATCAGTTGATATGGTTGAATAGATGAATAACTAAAAGAAGCATGAAACCACTATTAGAGAATGAAATTAATGATACTAATTTGGTTTTTGATGATGGAGTAAATTCATTGACCGCATATGAAAGTTTGAATGCTCATCCAAACACTACAAGTAATTCAAGAAAGAAGAAGAGGAGAAATAGAATTAGAAGTGATGATGGTGAGTTGGATTTGATTAAAGTTGTAATAATTTTAGCTACAAAAAATGAAATAAAGTAGTGTGATTTTTTCTAATGCATTGACAAAGTATAAAGACAAATTAGATGCTAAAAGAAAGCAAATTGGGGAAGAAATTGCAAATTTGCGTAACCTAACTTTAATGGAGCGTTAAAAATCTAGAAGTATACTTTATCATGATTTGGAGTCAATTGACATTTTCCTTGCCATACCTTATGATAACCAGTTTAACTAGATATGAGGGATGCTTGGAGGCCAAAATATGATGTTGGATGGATGGTTTGGATGTTTAAAAGTCACTTTTTTCATGAAAGTTATTAATAACTTATATATAAAACTTGGGTCATGAGTAGATGATTTTTACTCATGTTTGAAGTTTAAAACTTGTTATCTTGGATTGTTATTTTGGATACTACTATGGTTTTTTTTTTTTTACAATTTAATATATTATCCATAATGATGGCTTATGGTAATTTGCAATTGAAATTTGGGAAGATTTTGTAGTAAATGATGCTTTATGGTTGATGTTTATTGTGAGTTTAGATCAAAATATTGTTTGATTAGCAAGATGACAATTTGTAATTTACAAGTGGAATATCAATTTTTAAGAGAAGATGATGTCATTTTTTATAGAAATTATATAATCACAAGCGGGATAAACAATGTGATTTAGTCAAAATTTAAAAAGAGATGTTGCCCATTTTTTTCATTAATAAAAATCATGGTTGTGCAATTTATATGTACAATGTCAAAATTTAAATCAAAACGTGAAACTAACATGTAACATATATGTGATGTGATAGTTTCTATATAAACATTTTGTTAAAAACATTTTTCAAACATAATTCCTTTAAACATTTCATTATAGCCTATACTTATTTTATGGTAAAGTTTTAAATTATAGCTTAAATTGAAGTTATATAATTAAATATTGTTAAAATAAATAATTTTACAATAGGGGCATTTTTGAAAACTGACTTATTTTTCATTCCATTCCAATTATTATTTCAGGAATAGTAAAAGTGGGAAAAGGAATAGAAATTGCATTCTAATTGTGATTCTATGGGACTAACCAAATATAGTAATGACATTCCAATACTAATTCCATTCCTACTCTATGTAATTTCTATTTGATTCCTTTTCTATATAAATTTTATTCTATAAATCAAACGAGGGATAAGAGATTTACCAATCAAATAAAAAGATTTAGGAGTGCACTTGTGCGTAGAGAATGTGATTGATCAACCATTATAAGGGAGATTAGTTAACTAGCACTCCTATCAACACTCTTTCTAAGAATGATTATCTTCTAAGTGTGTGTGTGTGTGTGTACGCTTTAAACAAAATGAAAAAGAAGGAAGAAGGAACCCTTGGTCATCCGATCAAAGATCATCGTCCAAAAGTCCACATAATAGAGTTAAAAGATGAAAAAAAAAAAATTGGTCTCTGGAAAGCCTAAAATTTGAAATCTTAACAAATGAGAAAATGGAAAAAGAAGATTGAAATCGATGAATTAAAAGATAATCAGATTTCAAAACCATTGTTTTGGAAAAGATAAAAAAAGGAGAAATTTAATTGGTAATCAAATTAATGATGGGATCTGATTTGACTGAAATCAAGGAATTTAAAAATGATTGGATTTGAAGACTGATATTTTTGGAAAGACGGAAATAATGGAAACTTGATTAGCAATCAAATTAAAGGAGTTTGATTTGATTGAAACCAAGGATTAATGATGATTAGAATTGAAATCCAATATGCTTTTAGAAATATGGAAGTAATGGAAGGATTTGATTAGAAATTGAATTAAGGGGATTTAATTTAATTGGAATAAGTGATTAATGATGATTAGAATTGAAATCTGATATGCTTTTGGAAAGATGAAAATAATGGAAGACTTGATTAGTAATCAAAGGAAGGGGATTGGATTTTATTGAAATCAAAGATTAATGATTATTGGAATTGAAATTTGATATGTTTTGGAAAGGTGGAAATAATGGCAGAAAATCAAAAGCAATTTTCTTGAAACTTACCACTAGTAAACAAAAGTCAATCCATTAACATTTAACAAGTTTAAGCATGCGGAGATCTTTTTGGGGATAGTATCACAAGACATCATAATTTTGCTTTTGTAAGTTTGTGGTGGAGTCTTCTGTTGTCTCCCATCCTCTCTTGTCGACACCATGTGTCGATACCGTTAAGAAACTAAATTTCATATTGGGCTAAGTTCGGGGTCTATATATGACTCCTAAATTTGAGTATAAATCACCAATTTAGTTCCTTTATCACTTTTTTCATCTAAGATTACTTCTCTAAGAAAAGAGGAAAAGTTGTGAAGGATCCGGAAATGGAGTTCGTTCTGTTTACTTTCCAGTTTTTCTAGTCATCTTAGAATATTTTGAACAATTTGTAAGTTGTAATTTGTATTTCATTTGATATAAGTATTGCTTTTTTTTTTTCTTCAAAAAATAAGAAAACCTTTTTTTATTAATAACAAGTGGAAAAATATAGTACATGACAAATATTTTAATAATTAAAAAAGATCTCGTGCTATGCATGGGTATAGGACTATGCAATTGGTTTGTTTGGTGATAAAAAAATAGAAGACGTTGTTTTTCGATTCAAGTGTCAGGAGTGTCAACCAAACTGAACTGCCAGTACAACCAAATCAAAAGTACTTTGATTCAATTCAAACATCCTAAAAATCAAAACAATCCATTAAAATCAAACTTCTACAAAAGCCAAACATTCCATGAATCAAATTTCCTCCTACAAACCGATTAAATTGACTCACGCAAACCAAAATTAAAATAAGAGTTATTTTGTACTTAAAAACTGTTTTGTGTTTAGTGCTAAATGCTTTTGCCCTTAATTTTAGCACTAAACACTAAACAGTTTTTAAGTACAAAGTAACTTTTATTTTAATTTTTGTTTGGGTGAGTCAATTTAATTGGTTTGTAGGAGGAAATTCGGTTCATGGAATGTTTGACTTTTTGTAGAAGTTTGATTTTAATCGTTTGTTTTGATTTTTCGGATGTTTGAACTGAATTAAAGTACTTTTGATTTGGTTGTAATGGTAGTTCAATTTGGTTGATTCTCCTGACACTTGAATCAAAAAATATCGTCTTCTATTTTTTATCACCGAACCAACCAATATGAGTCCTATACCCCTGCATAGCATGATATCTTTTTTAATTATTAAAATATTTGTCATGTACTATATTTTTCCACTTGTTATTAATAAAAAAAGGTTCTCTCATTTTGTGAAAAAAAGAAAAAAATTATTGAAACATTTTATTACGCTCTCATGCTACGATAGGAGGATGAATTTCAGACCTTGAATTTAGATTTAGGTGGATTTGGACAAATGTTAACATAATTTTATATTATATCTTATCCAAATCTAATAAAACTCTAAATCCAACGCTTCTCCAAAACATGAGGTCAATGAATTATTAGGTAAATGTGAAGTTATAAACATAGTGCAAATTTTTAGGTAAATTTTAAGTTAAAAACATAGTGCTTATTGATTTAGTTTGTAAATATTTTTAACATTTTATTGGAATAAATAAATAATATTATTTTTTAATTTATTTTTTTCTTCATTCAATTAAATTTAATAAGAAATATTAATTTAGTCTGCATTTATAAAATTTTGTGATAATTTTAATTTTTAACTCTAAAATATTAGATGGTATTACCAATAAAGTTCAGACAAATTCAAAGGCTAGTAAATAAAGGATATTTCTTCATATTCTAGATTATTTCTAAATTTTAAAATATTCTATTTATAAAAAGAGCATATTCAATTTTTTATTTACTATTATATTAAATATATTATAATCTTTGTTTGTAACTAACTTTATCTTAGTTTGAGAAGCAAATACTCTATTATTTTTAATAATTTAATTTTAAAAAAAATTGTCAAATTATTTGAAGTGTTGTAGACTGAAGAACATAACATATCACTCGTATGCCAAAGGAAACGTTAAATTTTGTTTTATTTCAGTATTCCTCAACTATATGAATTTACTAAATTCCTTAAATATTAATTACTATTTATTGATATTGTAGCGTTTAAGAAAATCAATTGACTTTATAATATATTTTTATCTCTTATAAATTACATATCCAACAAAAATAAAATAATTATTCTATAAAACAATATGAATAAAGTTAATTACTATATTAAAAAGTGTTCAAAAAGTAATGATTTGTTTTTTTATATCAATATATATATATATATATATATATATATTAAAATTATACATTTTGAAGAGAGAAAATAATATGATGTAATACTAAAAATTTTGAATAGAATTATGAACAATAAAATCAAAAACTTATATTGTCATTTTATTTATTTTCATCATGAACAAAAATTCAAACTATTGCTGCCAAGAATTATACGACTATTGTTAAATCGTCATTCGAATATGACCACCTGAAATGAATCAAATAATAATAGCTTAAAAGACCCAGAGCTTTAGGGGATCACTCTGACACCTAAGTTAGGAAATGAGAGTTTAGATTGCAACAATAAATGAAGAGTGAGTAAGAATAAGATGCTTACCTCCTTGTGAGATCCCTTTTTTATAGTGGTGAAAGTAGACTTCCCTTTAGTTTGACATTTATGAGCGTGTTATTATATTTAGGGGGTTATGGGTGACTCGCCATTATGCTTAAAGGGGTTATGGGTGACTTAAGGTGATTATGCAGGACATCAATAGTAGTTATTGTAACCATATCAAGGGTTATGGATAAGTTGAAAGCAGTTATGCAAGACATTAAATGTTGTCAAATGTTGGTCGTACAACTATTTGCCCCTATGTGCATAGCCGTCAATTTTGGATGTACCAATTTTGAAATAAATTTCTTTTTATTCGAGAGCGGTAATAAATTTTTGGGCAGGTCTATAGGCCTCATGAGCTATGCTCATCAAATGGCCCAATACAGGTGAGCTGTGCTCCCTCCTCTATGCTTCATGAGTCGTGCTCATCAAGTGCACAAGTTTTCAAGGCCACATGAGCTGTGCTCATCAGATGGGTCATTATGGGTGAGTCGTGCCCTCTCCTTTGTGCAATGAGCTGTGCTCATCAAATAGGTCATTATGGGTGAGTCATGCTCACTCATTTGTTGCCTCATGAGTTGTGCTCATCAGATGGACCATTATGGGTGAGTCATGCTCACTCCTCTGTTGCATAATAAGCAGTGCTCAACAAGTGGGCAAGTCTTCAAAGCCTCATGAGTTGTGTTCATTAGATGGGCTATTACAAGTGAATCGTGCTTACTCTTTTGTGCCTCATGAGTTGTGCTCATCAAGTGAGCAAGCCTTTAGGGTCTCATGAGCTGTGCTCATCAGATAAGTCATTACTGGTGAGTCATGCTCACTCCTATCTGCCTTTTGAGTCGTGCTCATCAAGTGAGCAATTTTTCAAGGCCTCATGAGTTGTGCTCATTAGATGGGTTATTATGGGTGAGCTGTGCTCACACCTTTGTTGCCTCATGAGTTGTGCTAATCAATTGGGCATATTTTCGGGGTGTCATGAGCCGTGCTCATCATATAGGCTATTGTTGGTCTATGCATGTTCGCACTATTGGGATTTGCATCATTGGGATTCGCGCCACTGAGGTTTGCACGCCATGAGTTTATAAGTTGCCCATACTATTTGCATCTTCTACATTTTTTACTAGATTTAAGGTTTTCACAACAACTTCTTGTGGGGCAACTGCCCTCTCGTCAGACGTTGCTTCTATCTAGTTAGCCTTCGGATCATGCTCTCCATGATCCTTTAAAAAAAAAAAATTTATTTTTTATGCAAGATCATAGTGAACATGTTTTCTACCTTTTTTGGAAGGCTAGAAAATCTTTCAGTGCCATACTTGGGTTATCTATTGGAGTGGAATGAATTGATTGGGATGATTGGTTTTCTCGAGTGGGTTCTAATTTGGAGTTATGCGATGTGGTCATGGTCAAGGATAGAAAATCTCAAAAGAGTTCCTACAAACAAGTGCCAACTGTTACTGCCAAGAATCGTACGACTTTTGTTAAATCGTCCTTCAATCATGACCACTTGAAAGGAATCAAACAATAATGATTTGGAGGACCTGGGGTGTACTTCAAGGATCACTTCGATGCCTAAGTTAGGGAATTAGACGTTCAGATTACAATAGTTAATGAAAAGTGAGTGAGAATGAAACACTTACCTCCTCCTAAGATCCCCCTTTTATAGTGATGAAGGTAGACTCCCCTTCAACTTGACATTTATAAGCATGCCATTATTCTTAGGGGGTGGTGACTCCCCATTATGCTTAGGGGGTATGGATGATTCAATGTGGTTATGAATGACATCAATAGTAGTTCTTATAACCGTATTGAGGGTAATGGATAACCTGAAAGCCATTAGGCGAGACATAAAATGCTGTCCAATGTTGGTCTTACAACTATCTGCCCTTATAGGCATGCCCATCAATTTTGGGTGCATCACATAGGGGTGACAAAATGGACTAACGGTCTGAGTTCAGACGGATCATAAATGGGTCGGGGTTAAACAAGTTCGGGTTCGGATTGACTAGTTTATTAACTAGTGATTATTAGGTAAACCCAAACCCATCCGTTTAATAAATGGGTCACCTATTTAAAAATATAATTTATTTATTTTAAAATTTTATGATAATTTAAAAAAAAAAAAAAAAAAAACCAACACTCATTCTTCTTCATTTTATTTATTAATATTTAAGTAAAAAAACATAAAATGTAAACAAGAAGAGTAGAAGACTAGGTGTGTCCTGCCGCAACCTGCAAGGGAATCGGGAGCGGAGATTTGAGGCTTATGCAGATCCGAAAGTGAGGCATCTCCGTCACCTGTCGGGTTTCGCTTGGGGGGTACTGCTGGGCGACGTCTGGGTAGCACCATAGCTGCGTAGCAGGGAGTGAAGCTTCTGAGTTCTGCCAGTGCCGACTACCGCAGCGCCGAGAGTGAGGCTTATGCAGTGCCGAGTGCATGTGACTTATGATGCTGTGTGAGAGAGCCGTGAGCTGAGGAAGTGAGGGTCGTGAGGCTATGGGAGATTCAGGGAGTTAGCAGATGTGAATGGGATCAAGGGAGATAGGCACCGGCGGCAGGCCACTCCAGTCAGAATCCAGACGGGGAATCGGGGACTGGGGACTTAGGTTTTATTAGTTTATATATATATATAATAAGTTAAACCGGCTGACCTGAGCCCGCCTAATTCATTTATTAAGTGGGTTAGTCCTGATTTACCCGTTTATTAACGAGTTATTTTATATTAAATTTAGATTTACTCATTTATTAATGAGTTACCTTATATTAAATCGAAATTTGATTTAAACGATAGGTCATAAGTCACTATTTGTGTTTCAATCAATTTTAACACCCTAGAGAGTGGCTGAGACTAAATAGAGCTATGACTTCTTTGAAAGCTGCTATTAAATAGCTCCACAAAGAGGTTAAAGGAACTGGATACTACACAATTAGAAGGAGAGTTGGACTTGCTATTACTGTGTACTTTTTGTGACATTTTAGAAACAGGAAGAAGTTTGAAGGGGTTGACATATCTCCTGAGAACTTCGTTAGGTGATCCAAAGACATGTCTTTAGAATTATTTTTGACAAATATAACTTGTATTTTGTTAACTAGAGAACTTATGAGTATGAATTAACTTGTACTTTGAATGTTTACTTTTGAATGGCGAGTTTGGCCCCTAGATATGCCCGGGTTACCTTGTATTTTTTTTCATGATAGGGGTTCTCCCCCCCTTGTACAGTGAGTATATTCTTGATCAATATATTTGCCCCTTTTGATAAAAAATAAAAACAAATACATATTTTTATATTTAATAATTAATTATTTTTAACATTGTGTTTTGGAAAATAAATTTTTTTGAGCTTAAATAGTACAATTTTATGTTAAATTTTGTATTTATCTCAATTTTAAAATTAAATTCCAGACTCATTCTTTGATTACAAATTAAGTAAATATTATCGCTTAGCGGTCACAGTTCGTTGTCTTGGATCGGATTCGCATCATCCAGACCAACGCATGCGGCCATGACCTAAATCCCAAAGTCGCCCCAACCTCTCCCTCCCGAATCCGATTTCCCCAAAGAGGGAAATACGCAAAACCCTAACAAATTTTTTTCCCTCAATACTTCCAACTATGGATCTCTCCTCCCTTCCCGAAGCCCAGCAGCAACAGCTTCATCAACTCCATCAACAGTTCCAAGAACATCAGCTTCAACAACAACAACAACAACAACAACAGCAGCAGCTTCAGCAGCAGCAACAACAGCAGCAGCAACAGGTAGATTACGTGTCGTCTCAGGTTCAAACCTACGATCCGTCTCAGGTTCAAGCCTACGATCAGTCAAGCTATTACTCATACTATCATCAATACCAGCCACAGCAGAATCAGTCGCAGCAACAACAACAGCAACAGCAACAACATCAGTACCCTTATTATCAGCACGATTATGCCAATGCGTACCCGCAGCAGCCGCATCAGCAGCCTTCCCAGCCTGAATCGGTCCCGGTCCAGCCACCCGGGGTTCCTATGCCGCACGAGGTGGCAGCGCCGGCAGCTGCGGGGGTCATGGACAGCGGCGCCTCTGCGGGGGTGCCACATGGGCAGGTTCAGGTGCAGCATCAGCAGAATGCGTATTATCCGCAGGGTACGGGGGAGCAGCAGATTCCCCCAGGGCTGAATCCTGCAGCAGCAGCGGCAGTGGCCGCGTTGTCCCAGCTGTCGCAGTTTGCCGGAACAATGGACGCGGCTGAGCGAGCCATGGCCGGGTTGCAGGGGCGGCAATGGCAACCAAAGGCAGGGGGCTATGGGCCGATGATGGGGCCTGGTGCTGGGCCATTTCCGATGCCTGGGCCGATGCATGGACCTGGTCCAATGCGCCCACCGGTAGGTTGTTTTTAATTGAATCAGCTGCTTTTTGGAGGCATGCTCTTAGGATTTTGATGGTTTTGTAACTTTTGTTGCTAGGATTAGCTTCGGTGGTTGTGTAGTCTTATTTTTTCTATCAATTGAGTTTGATTTGGTGTTACACTTGGTCTTTAATGGGTTTTGTTGCTTATTTCATTTTCTTCCCCCGACCCTATCCTTTGCACTTGCACCTTTCTGCTTTGTAATTGGTTTTTCCGCCCACTACTTACTTTTTCATTCCCCGTGCTGTTAATTGTGACGCAGGACAGATTAAGGAAAGACCTGACTGCACGCTTAGGAGTGTCTGTGATTGGGAAAATTAAGGATTTTAGAGTTTGTGATTATGGTAGAAAGTAGGACCAGTGTTTAAAATTCTAGGTGTTGGAATTAAATGGGGATTTGTCACGACTCACGACAATGGTTGAACAGGTATCTGCAAATTCTGGCAGCAAGAAAAAAGATTTTAATTAGTCAGGGAGGGCTCGTAATGGAGTAGAAGATGGAATAGAATAGTGATCTGGGTTGCAAAGGGAAGAGTTGAACTTATGATGCTAAGAATGGTGCATGTGTTCAATAACTGAGAGAATAAGAAGCAGCAGCATAGAACCTAGGAAATCCAACTAGGGTTTATTAGAAATCCACTGACAGCAACCATGAAATCGTCCCGGCTACGAGAAAACACTTTGCGGGAAAATTCTTATTGATTCATCTCTTTAAAAATTAAAAGGCTGCAACCTTTTTACCCTCTGTTTGGGAGTTTAAAGGGGATGGAATGGGAAGGTTTTTAGTGGAAGGGAAAGGGAGGGAAGGGTGTGGTAGTTACCTCTCCATGTTTAAATGTTCTGTTAGAACATAGATGGGACTGGAGGGTAATAATTTATTCTCACATTCAATTAGAAAACCAAACCCCCAATTTGGGGGGTTTTAGAGGGAATGGAATGGAGAGAAACTTTTACCGTCCTCCCCCTCCTAAAAAATGAAACTCCCAAATAAAGGTATTTAGACCCCTTATTCCGTTTCCTTCACTTCCTCTTTCTTCTCTTCTTCACTATCACACTAGAACTCAATATTAACTTCTAAAACCAAGCTATCACTTAACTTTCAAGCATTAGTTGGACAACTGGACTCACTAAAAGTACTCTTGAAAATTACTTTATGAATAACAATCATTAAATTTACTCCCACATTGCATTTGAGTTTGAGGGTTTTATATTTTGGAGGTTTCAGAGGGAATGGAATAGAATGAAGAGGAGATTTTGATCTCCTTCCCCTTCTAAAAAATCAAATTCCCAAGCAAAGGTATTTAAACCCCTCCTTCCACTCCCTTCTCTTCCACTCATTTCTCCTCCTCACCAATCATATTAGAACTCAATTGGGAACTTCTAAAATGAACCTATGTCTTCCAATTCCAAGTGTATGATATTATAATTGGACCATCAGAATCATGAAAGGAATCTTAAAACCATCCCACAAATAACCCACGAAATTAACTTTAAAAAAGAAAATTATAACTCTGCCCATAAGTTCTAATGCCCGTGAATCTAAAAGAAAATGCAATCATTAACTTGATTTTCCTTTGGTTGTTTTATTGCTTGCATCATTAATTACAACTCTACCCATAAGTTCTAATGCCCTAGAAACAACAAAAAATAATTCTAATAAGAAAATGCAATCTTTAACTTGCTTTTCCTTTGGTTGTTTTTTTGCTTGCATCATTTCCTCCTGGTCAGCAGAAGCTCATCTTCAACATTTGAAATGTTGAAGTAGTAGCACACCATTTGTCTTGATTGTGCCTTCAAGTTTAGAGATTGGATCTTTGGTATTGATACCACTTGGTCTTCATCATTGAAGGCAAGAAGAATGTGATGTGAAGCTGTCTTCACATGTTAATGCAGCTGCAACATAAAATTAATAACACGGTGTAAAATCCCGCTCTTCTATTGATAGTTGTCATGACTGAGAGGATTAGAGATCATTGATGCTACACCTGTCCAAATTCATTTATGTAATTTCAATTTTACTGGTAGAGGACCATACGGTGTATGGGTGTGGAAATTCATTAGGAAAGGCTGGAATGACTTTTTTTCCTTTTATTAGATTTCAAGTTGGGAATGGGGACTACATTTCCTTTTGGTATGAGGTGTGGCGCGACCAAGAGGCTCTTAGTGTCTTATTTCCTACCATTTACAACTTGGCCTACAACAAAGAAGCCCTCATCAGTCATCACCCTCAAATTTCAGATCAGGGGGTCTTATGGAATATTCCTTTTTTTAGAGGCATGGCAGGTTGGGAACTCCATCAGCTCATCGATTTCTATAGCAACCTTTTACAACTTTTGGCACCAAAACATTCCCTATCATCCATATTGGACTTTTTTTATTGTCAGGTCCTTCTATAGGAAACTCTTTCCTTTGGAATTAAATCATATTAACTCCCCATGGACAAATTTGGAAGGCAATTGCCCTTACTAAGGTTGCTTTTTTTTCTTGGGAGGCAACACATGGAAATATCTACACCTTTGACAACTTGCAGAGAAGGGGGTTGATTGTCACTGACAGGTGTTTTCTATGCATGGTCGATGCAGAATCAATTGAGTACATCCTCCTTCATTGCCCCCTAGACCAGGAACCTTTGGAATATGACATTGACCTTGATCGGACAATGTGGGCTACCGTCAACTCTGTGGGGAGCTTTGGGCTTGGAAAGTGATTCATGCAACAAAGGAGACTAGAAAGGCATTTTCTCTCATCCCTTTTGCAATTTTTTGGTGTAGTTGGAAAGAAAGGAACATGAGAGTGTTTAAAAATTCAATTGCACCATTTTAGATCAATAAAGAGTAGGGGATTACTGAGGTTACCGGCTGGTATAGTGAGCTTGTAGTGAATGAAAAGGCAAGCTCTTTGTGGCTCCCTTTTCTGATGCCTCTTGCTTTTATTTACTCTTACAAGCAACTTAGGGCCCATTTAGTTGTGGAAAACATTTTATATTTTATATTTTTTAACTTTGCAAAGAATTATAAAAATTTTAGCTTACTTCTTAGTTTTTCAAAATTCATATTAAAAAAGATAGGAAAATAAATAGTTTTTGTTTAAATGTGCAAATTAGATTTCCATTTTGTATTTCTAGATTCCAAATAATTACAAAAAAAGACAACTTGTTTTTCAATTTTCCAGAAATTATATGATGTAATATCTGGAATTGTGAATTTTTGGACTTGAATTTTGAATTTGTGTGGGTTTGGCAGAAACTCTGCATAATCCACACAATTTAAAGTCCAAGGTCCAAATTTCATACTCTCATATGCAAAGTAAGAGTAGAAATCTAGAAAAATAATTTTTATTCTTTTCTTCTTTTGCAAGATGGGAATTCTTGGAACTTCCATTTTGGGAGAAATCGAAATGAGAAAGAGAGTAATGAGATGGTCCTCTTGATCAGGTTGCTCGATTCTTTTCATGTTCATTTGGGGAGTGATAATAGGGTTTGGAGATTTGGGGAGTTCTCTTGTAAATCTTTTTTACCCACTGGACTTGTTATTTTGCTGCTGATCCTTTTGCTTTGTATCCTTTGATTTGGAAAGCTAAAGCTCCCTAAAAAATAAAAGCTTTCATTTTGGACTGCAATACTTGAAAAAATTAATACCAATGATTTGCTTCAGAAGAGAAGACCCAATAAGCCCTGTACCCCAACATTTGTGCCCTTTGCATGACAAGTGAAGAGACTTGTGTGCATTTCTTTCTTCATTGCCCTTTCACATTGGCTATTTGGAATAAGTTATTTGGTATATTTGGTGAAAATTGGGTCTGTCCATACACTTTGATGGTCTTTTATACCATTACTTTTTGGGGGTTTTGGCAAAGGGTAGGACAGGAAAGCTCAATGGCATTGCATCATTATGGCTATTATTTGGTGTGTTTGGAAAGGAAAACTAGAATATTCAAAAGTGTGACTACTACTAACAATTTGCCTTGAAGTCGAGTGGTACATCTTGCGTTGCTGTGGGCGTAAGCAAATGGTTTTTTTTCATCATGTTTCTATGCAAGTCTTGCGCTAGGATTGGTTGGCCTTGTTATATTGAGTTTGGTCCTCTGTTTAAATTGCATTTTTGTAACTAGTTTACATTGATGTAAAGGGAGGGTTTCTTATTCTCCATGTCTTTTCTTTTTTCTTTTCCTGTTTCTGTCTAATTTTTTGATGTGCATTTTCTTCTCTCTTTTAATACAATTCTTTGTTTATAAAAAAAAAATCTAGAAAAATAATAAAAAGTTGTTTTCCAACTTTTCTACATAAATTTGGAAAATTGGAAAACAAGGTGGCTTTTTTGTAATTATTTGGAAAATTAGAAAGTAAAAACAAAGCTATTTCCATAAGCAAATTGTGCCAAAACTGTTTTTGTTCATTTATTTTATTCAAACATTGTAAAAATGAAAAATTATTATTATTATTATTTTTTTTGCAACTTTTTGGAAAACTAAAATGGAAAATGAAAATTATTTTTCACAACTAAACAGTCACTTGGCTTTGATTTCAGCATGTTGAGTGTGCCCAGCCGCAATATTTAGAGGACTGTGGGTGACAAATCTGCCATTACACTCCGGAGCAGCATGTGCTCTTCCTTCTCCTGTTGTCGTACAGCCAAGGTCTTCCTAGTCAAATATGTTATCTTCGTAGGACTGACCTCACAGCACATCTCATCCCACTAGTGTGCAATCTATAAAAGCAACATGGCATTGATGGCAGACGATAATGATAAATGATGGCATCATTTCAGGAAACTTGATATGGGGGATGCTTTTTCGTTTTTAAGCTGTAGCTTTTCAACAAACTCTTTCTAAACAACATTAGAATGCCATTGTCAATAATGATGCCACATACTTGCTTTGCACAATGCATGACTTTCGAAACAACATTAGAGTGCCATTGTCAATAATGATGTTACGTGCTTGTTTTGCACAATGCATGTGACTATGATATATGACAGTCTGCAACCAATCTTCACTAGTCTTTGAGGGTGCAGTATTTTCCATACTATATTAATATATCCATGAACATTTTTGTAGTCCTTGCAGGCCTACTGCTTCTTGTAGACACGGTTTCAACCACAATTCTCATACCAACTGACATAAGATAGAGTAGGGAGAGATCTGCCTATGGGTTTAGCAGTGCTTGGGTTAGGGAAAATAAGGGATTTTGAGGTTTCTACTTATCTAAATATGGTATAAGGCGGTACCAGCTTTTAGAAGTCTACTAGGGATATATTTTACATGGCTTTAATCACAAAGGGTTGGAATAAATGGAATTGGTAGCTGGAAATTCTAGCAATAGAAAGATTCGGATTTTAGGTAGCTAGGGAGGGCTTTTAATAGAGTAGAAGTGGGAATAGTGATTATGGTTGTGAAGAGAAGGAAAAGAAGTTAGGATGCTGCAAACAGTGTGCATGAACTGTACTGAGAGAAGAAGAAGAAGAAATCCACTCACAGCAACCGTGAAATCCATGTTGTCAAGGGAAAGCACTATGAAGCAAAATTTTCCCTCATTGAACTCATTAAAAATTAAAAAACTAACCCTTTAATAGGCTCCTTGCTTACCATCATGCTTGGACTACTTTCTTGGGAAACAAGGAATTTCTAAAACTAACATGTCGCTCAACTTCCAAGCATATAATTGAACAACTATAACCAACATATGACTCAACTTCCAAGCATATAATTGAACAACTAGACTAAAAAACAACAAAGTTTCTAGTCTGCCTCAAAGATCTGCTGCTGAAACATCAATCAGCAATGCTGCAAATGAAGTACTGCCCTTTAACTTGCTTTTCCCTGATCCTTTTATTGCTTGCCTCAAAACTGTTAATATATGCTTTTTCTAATGAGACGTGGTTTAATTGTTTCTTAATGTCACTGATTATGGGTAATTAACATGTGTAATTCAGTTACAAGGAATTGGAGTCTCCCTAGCTAATGCATTATTTGTGAAGCCGATAAGCAATTTTTTTCTTATTTTTTTATAAACAATCTAGTTGATCATTGCTTGTTTGCCTTTTGATGTGACATTATTTCTTGGAGTTTTTGAGATGTAACTGTCAGGAGTTCTTGACTGGAGCCAAAAGCCAAAGGCTGATGTATTGATTTTTTTGAGAGTATATCAAACTACTGGTTCTCATAGGGTTTTTTCTTGTTTTTCCCTATAAATTTCTTGTTTTTGCTTCATTTTTATCCCAGAAACTACCTAGGAGGATGCTTACTCTTGTGTACAACTGGCACATCCTTTGCCATTATATCGTGATTGCTCATTAGAAAAAGAAAAGAGGCATTGGATGATTTAGGAAATCATACTTGGTCCTTCATTTTCAGGGATGGTAATGAGGTGAGACTGGGTTGGGGCAGCCCAATCCCATTCGATCTCATTGAAAGGAAACTCCTCCTAAACCTTTGATCATTTTGAAATCACACAGGCCATCCCCAACCTAAAAAAAAAGAAAAAAAGAAAAAAAAAAAGAAAAAGAACATACTACTTATTACTAATATTGTACGCTTCTTATGTAGGAATGTTGGATAGGGACAACCTGATAAGCATGGTCCTATGCCCGGCAGCAATGCAGTTCCTTTAACAGGAAGCAGGGAGCTTCTCAGAACTTCACAGCCAACAGTTTGCTTTTTAAGAAAGAGATTAAGGTAGGCCAAAGGCCATTGGCTGTTTTGATGCCTGGAAGATTGTGAAGGATTAGATTTTAATCTCCTCAATGTTTATAGTTGTCAGTCTGACACTATTTCAAAGATAAAAAAATATGCTCAAGGTGCTGAGAGTTTGCTCCATGGTGGATGCTTGAAAAAAAGCCATCATAAAAAAATTGGAGATTAAAAGAAGCATGCTATTTTTAATGCAGTTGAAACCTTAGAAATATCCACATCTATGACCCTCACAAGGAATGAACTTAGAGAATCTGCATGTAAGGTTCTATTTGATTCTTGACACTTTAATTGGGGCAACTTTGGCCCTATTTTTGTGGGGTTGCTTCATCCTTTAAGAAGCTATGTGTATGTGCTGTTTGAGTTTAACATTTTAGCAGCTTCCAGAAAGGAAAATTTGTCCTCTTTTTTTTTCTTTTTTTTTTTCAGGTGTTTTTTAAAAGCTCAGAAGATTCTTTTACAAGCCAACGGGAGCTTTTTCTGCAAACACTTCATCTCGGTCAATTGTGAAAACTTCAACACTTTTGTGGTTTTATTTACTAAATGTTTGACTTTTTTTTTTTGACTTAATACTACCTACTCTTCAGTTGAAGTACCAAACAGTCTCATAACCACCTTTCATTAGCCACATCTGCGACTTTTTATCGGCTGTCTTTCATCATCCATTATGGAGCCAAACCAGCCCTTGAAAATATTTAAGATGCTGAGGAGTAACATATAACCACTTGTATAACATATACTAGCAACTTCAAGCCACATTGTGGTTGGGAAGAACCATATAATTGCTGCACAATCACTATGCTATCTAGACATTTATACTCAAGAACAGAGAACAACTACTAATAATAAGAGCAAGTCTAGTTCATGTCTAGATTTTTCCTTTCAACAACAGTCTCTGACTGCTGAAGTCCGACTTCCAACTTTATTTTGGATGGCAAGTGCCTCCGCCTCGGTACGAGTGGTCTCGGGTTCGAGACTTGGGAGTGGCCTTTCCAAAAATGGGGGTAAGGCTTGCCGACATCCACCTCTCCCAGACCCCACTCAAAGTGGGAGCCTTGTGCACTGGGTACGGCCTTTTTATACTTATAATCTCTATTTGTGAACACTAGTGGATGTGCAATCGGATGAATGAGAGTGACTAAATCATGCTCTGGATATACACAATGAAGGTGTCAAAAATCAACAATATTCTTCTAAAGAAGGAAAGAGTATTACGTTTCTTGTCTCTTCTTCCATGTGATGGATTTGCATGGCAGGCATGCATATAGTTTAAAAATAGGTCCTTCTGGTTCTTGATACCTTCAGTCTGTATATCCTAGCATAATTTTTTTATTATTCCATTGTCAAGTGGTTTACATCCACAAATATTGGTCTTGAATGAATGGTGCTGCTGTGCTTTGTTATCGTGTGAATTGGGAAGAAAAATTAAGACTTGTTCTATTTTAGTTTAATAACTGTCTTTGTTTGTTGGTGTAAAATTTTTCTATTTCATGTGCATGAAAATAATATGATGTGATAATTTTATGATATTTCGTGAGATAAACAGCGTGCTTTGGATTCTCTTATGCTATAATCTACATATATACATGCTTATATTTATAAGATTACTCATATGCTGCATAACATATGTGATATTATTTCTTGTAGATATTAATTTTCTCCTCTTTTTTTCTAACCTGTTTTTGTTGTTCCTAATTTATTTCAGGAGAGTTTGCTTGCATCTTCTAGTTGCATGGTTACGTTTTCTGGAGATTGCTTGTATATCTTAGAATGCCACTGTGTTCAATTTAGTGAGAAATGTGAACAACAGTTCTATCTCTGTGTTTCCTGCCTTTTCAATTCGGCAATTTTGTTATTACAAAAGGTTTCTAGTAGATGCATATCTCAGGTTTTTTGGGTATTGAGTGCATTTTTGCTGTATGAGATTAAGGACTGGGGAATTTTTTTCATGACGACAATTTACTAGTACCTGAAAATTTCTAGTGATTGTTGGGCTATATATTTTTTTTTGAAATCGTTGCTAAGGTCTGACCATACCATGGGAACCCTTTTTTGATTTAGATAGTTTTGTTGGTTGCAATTTGTGGGTTAGTATAGACTCATGCTTGAATGCATGCTAACTTGATAATTAAAAAATATGATAATGGGGAAAATATATGATGACAATACTAGAACTCGGAGGACTATGGAATGGATACTGTCAATTGTGTACTCTGATAGTTTGTCAGACATGAAGTGTTTACTGTTGTATGTGATGTTTGTTATGGGCAAGAAGTCTTAATATGGATATTTTTCTGCAGAAATCATTGTTTTTGGTGCAAACATTGTTCATGCTAGTATTTATAACTCAAGGGTTAATATTGTCTGAATGTTTCCTCCTGGACTAGGTTACGTATCAGGCAAGTCAATCCACTTAGCCTATTTACGTCATAATTTAATTTCATATAATTTGGAAAAAAAAAACTGGTTTTGCCTTGAGCTGTTAGCAGTTGTCTTGGATTGGACAATTTACAATGATATGTGTTAATACTTGCCTATTATCCTCCCATAAGCTGGTTTGGAATAAATTTCTGCTGCTGCTTATATTTGATTGTGAGAAATTTTTATTGCAGCTGTCCAAAATATTGAATAATTTAAAGCAATGTTTTTGCAAACCTCATTGACAATTCAATAGAAGGGTTATTATGTAGGTACTTTGGAAATGATTCAGTAATCAATATTTAAAGCCTTGACTTATATATGTTGACACCGTTTTTGAGGATATCAATGTTGGAAATTTGAATAGAAATGTTGGCTTAAAAAAAGCGCTAAGCTAATTGTCCTGTAGCCTTGCACAGGGAAATGTTCTAGAAATCAACCGCATTGAGAAATTACTAAAATGACATCTTGGTGCATGGAAAATAAATCTGTACAAAAGGTTCACGTAAACTACAATTAAAATTTGTGATTTCTCTAGGAAAATATAAGAACTCAAACTCATGTTTGTTTTGTGTTATAATTTTCAATTTGAGAGTCAGCATTTGTAATTGCACTTTTCTTATTGGATTTTCTTTCATTCTTTTTTTCTATCTTTTTCTCTTTTTGAGAAGGACTTCTTTTGCTGCTTTGTGTATTCAACTTACTGTTATTCAAGCATGTAGTGCTCACATCTTAAGTGAGATTTGAACCCAGTATTTTTTTTATTTGCCTTGCCTGGTTTCAAGGAAATACTATATCATTGGTGTATACCAATGGAGATAGAGATGTAAAGGAAATTGCTCCATGAATATCTGCCTGCTGGTCAACTGATGTTGATGCTGACATATTTCTTGATGTACTAGTTCCTTTCTCTTGGTGGTGTGAAAGGACAGAACCAAGGAATGAGTGGCAATTTTGTAAATATCAAAAAACATCTTGTTCCTTTTTAGAGCTAACTCTTTATAGTTGCCTTTTTCTTTTTTATTAAAGATGTTTGTTTACTGTTTAATTGTAGCTGTGCTTTTAGAGTTTTTGTCTTATGAGGAAATTTAAAATTTTAAGGTGTTTGCTGCTGCTATTGTTGTTGAGATTCTTTGACCACTATTAAGAAGATGGTTTCTGTTTCATTATGGTGAACTTTCTGTAGCGCTTTTAGGGGCTCTTGGCAATATGTTTGGACCTAAATTGACTATATGTGCTCTAGACACAAATTGCATTGGATTTTATGCTTGGTTAAGTAATCCTTGTGATTCATTCAAGATTATAATCGGCACATATATTCTGATATCATCACCTGGGAATGTAGCCATAGGATATGTACCATTTAGGTGTCTTGAAAATTTTATTATCATCTGACAGTTTTATCCTATACTGGAAGCTCTCATGAGCCCCTTGGTGTACCATCTACCCTTAATGGGCTTATTCAAATCAATTGATGCTTCTTTTCCCAAACATTTTAGTGGGTTGATCTTAGTATTAACTCACAGTACTGGGTTCAATGCTCATCATTTGATTTGGGTGCAGCTCATGCCATTCCTTTGTTGTAATTCCATGTCATTTGCTGAACTGTGGGCTCATTTACTCAAACATATGCGCATCGCAGATGAGATCGTTGTCCAGTTTTCTAAAATTTGATTTCAGTTGCTTCATCTTTTCACTCTTACAGAACAATTCCCCTTGTTGCTGAGCACATTCACTTTGCTCTTGATCTCTTTTATGGATTTATGGAGACCATCTCTAAGGGGTATGATCTGAACAAGGTTTTTTTGGTTGTCTTTTGGACTTGGGTGACTATTTGTTCAGGGTTTTGTTTGAGAGTACTTGTGGAGTGCAAGATCTTGTCCCTTTATGCTGCATAATCTTTTGGAGCGAGATGGATGCAGAAGGAGATATGGAGAAAAATGGTTGGTTCTTCTATGCTTCTGTTTATCATTATTTTGGTAGTAATGAAGTAGTAATCATAAAGCCATGGTTTACAACAACAGAGATGCGGAGTAGTGTTTAAATTTTTTCCTGTTAAATTGAATATTTTTGGGGTAAATGGACACTTATAATTGGGTAGCCTTCCTTTATACCAGGGCAAACGTATGTTGTAGCATGCCCTGCAATTCTTAAGGAAATTGCAGAGAAATATTTATACATTATGGCATGTTTGAGAATCAAGTAACGATCAAACAGTATCTTAGAAAATGTATCACGATGTGTTCTCAATTTATGGAAATTATGGAGACCATCTGTGAGGGGTCTGACTTGAACAAGTTTTTTTGTTATCTTTTGGACTTAGGTGACTATTTGTTCAGGGTTTTATTTGAGAGTACTTGTGGAGTGCAAGACATTATCTCTTCATGCTGCATAACCTTTTGGAGCAAGATGGATGCAGTGAAGATATGGAGAAATGGTTGGTTTTTCTATTCTTTTGTTTGTCATTATTTTGATCGAAGTGAAATAGTGATCATATAGCCAAAGATTACAACAGAAGAGTCAAGGAAATAATTTCCTGTTAAATTGAATATATTTTTTGGGGGTAAATGGACTTTGTATAATTGGGTAGCCCCTTCATACGGTGTAGTATGCCCCTGAATTCTTAAGAAAATTGCAGATCAAACTTTTAGTTGGTTATGGCATGTTTGAATATCAAATAATGAGCAAATATCATCTTAGAAAATGTATCAGGGTGTGTTCTTGGAAATCACAGCTCAAGTTGTTTGTTTTGAGTGATTACTGATTTCTAATTATTGGGATCTTGATGATGTTTATGTTGATTGCTCCCTTCT
The DNA here is from genome assembly GCF_029873635.1 of Malania oleifera. Lineage (NCBI taxonomy): Eukaryota > Viridiplantae > Streptophyta > Magnoliopsida > Santalales > Ximeniaceae > Malania > Malania oleifera. The sequence goes on from NC_080425.1 coordinate 56,269,900, forward strand.
AGGAAGTCTTTATATATTGATTTTCTAGAATGCAAAACTTTCAAGTCTGAGGTATGGGAACAGTATCGTGGTGCATCACACATTATTAAATGCAGTACATTGGGGTGTGCTCATATAGGTGAAACATGGGACGTCCTAACAGGACGGTGAGGTGTTTCTAAATTAAAAGAGGGCAAGAAAATTAGTAATGCTCAAAAAACAAATATAATGTGATACTGCCCCACTTTTACAAGAAAAATATGCCATATTATTTTAAACTAAAACTTTGGATTGCTAGACTTGGCTGTCTGAAAGGAAAATGTGCCATGTTTCAGAACACTTGCACCGCTTCACAGTTCGTTGCATATTAATGTTTTCTGGTAACTATGTTATACATTTTAGGCATATTTTTAGATAATTTTAGCTCAGAGGGTTTCAAAGAACGTTTAGCCCTTGTAATTTTGCTTTTTGTCTTTCTTACTGACTGTTCTGTTAATCAAAATTGTTATGACGAGATTATAGTCTGATTTGAACCGAATTATCTTGGCATAATTCCATGTCCATCTGCCTCCCTTACCCACTTTCCCTCTCTCTCTCTCTCTCAACATCTTTGGGAATCCTTGGAGATTCCTACTACATGTGAAATTAACCTATGGTAAATGGATCGTGGATGTATTCTCTACCTGAAAATATTTATATCCATTGTTCTAGAGTGTTTTCAAATTCTGAAAATGCTTAGAGAAGACTCCAAATGCTCCCATGTTTGTCTTGCTGTTACCATGATAATTATGCATAGTACTAGATGGTGGGGAAAACAAAGGGCAAGGCGTGGGGGTTATGGTTTGGAGTTGGAACTATTTTTTGGGTTAGTAGGTTGGCTGCTGTTGTGGGGCGGGGCGGTTTGGCTTCGCTATATCCTGGTGGTGGTTCCCAGTCAGAAGGGGATGCTTATGATTATTATTATTTTTTTTTGGGTGGGGGGGGGGGGTGGTGGTGGTGGTGGTGTTGGAAATCCCTGCTGAACAGTCTTTCTATCGATGCATGGGCTTAATTTAGTGATTAGATTTTTTGATGAATTGTTATTCTTATGTTGCTTGAAAAAAAAGGCGTCTGATTTCATCTCTGTTTTTAAAGCCCCCTTTTCTAATTACCAAGCTCAATTTTAACTTTTGTTGCTTTTTAGTTAATGTGCAAGTGCAAGGGGTGACTAGTTTTAGCTTCTAAGACCCTTGGTTAAGGAAAGAAGGAAAAAAAAATCTACTTTGGATGGGTTGGGGTTTTGTTAGTAGGGGTGAATCCCTCAAATCAATCATCACCCTACAATTTTGATGCAGTTGTCTTATGATGCGAGTCCTACTCATTATTTTTGAAATTAGTCAGTGCAACTTGTTTGGTTAGTAAAATGAGGCTGTTTATTATGGAAATATTGGATGCAGTTTAACTTGAGAGACTTTGCTGTGGTTTTATCAAACTAATTCTAGAGTTTTGTCACCCTCTCAGAGGGCTTGAGATATTCCCTTTGAAACCACTTCAATTTTGGAGAAACATGCTTGTGTGGGCCATTTCTGATTTCTGGGCATATTTTCTTTCTTGCCCGTTGTGCTAATGTTGATTTGTGCAGTCTGTTCGTGAAGTTGAAATTTGTTTGATGCACACTTAAAACAGCTCATGGAGATGATATTATTGTGATTTTCACCTTATTTTCAATTGCATATATGTCATATTTTGTTGTATTCGAAATAAATTTGTGTTGCATCATGTCCAAACTCTCTGAGGCCTCCTTTTATAAATGCATTGAAGTTAGACCTAGAATCTATGGTTCCTCGTCTGATAGGTGTTTCAGGAACACTGAGTTGTGATGAGATGGGTTGGCCCAGTGGTGGCAGCTCTCACTTAGGCCTTGGTACTCCCTCATGGTCCTAGGTTCAAGTTGCCCTAATCTCAGGCAAGTTTCCCTTGTAGCTGAAAAGATGCTTTAATACCAGTTAGTGAATCATCTATGCTCCTACTGGAAGAGACATAATTACAAACCATGGTAGGATGTCTTCAACCTTTTTGAGGAGTAGAATTGATGCTTATCGTGGAACTGGGACAGGAAGAGTTATATGTTCAAATACTTATGTTCAATTTTTAAACCAGGTGTTAGGTCTTAATCCTGGTCTGGATTGTTCCAATTGCTTTTCACAATGTAGATCATAAGGTCCTTAAAGGCTTAAGCATGCCCTGCAGCATTTTTGAGGTGCTGTACTGAAAGTATGGTCCATTTCATCTGCATTTAATGTGTTGCCCACGTCACTAGCGAGCATTTATTCTTAATCCTTTTTATTTTCTTCTAGATCTGCACTTTTAATTGATCTCTGCAATATTGCCATAAACCTTAGAAGAGCTGTTTTTCAGGTTGGTCGGCCTTCATACAGGGGTGGTGGTAGAAGGGGTGGTGGACCATTTAGGGGTGGTGGTCGTGGAAACTTTGGCCCTCCAAATCCCAGATCAGGTGGCTCGGGTCCACCTTTTCGTGGGAGAGGGAGAGGAAGGGGTCATGGTCGGGGTGGTTCAAAGCGCTTCCCATCACATGGTGCATCAACATCTTCTCAACTGGGCCCACCTACCGCTGAAGATGGAGGATCGACTGAAGAGGAGGATGAATCCGCACCAGCTGTAGGCGAGGAGACACCTCAAGAGGCAGTATCTGAACTAGCATCAGGGAAGGCAGCTTCAAACAAGCGACCTCCACAGGCTGTGTGGTGTGAACTGTGTAGGGTTGATTGCACGAGTATGGAAATTCTTGAGCAGCACAAGAATGGAAAGCGGCATAAAAAGAACCTGCAGAGGTTAGAAGAGTCAAAAAATGCTAACAAACCAATAGCTGAAGCTCAGACTGAGCAAAATCCTCTAGCTGACTCCAAGCCAGAAGTCACTTTGCAGCCTGACAATAACCAGGAAAGTGAAGAGACCAATCAAACCCTTCCAGAAGGTTTGCCTGCCGAAGCTGATTCAAAAGAAGTTCAGACAGAAACTGAGCAGCAAAATGATACAGCGGAACAAGCTGAAATCCCTCAGGAGCAGCTCTCCGATTCACAAGTGAAGAAACCTTGGGTGGATCAGTCTGATAGCTGGCGTCGTGGCATGAAGCGCAAGATGAGAGGTGGTCGGGGAGGGAAGCGTATGAGAACTTTTGATGCACCCAGGCGACCAATGGAACCTCCGAAACCTAAAGTGGTTATTCCCCTAATCTGTGACTTGTGCAATGTCAAGTGTGACACACAGGAGATCTTTGACCGCCATCTTGCTGGTAAAAAGCACATTTCTAAGCTTAAACGTTTTGAAGGTCATCAAGCAATGTATGGTCCAATGGGGCTTAAGGCCCTTTACCCGCCTAACCCAATTGCACAAGCTCTTTTTCTTCCCCAGGGTCCTCCACAGGCGTTATATGGTCCTCAAGCATCATTCCCCCCGCCAGGGGCTTATATGCCTCCACAAGCTCACCAAGCAGCGCTGCCACCAGCTGCAGGTTCAGATGCTCGATTTCAACAAAATGCCCAATTTCAACAAAATCCCATGCCTCAAGGTTTGGAAACTTATGTATATGGTAGCCAGACTGCTACTACAATGGTACCTGAAGCTCAGTGGCAGCCAGTGGCAGCAGATGCAGAAGCCAAGCAAGCTGTGATCGTAAAGACAAACCCAGTAAATGGTATTTCAGAGCCTCAGATTACAGGATTCAATCCTCCTGTGGATAATGGTGGAGGAGCTGAGCATGCTATTCCAGTGGCCCCTGAATCTGCTGCTCCTGCCACCGGTTATGGAGCCACTGTCGATCATTTCAACTTGCCAGTACTTGACATGCAAGCAAAGGAAGGGGCAGCTGAGTAAGGGTCTGGCTACACACCTCGTGCTCTTCTTAGGTTTGATCTGCTAATTGGAACTCTTTGCATTTCCCCTTCCTGGCCCTGTAGTATGTTTTTTATTTTATTTATTTATTTTTGAGTGTTTTAATTCAGTTAAATTTATGTTAAATACCAACTCTTTCATCTCTCAATTCTGAAACTCTGGTTTAGTTATTACAGAGGAGACTTCTGGCTAATATTGTCCACCCTTTGATTTTACGTGTATTTTCTTTCTGGTAGGACTTTTCTTCTGCTGGATGCCCTATTGTGCTGACTAATGGCTGTTAAATCAAGGGTACTCTGGTTTTTATTTGTTTTTTTATTTTTAAGGTGTTTGGGGGGGTGGGGGTGGGGGGAAATCTGATCGACTCTGTTTGGAAAGCTAGAGTATGGAGCTCGAGATTTAGTGGATGCTGTGGCTATATTTCCCTTGATATTAGATGTTCTGCAGAATCCCATTTGAGGGTTCGAAGGGTCAAGGCTTGGTTGTGTATTTTTTGGTTTTGTGCCCGTTAGATATCTGTAAAGCAATTCCCTTTTCTCTATGTTTTTGTTTTTGATTTGGGGGAAATGTGATTGGAAAAGGATGGTCGTGAAGATCTATATTGGTGGCTTTTGCTATGACATGCAAATGTAATCATTTTTTGATCGTGTTAACAATATGAAATGAGACATCCAACAATCCAAAGTGGACCAAGTGGTTGGTTTGATCTTACATCCTTGGTTGGAAAAAAAAACAAGAAATAAAAGCTTGTTATAAATGATGCAGAAATTGATAAAAAAAATAAATAGAGATAAATAGAAAATAAATTGAGACAAGACCGAATTTTTTACGTGGTTCAGATATATCTATTTTACGGGCAGATGGGATTAGAATTTCATTATTTAGGGGGAATTACAAAATAATATATGATTGACCTTGTAAAATATATATCTCTCAAGCTTTCTTTTCTCTCGTATTCTTTCTATTCCTCTCCGTTCTTTTCTTTCAATTTGTACTTGCTCCACTTTTCTTCTACTTACAATTCTCTTGCAATCTTAGTTCTTATATAGTGGAGCTAGTAACTATTTTTTTTTTTTTTTTTACTTTTCTTACATGTGGCATCTTGCATGGGCAGTTGACATTTTCTTTTTTACTTTTCTTACATGTGGCAGCCAACATTGGTAGTTGGCAACCTCCACTCAAGCTGTCATTATTCATAATACTCTCCCTTGATTGTCACTCATATATTGACTCCTTTTGTTAAGATCTTTAAGATGTTTCATTCCAATGAAATGAACCAATTTCCTGAATGTAATAGTTGGCAAAACTTTGGTTAACAAATCGGATAAATTATCGCTTGATTGGATTTGCTGAACATCTATATCACCATTCTTCTGGAGGTCATGTGTATAGAAGAATTCATGAGAGATATGCTTCATTGTTATCTTTTATGTATCATCTTCTCAATTGAGCTATACATGTGGTGTTGTCTTCATATAAAACTGTTGAAATATCTTTGATTGATTGAAGACTACAATTATTTTGGATATGAGAAATCATTGATCTGAGCCACACACATTCTCTACTAGTTTCATGGATAGTTAGTATTTCAGAATGATTGGAAGATGTTGCTCTAATCGTCTATTTCACTGATTTCCAAGATATAGTAGTTTTTTTATAAAGAAATACATGCCTAGTTAGCATTGTGAGGTTCGAATAGAAATCTAGCATCTGCATATCCTACTAGTTGAGATTTGGAATCAAACTCAAATAACGTAAAATGTGTTTAATTCCATTCTAGTGTCGTCGAGTAGGAGCAGAACTATATCTTACTAGTAAATTTACAACAAATGCAATGTCAGGTCTTGTACAATTAGCCAGATACATCAAAGAGCCGATAACACTTAAATATGGTACTTCAGGATCAAGTAATTCCTCCCTCTCATCATGAGGTCGAAATAGATCTTTCTTAACATCAAGTGATCGCACCATCATTGGAGATCCCAAAGGATGAACTTTATCCATATAAAATTGTCTTAATACCTTTTTGGTATACTTAGATTGATGAACACGAATTCCGCCATTTACATGTTCATTATGTAGGTCGAGACAATATTTTGTCTTTCCCAAATCTTTCATCTCAAATTCCGCCATTAAATATTTAGCAGTTTTAGTGAGCTTTTCAGAAGTTCCAACTAAATTCAAATCATCAACATAAATAACAATTATAGCAAATCCGAATTTTGATCTTTTAATAAAAACGCATGGACAAATTGGATCATTTATAAATTCTTCTTTCACAAGATACTCACTTAATCGATTGTGTAGTAACGCGGATAATTATAGAAATTAAATAATAAAAGGAAGGAGGAAAAAAGGAATTTCAAAGGGGGACTCAGCAGGGTCTCGTCGACGAGCGCAAAGCGTTCGTCAACAAGCAGTCTTCTTGGGCACGTCGACGGGGAAACGTGTCTCGTCGACGAGAACTTACTGAGGGTGCTGATTTCAAGGCTTGAGATTCGTCGACGAGGGTTATGTGCTCGTCAACAAACCTTCTTCTTGGTCTCGTCAACAAGGCGACGTGTCTCGTCGACGAGGACACGTGGTCAGCCATCTATATAAATGCAAAAATCATATTTTTGACGAAAAATTCAGCAAAATCTTTCTCTCTCTCTCTCTCTCTCTCTCTCTCTCTCTCTCTCTCACACACACACACACACTAGGTTTCAGTTTCTTTCACTTCTCTCTAGATTTTCGGTCCCGTTTTTCCCCGGTTCGACGATCAGAAGCTACCACGATGATCCTGGGGAGATTCTTTACAACCTAATTGGAGCAAAATTTCGATTTGAGAAATTTGAGAATCATCCCAAAATCAAGATAAGTAGAATATTTACGGGTTATTTGGTTTGTAGGTTTTTCTGAACCCAAATTTAGTAGTACATGTTGTCATACTAGTGTGTGGGATGATTTATATGGGTATTGTGAATTCAGGGTATTGGGATTTTTACTGCAGGCAGATTTGGGAACTTAGAGGATGTTCCCAAGAAACCAGGTAAGATAATGAATGATTTATAATTCAAGAAATATGAGTATGAAATTATTCTGGAAAATACAGTTGATTAATAGGGAAATTTATATATATATATATATATGTAATTTCAGGATTTTGGTATTATGGACGCCGTGGGGGTGAGTTAGAAAATTAGCAGGCGAGTTCAGTTAATCGAAGTAAGGGAAATATGCTATGCTAGTAAATTCAGAAAATTTTATCAGTATAGTATTTGTTTATTTAGATACATGGTATAAGCTATACAGTTTTATAGATTGCAGAATATGAGTTTTATTATTTGTGTGGCATGAGTAGGTATTTGCTCAGTACAGTGTTTATGTAATTTTTAGAATATCATGATTTACAGTATTTTAGCATAGAAATATGTTTTATCAAATATTATACAGACAAGTATATTTTATAGACAAAAATGTACTTTACACACAGATACTATACAGACAGATATATTCTATAGATAAATATTTTATAGACAGATAATTTACAATATTTACAAAATTCCATGATTTTCTAAAACCATAACACTCAGATATTATAAATTATTCAGTCAGATATTACAGTTATTTCAGTAAAATATTACAGTATTTCAGATCATATTTATAGTGTTATGGTTATTTTGTAATCATGATGAAACAACAAGATAATTATATATATATATATATATATATATATTAGTATTATACAGTAGTAGATCCTTGATGAATTATTTCAGTTAGATTAATCATTTCAGAAAGATTCAATCAGTATAACACGGTACTGTTATTATTTTCATATTAGAGTGCAACCACATATCTTAAATAGTGTGTGGATTCCGTCTACCGTGCCTATGGAGGGATTGCAACCTCCCCAGGTTCCTGGGTTGAGGAGGCCGGTTTGATGAGGTAGATACCAGTACCATGCCTTTCGAGAGATTGTAGTAAAAGCTGGACTGAGGATTGGTAGAGTATTGAGGTGACTTATCCTGGTAGGCCAACTAGAGTTAAGTCCAGTCTACGGGCCGCACAACCCTATTATGAGTGGTTAAATCATGATATATAGATTTTCAGAAGAACATCAGATATATTATATTCTTATCAGTATGGATAAATAGAAAACTCAAATAATACAATTGTATTTTAAGATATGTAGGTGTGAGTTGCACAATATTTATATGATATTTCAGTTTAGTTATTTATCAGTAAATTATTTATGTAGACTTAGTTGCCACACACTAGCAATAGCATATTTCTTCTTACTGAACATTGTCTCATCCCAGTAAATTAACATTTTTTCAGGTGATCCAGTTAGACGAGCAGATCAGACTCGCAAGTAGTGAAGTCGTTCACACTACCGTGCCTGTAGGGTAAGTCTTATCAAGAAATTGTATTTTTGAACAGTACTCAGGAGTTTTTAGTTCATGATACTGGGATTGTGTGTGATTACGTATGTATATTTTGAGAAAATACTGGACTATGGTATTATAATTATGGATTTATGACTCTACGTTTTTCGCTGCATAGGTATGTTATTCTGTAAACAGGAATTTCCTCAGTTCCCACCTAGGGCTTGAGATGTTATAGTAGATATTATCAGGGGTATCAGAGTATTTTATTTTACAGTATATTCATGAAAAAAAATGGTATGAAATTTCAAGTCGTTACATTTTGGTATCAGAGCTTAGGTTGTTAGATTCCGTAGAATCTAGAGTGCAGCGAAAAACAATACCAGAATATAGGAATGAAATTTAAGGAGGATAGAACAGAATATTAGTGAGTTAATGTTGGGAAACTAGTATGAGAATTTAGGATTCTGTTTTGCAGTCTAGAAGAAGGAATTTCGGGGTGGTTTTTGTATTTTTCTTAGTGACGATTTCAGGAAAATCATAGTAAATTATCGTCGGTTTCTTTTTCCATATGGTAAGACTAGACCTTAAATTAGTGATAGGATGTCTGGGGAATATTTTAGTTAGAATAGAATTATGAGGGTTGGAATCTCAGAATAATTTGGTGTGTTGCAGGATGGACCCTGGAGGAAGTAGCGCACACGCTAGTGGTGACGATGGAGTAGGGCCTTCTGGTGTAGGAGGTGGGGATTCAGATGCTGTATTATGTAGTGTAGCTCAGTAGGTCATGGTTGACATTGCATGAAGCTCTAGGGAGCAGGGAGGTCCATCTACAACATAGGGGTGCATGAAAGAGAAGTTCACAAAAGTGAATCCTCCAACGTTTTCTAGAGCAACTGATCTTGCAGTTACTGAGAACTGGATGCAGGAGATAGAGAAAATACTGGTAGTGCTTCACTGCACAGATGAGCAGAGGGTTCTTTATGCCATTATAAGTTAGCAGGGGAGGATAAGAGGTGGTGGATAGCTATTAGATTATTGGAGGAGCAGAGACTCATACTAGCGCCTATGACCTGGGTTCGATTTAGAGACATATTCTTCGAAAGATACTTTCTTGCCACAGTTAGAGAGCTAAAGTATAGGAATTTCTGAGTTTGACCTAGGGATCATCGACAGTTCAGCAGTATGCGGCGAAATTCATTGAGCTATCATGATTTCCTCCATATATAGTGCCAGATGAAACTAAGAAAGTCAGGATGTTTGAGAGGGGATTGAGGCAAGACATATACAAGTAAGTGGTGGTTTTAAAGATACAAGACTTCTTTGAGTTGGTTGACATAGCCACCGTAGCATATAAGAGCGAGCAGACAGATGTAGGTGTACCAAGCCAGAGAAGAGACCCATGCCTCTAGGATTTCAGGTGGGTTCTAGCCGAGTCCCATGGAGAGGAGATCGGTACAGAGGAGGCCAGAGACAGATGACAAGACACCATGGGTTTCAGGGTGAGCAGCCTTACCCCATTTGCCCCAGATGTGGCTGGAGGTATCCAGGAGAGTGTAGGATGAGAGAGAATGTCTGTTTCCGTTGTGGGAGACTTGGTCATAGGTCTTGGTCATGTCAGGGACCACCGACCCAAGCACCAGTTTATAGACCATTCCAGGGTGGTTACCAGGTGCCTTGTGGAGGCCTAACAGAGGAATACAACACCAACGAGAGTCTATGCATTGACGCCGGGAGACACTGAGGCTGATGGAGACATCGTGACAAGTATTATTACTGCTTGACCATATAAAGTTGTTATTTTGTTTGATACATGTACCACTCATTCTTTTGTGTCGTCGGGGTATGCGAAGTTATCTGGGATTGAGGCATAACAGTTAGATGTTCAATTGTTGGTTGCTATGCCGACTGGATCAGTAATGAGATATAGGAGGGTATTTAAAAATTTTCTAGTGGGTATCCAGGAGAAAGTACTACCAACTGATCTTGTGGTACTGGACATGCAGGGATTTGATGTAATATTGGGTATGGACTGGCTGAAAGCTAATCACGCCAGCATAGATTGCTATCAGAAAGAAGTGATTTTCAGACCCCCAGGTGAGCAAGAATATAGATTTGTAGGTTCACGTGTGCATGCTTCGCCACAGCTAGTGTCAGCTATTCAGGCGAGGAGACTGATTCAGGGTGGATGTTAAGGATATGTAGCTTACATAAAAAAGTTTCCGAAGGAAGAATTGAAACTGGTGAATATTCTAGTAGTTAGAGAATTTTCAGATGTATTTCTAGAAAAATTACCTGGCTTACCACTAGATCGAGAGATCGAATTTACCATGGATTTGTTGTAGTTTTTATTGATGATATACTGGTATACTCGAAGAGTTTTGAGGAGCACGAGGGTTATTTGAGACTGGTTTTGCAGGTGCTAAGGGAAAAGAAATTGTATGCTAAATTCAAGAAATGTGAATTCTGGTTGAGGCAAGTTACTTTCCTCGGGCATGTGATCTCCGAGGACGGTATATCAATTGATCTGAGTAAAATAGAGGCAATAGTGAGTTGGGTGAGACCAGTGAATGTTCATGAGGTCAGAAGCTTCCTAGGTCTGACAGGGTATTATTGACATTTTGTGGATGGCTTCTCTAGATTATTAGGTCCACAAACACGACTCATGAGAAAGAACGTGAAATTTGATTAGACCGATGAATGTGAGCAGGGCTTCCAGGAGTTAAAGCGGCGGTTGATCACTGCACCGCTACTGTCCATCCATCAGGGGATGAAAGATTTATTATATATAGTAATGCATCTTTGAAGAGAATCGGATGTGTGTTAATGTAACATGGAAGATTTATTGCTTATGCATAATGAAAACTTAAAGAGTATGAAAAGAACTACCCTATGCATGATTTAGAGTTAGTTGCAGTGGTGTATGCTTTTAAAAATCTGGAGGCATTATCTTTATGATGGGAAATGCAAGATCTTCACTGATCATAAAAGTTTAAAGTATTTCTTCACCCAGAAAGATTTGAATATGAGGCAGAGAAAATGACTAGAGCTCATCAAGGATTATGATTGTACTATCAGCTACTATTCAGGGAAAGCAAACGTGGTAGTTGATGCACTGAGCAGGAAAACAACAAGAGCAGCAGTGTCAACAGTGAAGATTCAACGCCCTATCCAGATGGATTTGAAGAGGTTAGGTGTGGAGCTGATAGAGGGTGATCACCAGGCATTCATTGCCAACTTGGCGGTACAACCTACCTTGCAGGAGAAAATTAAAACTGCCCAGAAGAATGATGTAGAACTAGCAGAGTTGATAGAGAAAGTGTAGGACAAATAGAGAGAAAAGTTCAGCATTTCTGATGATGGATCCATGAGGTTCCGTACCAGACTGTGCGTTCCTACGGATGCTGAGATCAAGAGGACTATTTTGGAGGAGGCTCATATATCCTTGTACACAGTACATCTTGGTAGCACTAAAATGTATTAGGATCTTCGAGAGACTTTCTGGTGGAGTGGAATGAAGAGGGAGATAACTGAATTCGTGCAGCAGTGTTTGATGTGCCAGTAGATAAAGGCTGAGGACCAGAGGCCGACATGACAGTAGCAGTCACTCCACATCCTTGAATGGAAGTGGGATCATATATTCCTGGATTTCGTCACTGGGTTACCGTCGCGCACTGCATGGTCAAAATGCTATCTGGGTGATTGTTAACTGGTTGACAAAAACAACCCACTTTATACCTATTAAAGTTAGCTACCTTATGCACAGACTGGCAGAGATCTACATTCAAGAGATTGTTCGACCCTATGGAGTGCCAGTATCCATCGTTTCAGATTGTGATCCACATTTTACATCACGATTTTGGAGGAGCTTGCAGGAGGCTTTGGGGTCTCAGTTATCATTCAGTATGACATATCATCCTTAGATTGATGGTTATACGGAGAGAATGATCTAGATATTGGAGGATATGCGAGCATGCATATTGGATTTTGGGGGTAGTTGGACCCAATGAATGCCGCTTGTTGAGTTTGCCTATCATAACAGCTATCAGGCCAGCATTACAAGGCGTTGTATGGTAGGAGGTGTCGTTCACCTTTATATTGAGATGAAATGGGTGAGAGGCGAGTTCTGGGACCAGAGTTGGTGCAGCAGGCGTACGATAAATTCTGACTAATTAAAGATCGAATCAGTGCAGCTTAGAGTCGGCAGAAAAGTTACGCTGATACGCGTTGTTGGGAATTGGACTTTGATCTTGAAGATCTGGTATTTTTGAAAGTAGCACCATTAAAAGGAGTTGTGAGATTTGAGAGGAAGGGTAAGCTGAGCCCTAGGTTCATTGGCTCATTCGAGATATTAAAAAGAGTGGGTCCAGTAGCCTACATGCTAGCTTTACCACCAGCTCTATCCAGAATACACCATGTTGAGGAAATACGTCCCAGACTCCTCCCATGTAATTAGCTATGAGAAGTTAGAACTCAGAGATACACTAACATATGAGGAGACGCCAGTGCAGATCTTAGATAGAAAAGAGCAAGAATTGCGTACTAAGAACATTCCATTAGTAAAGATCTTGTGGAGAAATCATGCAGTGGAAGAGGCCTCGTGGGAGTTAGAAGAGGAGATACGATAGAAATACCCACATTTTTTTAGTGGGGATAAGTAATAGTCAGGGAAGGAACAACAGAAGTACAGATAGAGTAAGTTTTATTTTAATATTGAACAGAATAGTTGATGTATAAGTGGTATAGTGGAATAAAGGTCAGTTAGTATCTTGGATTTGGGAGAATTTTATTTTATGTATATATTTGTAATCTCCCAGAATCCTAAATGTAACCACGGTATTCCTTCGCCATAAGTGAGGGTCAGTAATAAAATAAGTAGCCAATTTTTCTCAGAGGACAATGAATAACATAGATAGCAAATTTTGAGAACAAAATTTTATAAGGATGGGAGAATGTAGTAACCCAAATAATTATAGAAATTAAATAATAAATGGAAGGAGGAAAAAGAGAATTTCAAAGGGGGGACTCAGTAGGGTCTCGTCGATGAGTGCAGAGCATTCGTCGACGAGCAGTCTTTTTGGGCACATCGACGGGGACATGTGTCTCGTCAACGAGAACTTACCGAAGTGATTGATTTCAGGGCCTGGGATTTGTCGATGAGGGTTATATGCTCATCAACGAACCTCCTTCTTGGTCTCGTCGATGAGGCGACGTGGCTCGTCGATGAGGACACGTGGCCAGCCATCTATATAAGTGCAAAAATCAGATTTTTGACGAAAAATTCAGCAAAATCTCTCTCTCTCTCTCTCTCTCTCTCACTCACTCACTCACTAGGTTTCCGTTTCTCTCACTTCTATCTATATTTTCGGCCCCATTTCTCCTCAGTTCGACGATCAGAAGCTACCACGATGATCCTAGGTAGATTCCCTATAACCTAGTCAGAGCAGAATTTCGATTTGAGAAATTTGGGAATCATCCCAAAATTAGGGTAGGTAGACTATTTAAGGGTTATTTGGTTTGTAGGTTTTTCTGAACCCAAATTTAGTAGTAGATGTTGTCACAATGGTGTTTGAGATGATTTATGTGGGTATTGTGAATTCAAGGTGTTGGGATTTTTACTGCAGAAGATTTGGGAACTTAGAGGGCGTTCCCAAGAAACCAGGTAAGATAATGAATGGTTTATAATTAAGGAAATATGAGTATGAAATTATTCTGGGAAATACAATTGATTGACAAGAAAATCTATATATGTGTAATTTCAAGATTTTGGTATTATGGACGTCATGGGCGTGAGTTAGGAAATTAGCAGGCGAGTTCAGTTAGTCAAGGTAAGGGGCTATGCTAGTAAATTCAGAAAATTTTATTAGTAAGGTATAGTATTTGTTTATTAAGATACAAGGTATAAACTATACACTTTTACAGATTTCAGAATATGAGTTTTATTATTTATGCGACATGAGTAGGTATTTGCTCAGTACAATATTTATGTAGTTTTCAGAATATCATGATTTATAGTATTTTAGCATAGAAATATGTTTTATAATTTATTATATAGACAGATATATTTTACAAATAGACAGACAGATACTATACAGACAGATATATTTCATAGATAAATATTTTACAGACAGATAATTTACAGTATTTATAGAATTTCATGATTTTCCAAAACCATAACACTCAGATATTACAGATTATTCAATCAGATATTACAATATTTCAGATCAGATTTATAGTGTTATGGTTATTTTGGAATCATGATGAAGCAATAAGATAATTATATATATATATATATATATATGTATATATTAGTATTATACAGTAGCAGATCCTTGATGAATTATTTCAATTAGATTAATTATTTCAAAAAGATTTAATCAGCAGAGCACGGTACTGTTGCTATTTTCAGATCAGAGTGCAACCACATATCTCAAATAGTGTGTGGAGGGATTGCAATCTTCCCAGGATCTTGGGTTGAGGAGGTCGGTTTGACGAGGTAAATACTAGTACCGTGCCTTTGGAGAGATTGTAGAGAAGGCTGGACTAAGGATTGATAGAGTATTCATGTGACCTATCCTGGTAGGTCAACTAGAGTTAAGTCCAGCTTACGGGCCGCACAACCCTGTCATGAAGGGTTAAATCATGATATACAGATTTCCAAGGATATTATATATATATACATACAGATTTATCGAAGAACAACAGATATATTATATTCTTATCAGTATGGATAAATGGAAAACTCAGATAATACAATTGTATTTTAAGCCATGTAGGTGTGAGTTGCACAGTATTTATATGATATCTCAGTTCAATTATGTATTAATAAATTATTTATGTAGACTTAGTTGCCACACACTAGTAGTAGCATATTTCTTCTTACTGAGTATTGTTTCATCCTAGTAAATTAACATTTTTCAGGTGATTCAGCTAGACGAACAGATCAAGCTTGTAGGTGGAGAAGTCGTTCACACTACCCTGCCTGTAGTGTAAGTGTTATTAGGAAATTGTATTTTTGAACAGTAGTTAGGAGTTTTTGGTACATGATACTGGGATGATGTGTAATTACGTATGTATACTTTTAGAAAATATTGGATTATGGTATTTTAATTATGGATGTATGACTTTACGTTTTCCGCTGTATAGGTATGTTATTCTGTAAACAGAAATTTTCTCAATGCCTACCTAGGGCTTGAGATGTTATAGCAAATATTATCAGGGGTATCAGAGTATTTTATTTTGTAGTATATTCATGAAAAAAAATGGTATGAAATTTTAGGTCGTTACGGATTGTACCACATGTGTCTTAATTGCTTTAATCCATATAAGGAACATTGGAATTTGACTAAATATAAATTACTCAGCTTTGCTTCTGGCAATTCAAATCCTTCAGGGATTTTCATATAAATTTCACTATCCAACGATCCATATAAGTATGATGTTACTACGTCCATAAGATGTATGCTCAGTCGTTCAGCGACTGCTAGTCCAGTTAGGAATCTGAAAGTGATTACATCCATTACGGGAGAATATGTCTCTTCATAATCAATTCCGAGTTTCTGCAAGAAATCTTGTGCCACAAGTCTTGCTTTACATCGAGTAATTTCATTATTTTCATTTCGCTTGCCCACAAATACCCATTTATATCCAACAGGTTGGACATCTTCTGGTGTCTGGATTACGGGTCCAAAAATTTTTATTTTTAATAGAGAGTTTATATCTGTTGTAATAGAGTCTTTCCATTTTGGTCAATCACTTCTATATCCACATTCATTAATAGATTTAGCTTCAGGATCCTCATTACTTTTGGTAATGTTAGTAGCAACTGTATATGCAAATGTGTTGTTGACAACAACTTTATTTCTATCCCACATTTCTCCTGTATAATGTATTGAGATCTCATTATTATTTCCATGTGTTTGTCCCTTTTCAAAGGATGTCTCTTTAGGAGTTTTCTCTTTAGGAGATTCCTTTTTTGGAGGTACTTCTTGTGGAGGAGATTTCTCTTCAAGAGATTCTATAATAGAGATTTCATTTTCAAGAGAAATGGGTTTGTGAATGTCGATTGGATTATTTACCTCTGTAACCTCTTCTGGAGTGTTTACAAATTTCAATTTTCTCATTCGAGGAGTTTTATCTTTTGCACTAATAGGCCTTCCATGTTTAACTTGCGTCTTAGATTTATTAGCTGGCTGTTGTCCTTCAGGGACATCAATTAGATGCTGGAATATTTGCAGGAAGTATATGAGATTTTATTATAGCCTTGGTATCAGTAAAAGAATCAGGTAACTGAATTGCAATTCCTTGCAAATGTACAATCTTTTGAACTTCAAGTTCACTTTGATTTGTATGAGATCTAAATAAGATAAACTCATGGCATTCCATGTGATTTTATGTTGTGCTTCAAGTACTGATTTTGCTCCCCTTAATATAGGAAATATTGTTTCATCAAAATGACAATCTTTAAACCGTGCTTTAAACAAATTACTTGTTAAAGGTTCAAGATATCTAATAATAGAAGGAGAATCAAAACCGACATAGATACCAAGCTTACGTTGAGGACCCATTTTAGTTTTTTGAGGAGGGGCAATAGGAACATATATAACACGACCAAAAGTTCTTAAATAAGAAATATCAGGTTGTTGCCTAAAAACTAGTTGCGTAGGTGAAAGATTATTGTAAGCAATTGGCCTTATATGGACTAAACATGCAGCATGAAGAATAGCATGTCCCCAAACAGATAGAGACAATTTGGTTCTCATAATCATTGGTCTAGCAATGAGTTGAAATATCATAATAAAAGATTCAGTTAAACCATTATGTGTATGAGTATGAGCAATAGGATGTTCAACATCTATTCTAAGTGACATGCAATAGCTATCATATTTTTGGAATGTAAATTCACCAGCATTATCCAAACGAATTGATTTAATTGGATAATTGGGAAAATGAGCTCGTAATTTGATTAAATGAGATAAAAGTCTAGAAAAAACAATATTACGAGTAGAAAGCAGAGAAACATGTGACCATCTAGTAGATGCATCAACTAAAACCATGAAATATCTAAATGATCCAGATGATGGATGTATTGGTCCGCATATATCATCATCAATTCTTTGTAAGAATTTAAGAGATTCAAGACTTACTTTTGAAATAGACAGTTTGACAATTAATTTCCCTTGAAATACACATGAAATCACTTAACAAAAGAATCTTCTGGTTCCTTAGTGGATGACCATGTGAATTCTCAATGATTCTTTGCATCATTACATCAATAATATGTCCAAGACCATCATGCCAAAGTGTAAATAACTTTGGGTCATTGCACTTCTGGTGCAAGACATTATATGATTCTACTACTTTAATCTTTATCTAATATAATTCAAAAGGTAGAGTTGACAGTTTTTCTAAAATTTGTTTCTTCCCAGAAATAATAGAAGTAATATAAAGAAATTCTTTACTACCTTCATTTATGGTTTCAATGTGATACCCATTGAGTAATAAAGTACTACTTTATTCATGGATTTGTAATAAAGTACCATTGGCTAACTTTATATTAGCTCATCCAGAGTCTTCAATTAAATTTGTAGACCTAGATATTGTGTTAACATTCGTTGAGGATATATTTAAATGATGAAAATATTTTCTATCACGAAGAATTGTGTGTGTTGTAGCACTGTTAGCTAAACAAACTTCTTCCATAGTGTTAGCTTTACTGTTATCTCAAGATGGGAGGTGAATTGGTATTTTAGAATTTGTTCCCTAGGTCAATCCACCAACAGTAGTATTACATAAGCTTAAGGTCAATCTAATGTGTATAAAATAAATCAATATATATATTTTCAACGGAAATTAAACTGCACTAGAAATTTAACCTAGCATGCACAATAAAGCAATAAAGAGCACAACACCAAAAATGTTATCGAGGTTCGGAAAACAACCTACGTCCCTGCCTTGGCTAACAAGCACACGAATTACACTATAAGCTCATTTAACGGGTGGAGCGGCATCTAAACAACCAGGTCAATTAGTATAGAACTGACCTCAACATTTACATACAATTCTTACCAGGCTGGATTACCGCCCCCTCAGGCCACCCCTGAAATACAACATTATTTCTCAATAATAAGCTAAGTACAGTGATTATGCTTCTCAATCAAGCAGATATGTACCAAATGTAATTAATCAACAACACATCAACAATATAGGAAATTGTATGCTCAGAGATGTGATTTTGTACAAGCAAACACTCAGCAAAGTATAATCACAAATATGCTCAAGAGTATTCTAACAAGCTATTTCTTTGAAACAAAGTATAAAAAATCTCAATAATAAATTAGAGTTTCAAAGATGCTAATCAAACATTCAAACCAACTCAAAATATTTTCCTTAATGAAATAAACACAAGAGTTGTTTGAAAAAATTATAACTTGTAAAATATTTTGCACACAAAAAATATTGCTATAGGAATCTTGCAATAACAACGTAAAGATCCTTAAGCTACTGAGTTTTACCAACACAAGATTTATCAAATTTAAATCTGTGGAATAACTATTTGTTTAACTCTCCAAAAATAATAACAATGAATAATCAAAGTATTGAGAGTATTAAGCAAATTATAACAAGGCAATAGCACAATAAAAACTCTCACAATGCTAGGATTTATCAAAGGAATGGACGTATGAGAGGATTTGAATAAGAATAGGCAAGATAAGATTTTTGAGTTTAAGAGGATTTTTTGCTAATTATTTCTCTAATTTGTTGCTAATCTGCACAAATGAGACCTTATATATAGAAGTTGCTCAAATTATGACTGTTAATGATTCATAGGGCATTATTAGAATTGTTTAAAAGCCATTTAGAAAAAATAACCTCGTTTAACCAATTTTAACATCGGTAAAAAATAAACAACCCGAGAGTTTTTGGGTGGCTGAACCATGGTTCGGTCGCTTGAACAGACTCTATTAAAGAAAAGGTTCTTTTGATTGTTCGGGTGCCCGAATTAGGGCTCAGTATGCTGAACTAAGGCGATTTCATTCTATCTGCATTTCGGTTGCCTAGTCTATCATTCGGTTAATCGAACTTAAGTGTTTGGTTGCCCGTGGACAATGTGTTTATTTCAGTTCTATTTGCCGAACTCAAGTCAACTTGTTGACCGGTTCACGGTTCGGGCGCCCGATGTGTTTTGAGCACAATGGGTTCGGTCGCCCGACCTCTCACATTTTTTTTTTCTATTTAGTCCATTTACACTTCAATTTATTCCCCTGATATTATAAGTGATTATGGGGACTATTTTGTGCATTTGTATAGGGACCTAAGGTCTTTTCTAAGGTCTATGAGCTTACAACAAACCTATATGCATAATATATAGAGATTATTACAGACCTTTTTCCTATAATTACTATTAAAGACTCGAATTGAATAATGATATAAATTACAAAATAAAATATTCTTCAGCGTCTTCAAGCTTTACTTTATGTGCCATTAATGTATGTACTAATATAAACTTGCACATAAACTAGATAGCCATCAAATACTTGAGTATTTGTCATTATCAAAACCGGGTATGACCTATGAGGTCAACATTCCCCCCTTTCGATGATGACAAATACACCATGCAAAAAGTGGGTATAGCCTTGAAAGACTCCCCCTAGCAATATGCATAATGTTAAGGATTTGTCAATACAAACATTTTTTAAGTACCCAATTTTTTTAAGTACCCAATTTTTACCTTTTCTCCCCCTTTTGCCAATAGCAAAAAGGGCTATGAAACATATAAAATGTGGAGTCATCGACATTGGGTATGATGCATTAATATAGAAGACAGATTTGGGAATTTTTTAGAAATTTCGGTAGCATACCGTTTGAAAATAAGACATATTCCCAAAAATACCTGTATAAGAATGACCTGTTTTGAGTTTTAAAAATTAATAGTTTAACCACAACTACTTAACCCGAGCAGTCCAGTATGATCAAGACATAAAACATATATACAATCATCATCATGCAATAGATATGAAGATTATGCATTTCAAAACACAACCAAATTCATAAAGTCTAAACCAATGAAAGATTGAAAGTGATACTTGTTATATCAATTGTTAGACTTAAGATTGTTAGAAAGCTCCCCCTAAGTTCATGCAATCTATCAAATATCTAGGAGGCATCCTGTGGTGGCCTGCTTAATTTTCAAATTTTTTTATACAATAAATATAATATCACAAAGCTCGGCAGATCATAGCCCATCTAGACTCATGGGTACCATGGATATATCGGAACATATAGCAGAAGCCTAAGCAGCAGGAAACATATAATCATATACATCTCATTATACCATACATCACAATACCATAAATACCAGAGTCACTATATCCACTGTATTTCAGTATATACATCCCAAAAATAAGATCTAGGGACACTTCCCACCAAATCCAACTGTCCCTACTAAAACTTACCCTTCAAAGAGGGCAGACAAACAGCACTAGATCAACGGGGCTTTTCTCGCTCTCCTATCTGGGGCTCCTAAAAAGTTTATAAAATTTTGGGGTGAGACACCTCTCAGTAAGAGAAATAAGCTAATACTAGTGTATGACAACATGAGTATTCCGTGTTATACATATACCATACAAAACATATTGAGTAAACTGTTATGTCAGATCTGGGAAAACATATATATCATCAACACATGGTAGAACATATTGCATTTTCATAAACATATATCATCTCATATAATAGTAATACAAAAACAATCCTGGTATGTTAGCTCGCTGTTGTCATGTATTACCCCCACATGACTGGGTTGTGTGGCTCGAAGGCAGGACCTGATTATGGTTGGTCGACCACTGCCAAGTCAAAAGTACAGTTTGTAAGTCTAATGGGTCTGCCAGACCTAGTTTGTATACCAGGGGTGTTCACACACTTCTTAAAACCACATCGACCATCCAATCTCACACCACTCTGTACAGTGGCGTTAACATAGATATCATGATCATGATGACCATGGATACATAGCAACGGTACCGTGCAAGTGCTAGCCTAAACCAAGCCAACCAGGTTCTGATACCATATAACATATATTGAAACCGTGATACATGGATATTTCATATCATTAATTTTCAAATCAATCATATCATTTAGCATATATACATATATTATGAAAATCATCGGCTCGTACGCCGGTATTTCACATTTTACCATAGCTCAACCCATACGCTAGCAAATCATAGCACAACCCGTACGTTGGCAAATCATTTCCATAGCTCGGCCCGTACACCGAAAAATCATACATATAGCTCGGCCCGTATGCCGGCAAATCATACACATAGCTTGGCCCGTATGCCGACAAATCATACACATAGCTTGGCCCGTACAACGACAAATATATCAAAATCTTGGCCCATACGCCGGTTTTCCATTATAAAAATCCGTATCATTAACACATTCCCAGAAAACAGTATTTATATTAATTTCTACTCATGCCATACTAAACAAGTTTTTCGTATATTTAACATATCATCACTTTCAACTGCATTTTCCCAAATATAAATCATATATAATTATATTTATTTTCTTGAAATCAAATGCTATAACAATATACATATCTTTCATAAAATACTAGCTTAGTTTATCCCCTTACCTGTGTCCTGAAAAGCCCCTAAGAAAATCTGTTCTGCACCCGCAAGGTTCCCCATTTAACACCCTGAAAACAACGTTTCCTAGAACTAAAGTTTAGTATTTTCTACGCGTACTACGCTTTCTACAACTGTCAAGAATTCAAATAGTGAGTAGAAAACCTTACCCTGGATTTGAAATGGTTTCCAACTCAGCCCCACCAACGATCCGCTCCGGCAGATTTGCAGAGAACTTTCCTAGAAGCGTCGTGGTGGCTTCAGATCGTTGAACTGGCGAAAATTCGGCCCAAAATCGAGGAGAGAAGGAGAGGGAACGGAATGGGAGAGGAAAAAGAGGGTTCTGCGCTGAATTTCCATAAAAAATATGAGTTTTTCACTATTTATAGGGCTGGATTCGTCGACGAGCCACGTCATCTTGTCGACGAGTCACGTCATCTCATCAACGAGTTACGTCATCTCATCGACGAGTCCTTTAATAATTTTGTCTATGAAACCCACTCCTCGTCGACGAAATTCAGACTGCCCAAAACCTCTCTTGGCATTTCCTTGTCAACGAGCCCAATTACAATTTCGTCAAAGCGTTCGTCGACATGGCTTACTGCCCCCTTCTCTTTTTGTTTCCATTTTCCACCTTCTTAATCATTATTTAAATACTATTATTCTTCGGGTCATTACACTTCCCTACTGAGCATTAGACCTAGCTCACGTCTAATCTGTATGAACCTATCTTCTGGAAGTGATTTAGTGAAAATGTCTGCCCATTGCTCATTTGTGCACACAAACTCAAGTGCCACATCCTTTTTCTACATATGATCACGAAGGAAATGATGTCTAATCTCAATATGTTTAGTTCGTGAATGTGAGATAGGATTCTTTGATATATTGATTGCACTAGTATTATCACATTTAATCGGTACTGTGTCGCAATGCAACCCAAAATCCACAAGTTGTTGTTTCATATATAGAGTTTGAGCACAACAACTACTAGTCGCAATATATTCTGCTTCGGCTGTGGATAAGACACTGAGTTCTGTTTCTTGGAGAACCAAGAAAACAGAGATTGTCCTAAATATTGACAAGTGCCGCTAGTACTCTTCCTATCAACCTTACTACCGGCAAAGTTAGCATTAGTATAACTAACAATCTCAAAAGTCGTATACTTAGGATACCATAATCCTAACTCTATGGTTCCAACTAGATATCTAAGGATTCGTTTTACTGCTAATAGATGAGATTCCTTAGGAGCGGTCTTAATATAATATCAGGGCTACTAGCTATAAGATATAGAACACTCCCAATCATGCCACGATACAATTTCACATCAACGGGAATTCCTTGCTAATCTTTATCAAATTTGATAGAAGAACTCATAGGAGTACCAAGAATTTTACTATCTTTCATATTAAATTTCTTGAGCAAATCCCTAATGTATTTGGATTGGAAAATGAAAGTCTCATATTTAGCTTGTTTAATTTGAAGTCCTAGGAAGAAACTAAGTTCACCCATCATGCTCATTTCAAATTCACTTTGCATGCATTTGATAAACTCATTACACAACTCATAGTGGTTCCAAAAATGATATCATCAACATAAATTTGAACAATAAGCAGATCATCATTTTTAGATTTGATGAAAAGTGTAGTGTCAAGTTTGCCATGGTAAACTCATTTTCTAGTAGAAAACCACTAAACCTCTCATACCAAGCTCTAGGAGCTTGTTTCAATCCATACAAGGCTTTGGATAGCAGGTATACATGATTTGGATATATATGATTTTCAAAACCAGATGGTTGTTCTACATACACTTCTTCATTAATATAGTCATTAAGAAACGCGCTTTTAACATCTATTTGATATAATTTAAAGTTTTTAAAAGCCGCATAAGCAAGTAGCACACGAATAACTTCAATTCTAGCAACAGAAGCATAGGTTTCATCAAAGTCTATACCCTCTTCCTGATTATAACCCTGGGCAACTAGTCTAGCCTTATTCCTAATTACTATCCCATTTTCTCTTCTTATTTCTATATACCCATTTGGTTACAATAATTGTATGATCATTAGGTCTAGGAACTAGGGTCCACACTTTTCTTCTTTCAAATTGATTAAGTTCTTCTTACATAGACATCACCCAAGACTCATTCTCTATGACTTATTTAATATTTTTAGGTTCTTCTTGGGACAAGAAGGCAGAGTGACTCACTAGGTTTTTCAAGGAAGATCTTGTGGCTACACCACGGGATAGTTCACCTATGATTTGATCTATAAGATGGTTCCTAATAAATTTCCATTCCCTAGGTAGCTTTTGAGCTTCATTCTCATTTTGATTATCTTCAGATGATTTATCATTTATTTTTGAATTTTCATTCATATTGTTCTCAATAGATAACTTGTCTAAGTATTTTGTAATGTCAATATCATCTTTATCATCTTTCTTAGAAAATGGATTAGATTCATCAAATACAACATGAATAGATTCAATGACAGTTAAAGTTCTTTTATTGAAAACTTTATATGTTTTACTATTAAGAGAATAACTTGAGAAAATGCCTTTCTCAGATTTAGAATCAAATTTGCTTAGATGCTTATTATCCCTAAGCCCAAAGCATTTATAACCAAAAACATGAAAATAGGAAATATTAGGTCTATGGTTGTTCCACAATTCGTATGTGGTTTTATTAAATGAAGGTCTAATTAACACCTTATTCATGACATAACATGCAGTATTTATAGTTTCGGCCCAGAAATATTTAGGTAATTTATGTTCATTCAGCATAGTCCTACCCATTTCCTGCAATGACCTATTCTTTCTTTTTACCACACCATTTTGTTGAGGGGTCCTAGGTGCAGAAAAGTTGTGTGATATGCCCTCTAGGTCACAACAATTTTCTATGTCATCATTTTTAAATTCAGTGCCTTTATCACTTCTTATGTGAGTTATCTTATAGCCTTTTTCATTTCGAATTTTCCTGCATATCTTAGTAAACCGTTCACATGATTCATTTTTATGTGAGAGAAATAGCACCCATGTGAACTTAGAATAGTCATCAACAATAACAAAAACATATGATTTTCCACCTAGACTTTGCACAGAGTTAGGACCAAATAAATCCAAGTGAAGCATTTCAAGAGGTCTAGTGGTAGATATAAATTTCTTTTTCTTAAAGCTAGATTTTGTTTGCTTACCCATTTGACATGCTTAACAGATTTTATCTTTCACAAATGATATTTTAGGCAAGCTTTTCACTAAGTCTTTTCTCACTAGTTTTGACAACAAGTCCATGCTAGAGTATCCTAAGCGCCTAGCCATAACCAACTAGTTTCATTTATTGCAGAAAAACAAGTCACTTGTTGTGAAACCAGATTATCAAAAGTAGTAGTATATACATTTTCATGGTGATCTGCAGTGAAAATAATTTTATGATCTGATTTACTTTCAACTATGCATTTATCATTTTCAAATGAAATCTTATAGCCTTTATCACACAATTGACTAGTACTCAACAAATTATGCTTCAAGCCATTAACTAATAGAACATTATTAATAATAAGGGAAGGATCCTTACCGACCTTACCTACGCAGATGATGAGTCCCTTTGCATTGTCGCCAAACGTCACGTACCCTCCATCCTTGGGAGTGATGGATGCAAACTTCGCTTTATCATCGGTCATATGCTGTGAGCACCCGCTATCCAGGTACCACCTGTCCTTTGACGATGACGATCTCAAACACACTTGCAAGATAGACTAAGTAACTGATGCTGGTCCCCAAATTTTGTTGGATCCATGGGGGTTAGTGACTGGATCACCCTTAACTACCCATACCTTTTTAATTTTTACATGTTTATTAATAAGTGGGCAATCAAATTGAATGTGACTGATTTGCTTGCATTTAAAACAATTTATTCGACACCTTGGATTTTTAGGTGGGATTTTAGGTTTTGATTCACGTGTGAAATGTCCCAAATAAAGATTAGGTTGTCTAACATTTTCAACACCATTAAAACCAAGACCCTCTTTACTAAGAGAGTTTCTTTAGGCTCCAAGTAGTTTTCAAAATTACGTTGGCCCTCGATAAATTTAAAAACAATTTTGGAGCTATCCTCCAATTTTTTCTCGAGTTTACCAATTTTCAAATCTTTTTCCTTCAGAATTGAAGCATAAGAGGTTTTTTGAATTTCAAACAATTTTGACCAATTTTTGCATTTCTTTTTTAAAGCATCATTTTCTTTGGTCATTTTATTTAACAGTTTAGACACATGAATATATTCAACTTGCAATTGTCTAAAAGTAGGCATGGTATTAGAATCACAATCATCATCAGAAGAATAATATGAAGATAAAGAACAAGAAGACAATACCTCATCACCATGTGCCATCAAGCACAAGTTAGCAACCTCTGAATCACTGTGGTTTGAATCTGAGTCACTGCTACTTAGTTTATCCCATGAAGTGCCTTCTTTCATAGTTTTCTTCTTTTTCTTAGTTTCCTTTTTCAGTAAGGGGCAATTCGACTTGATACGCCCAACCTTGTTGCAGTTATAGCACGTAGGAGCATTTGATTTCTCCTTTCTTTTACTCAACTCTCCCTTCTTAGATGCAGAATCCCTATACCTTTCGTATGGTTTACTATTCTTCCTAAAGAATCTACTAAATTTCCTAGTTAGCATGGCCGTATCATCTTCAGAATCAGGTTCGCTGCACTCAATAGATGTATTAGTGGAAGTTTTCAATGTAGTCACTTTTTTCAACCTATTATGTTCTTTAAGTCTCTCAGTTATAGCTAATTCATAAGTGATTAGTAAACCTATCAACTCATCTAATTTCATGGCCTTAAGGTCTCTACCCTGAGAAATGGCTATAGCCTTAGCTTCCCAAATAGGAGGCAAGTCTCTAAGGACTTTCCTAATCATCTCATATGTAGGGTAGGTCTTACCTAATGCATGGAGTGAATTAATGATGTGTGTGAATCTAGTGTACATGCTCTGAATGGACTCACTAGTGTTCATCCTAAATGCTTCATACTCACTGGTCAACATATCAATCCTACTATCTTTTACATCTCTTGTACCCTCATATGTGACCTCTAACTTATCCCGTATCTCCTTAGCAAATGAACATGGTATAACTTTATTAAATTCATTTACATCAAGACCACAATACAAAATATTCATAGTAGTGACATTCAAACTAACAGCTTTCATATTATCATCATTATATTTTTCCTCAGTTTTAGGAACTCTAGTTGTACCCTCTATTTTCATAGGAACATAATTACCCCTAGAGACAACTCTCCACACCTTCCAATTAGTGTTCTGAAGATAGATGCGCATCCTTTATTTCCAGAAGGTGTAATTAACACCACTAAAAATCGGAGGGCGTGTGGAAGAGGGTCTCTCAGGGAAAGGGGTTACAGTGCTATGAGCCATCTAGATATTTTGCAAAATAACTATTAAGTCTAAGCTACTAGGCTCTGATACCAAATGTTATCTTTACTGTAATCCCAAGAGGGGGGTGAATTGGTATTTTAAAATTTGTTCCCTAAGTCAATCCACTAATAGTAGTATTACACAAGCCTAACGTCAATATAATGCGTATAAAGTAAATCAGTGTACATATTTTCAGTGGAAATTAAACTACACTAGAAATTTAACCTAGCATGCACAATAAAGCCGTAAAGAGCACAACACAAAAAATGTTATCGAGGTTCAGAAAACTGCCTACATCCCCGTCTTGGCTAACAAACATAAGGATTACACTATAAGCTTACTTAACAGGTGGAGTGGCACCTAAACAACCAGGTCAATTAGCATAAAGCTAACCTTAACATTTACATACAATCCTTACCAGGTTGGATTACCACCCCCTCGGGCCACCCCTGAAATACAATAATATTTCTCAATAATAAACTAGGTACATTGGTTATGCTTCTCAATCAAGCAGGTATGTACCAAATGTAATTAATCAACCACACATCAATAATATAGGAAATTGTAAGCTTAGTGATGTGATTTTGTGCAAGCAAACACTTAACAAAGTATAATCACAAATATGCTCAAGAGTGTTCTAACAAGCTATTTCTTTGAAACAAAGTATAACACATCTCAATAATAGATTAGGGTTTCAAAGATGCTAATCAAACATTTAAACCAACTCAAAATATTTTCCTCAATGAAATAAACACAAGAGTTGTTTGAAAAAATCCTCAATAACAATGCAAAGATCCTCAAGCTACTGAGTTTTACCAGCACAAGATTTATCAAATCTAAATTCGTGGGATAATTCTTTGCTTAACTCTCCAAAAATAATAACAATCAATAATCAAAGTATTGAGAGTATTAAGCAAACTATAACAAAGCAATAGCACAATAAAAACTCTCACAATGTTAGGATTTATCAAAGGAATGGATATGTGAGAGGTTTTGAGTAAGAATAGGCAAGAAAAGATTTTTGAGTTTGAGAGGATTTTTTGCTAATTATTTCTCTAATTTGTTGCTAATCTGCACAAATGAGGCCCTATATATAGAAGTCGCCCAAATTATGACTGTTAAGGATTCATAGGGCATTATTAGAATTGTTTAAAAGCCATTTAGAAAAAAATAACCTCGTTTAACCAATTTTAACCTCAATAAAAAATAAACAACCCAAGAGTTTTTGGGTGGCTGAACCATGGTTTGGTCGCTCGAATAGACTCAGTTAAAAAAAGGCTCTTTTGATTGTTTAGGTGTCTGAATCAGGGCTCGGTATGCTGAACTAAGGTGATTTCATTCTGTCCGCATTTTGGTTGCTTGGTCTATCATTCGGTTAACCAAATTCAAGTGTTCAGTTGTCCAGGGCCATTTTAAACGTAAATGTTCGGTTGGCTGAGTTGGTGAAAAGGGTCACGTCAGCAGTTCGGTCGCCCGTGGACAGTGTGTTTATTTCAGTTCGATTTGCCGAACTTTGGTCAACTTGTTGACCGATCCATGTGTTGATCTTATTGGTCACCCCCGGTTTTGATTATGACAAATACTCATTGTATCTAATGAACGTTTGAGGTTTTGTGCAGGAATCAAGAATGATAAGATCAAGATGTGCACAAAGCAAGAAAAACTTGAAGACCAAATCATATTCTTTGTAATATACTTATATTGGTCTGTAATAGTAATTAGGGTATTCGGTTTGTAATAAGCTCACGCACATCACATGTATGATTTACTACGTAAGCTCAAACCGAACCATGAATGAGAAAGGACTGTAGAAAGACCTTAGAGTGCCCTTCGGTCGACCGACACCGAATTTTTTCGGTGCTTTCAAATTGGACCCCAAGTGACCTTAGAACACACACATATTCACATATATTTGTTAGGCACTTGAATAGGAATTGTTTGGGTAGATACGGGACCGAAATGCACACTTGGTGCACTTTCGGTCGACCGGCCAATTCAGTTCAATTTGGCCCGATCGACCGAAACCGGTCCGGGTCAACTATTTGACCCAGGCCCGGTCGACCGAGCCCTTATAGGTCATTTGACTTCGGTTGACCGAACCACTTGGGAGTCAATAGTTTGACCTCCCGGTCGACCGACTAGATTTGTACTCCAACTACCTGGTCGACCGAGGGGTCTTAGGAGGATTCCTAACGGTCTGGTCGACCGAGCCATGCAATTCAAAAAGGCCCCGGTCGACCAAACCTCGGAGTTTTGGAAAATCGCTCTTGCCTGGTCATCCGACCACTCAGTTCAAAATGCCCCTGGTCGACCGAGCCACTTGAGTCCTGGTCGACCGAACCATTTCTGGTCGACCGGACCTCTCCGGTTGGTCCAATTTTTACCGTGGTTAATATTTTTCTAAACAAGGTTAAAATGCCTTAAATGTCATTAAACCTTTCTAATAATACCCAATAGGTCCCCAATGGTCATATTTTCTCCCTTGCCTATATATACAAGTTCATTCGAGAAAATTAGTGTGGGATTAGTCACTTTGATTAGGGAAAATTCTTTGAAAAACCAAAACCCTATAACACTCATTTCCAAGCTCCACACACTCAATCCTACGTTCTTATATTGCCTACATCATTTGTAAGTTGGTTTTGAGTGTTTAAATTTAATAGGTTTGCTCTCCCATTCATATTTGATTGAGTTATTTTGATTGAGAGCTAAACCTAAGTATTCTTAGGAGACTTTGTTAATAAGTCTATCCTAAGAAGACTTTGATAGATCTTCTAAGATTTGCACCTTCGTTGCAACATCTTAAGAAGTTGGTAATTGCATTTTGGTTGCAAAAACATTTTCAAATATCTACTGTGTTTTTATCTTGAAAATATTTGATGAGATATTTGCTAGTGTGATAAAATCTTTGTTGCAATATTCGTTAACTCATATATCCCTTGCTGAATACAAAGATTGAGTATCCTTTTTACAAACCAAATTTATACGTTGTTAAGAGCTTCATATACATATATGTATTGAGAAAACTTGTTGATTGAAATATATGAAGTTTGGATAATATCTTTGTTTGAGCACTTAGATTGAATATCCTGTGATACAAAGATAATTTAAGTTTGCACTCTCACGCACTCATTACAACGATAGTAAATCTATTTGAGAGTTGACATCTTAGACCACATTGAGCTTACATACTGAATCATATTTGTGGTGTATATTATTGCGCGAATTTGGGTACTTATCTGCTTTACTTGAAAGCACAATCACTGTACCATTTCATTGTAATACACTTTGGTTGTATTTTCAGGCACGGGCCTGAAGAAGGAGACTAGCCCTGGAATAGTCTCAGATTGGCTTAGACCTGGTTAGGAAAGCTAGGTGCGTCGTCCTGTTAAGGCGTGTAGGTTGAGCTCAGCCCCGCTAATTGACCTGGTTAAGGTTGAGGTCAGCCCTGTGTTAATTTGACCTGGTTGTATACGGTGTCGCTCCACCCTTAAGTGAGCTATTAGTGGAATCCTCCTGCTTGCGAGCTTGAGGTGGGGACGTAGGCACAGTTGGCCAAACCCCAATAACATATCGTGTGTTTGCTTACATTTCCGCACTTTACATTTACCGCACATGTATGTTATGGGTGGATGATGCGTATGACTTAATTTTCATATTATATTTATCTATGCATTTGGAAATTGCATAGATTAACCTAGGAGAAAAAAGTTTAAAATTCCAATTCACCCCCCCTCTTGGGAATACACAAATTCTAATACCATGGTTCAAGCACTCGATGTGTTTTGAACATAATGGGTTCGGTCCCCCGACATCTCACATTTTTTTTTTTTTTTTTTTCTGTTAAGTCAATTTACACTTCAATTTATTCCCCTCATATTATAAGTGATTATGGGGACTATTTTGTGCATTTGTGTAGGGACCTAATGTAACAACCCGGGTAATTTTTTTTAAATAATTTAAGATAATAAGGAAGATAGAAAGGGAAGGAAGAACAAATTCGAAAGGTGGCAGCAAACAGTCGTCGACAAATAGACTAGTCTTATTGACAAATGTTCTTCTTAAATTGTCGACGAGG
Organism: Malania oleifera; assembly: GCF_029873635.1. Classification (NCBI taxonomy): domain Eukaryota; kingdom Viridiplantae; phylum Streptophyta; class Magnoliopsida; order Santalales; family Ximeniaceae; genus Malania; species Malania oleifera. The sequence goes on from NC_080425.1 coordinate 56,301,273, forward strand.
GTACGTGTCTCGTTGACGAGGAATTACCGAGAGGGGTTCTTCGCATGATTGAAATTCGTAGACGAGTTGGCTGTCTCGTCGACGAATTGTGTACTAGAACTTATCGACGAATCGACGTGCCTCGTCGATAAATCCTTGAGTATAAATAGTGGATTCCTTTCATTCCAACGCGAAATTTCTGCATGTTTCCCTTCTTTCTCTAAAGCCTTTGGCCATACCATCTTCTCTCTTCAATTATGGGCCGGATTTAGCTCGATTCGACAATCTGAAGCTACTACGAGACTCCTGGGAAGATTCTATGCAATACAGGCAGAGTGGATTGATTTGAGTAGTTTGAGAAACATCCCGAAACCAAGGTAAGTGAATTATTTTGGAATTTCTTTAACAAATATTGTCCTTTGAAGCTTAGGAAGTACTATAGGAGTATTATACTAAGATTTGAGGAACTTGGAATTTTGGATTTCAGGGTCTCGTTTTGTTAATTTTGGGTCGAATTTCGAGGAGCAGGTAAGGGGAAATATTTTATAATGGCTTTTCAATAATTTTAAACAACTAATTTCGATTATGAAGTTCTATATATATATACAAGTATAATTTTATAAATTTTATTGGGAAAAACCATGTGGTTGAGATCTTTTTTGATAAATAAATGATTGTGAATAATGTGGAATAAGGAATTGTTGAGAATGTGAATATTGATTGATTGTGAAATTCTGGTTGATTGAATATGCTGATGTTGGGTATATTGTGGTGAAATCTTGAGTATGTTGAACAGTTGATTTTTGTTGATTCGGTTGTGGTTCATGTAAATTACGATATAGCATTGGCAATGGTATGAGGAGGTCGTTGTATCATACTTGGTATAACCGTCATATAACATTGGCAGTGGTTTGAGGAGGTCATTATATGGATGCTTATATTGTGAGGTAAACATTGGTAGTGGTATGAGGAGGTTGTTTTCCTATTTACCATGGATGGAGTGTTGTCTTGTATTTTGTGTGGTTTGTATAGTCCCATGTGGACATTAATGATGTGGTTTGATTTGTCATGTGTGGACCAGTCCTGTGTGGACATTGATGTTATGGTTCGATTTTTCCTGTGTGGACATTTATGCTATGTTTGATCCTATGTGGATTGGTTGCGTTATGTTATATATGTGGAGTCCTATGAAGCAAATATGATCGGCAACATGAGATATTAAATTAATTAAGTGTTTTGGGTAAGCTAGATTACTCCACCCGAGAGCTTGCTGAGAAAGGCGAGTACTTTGGTAATTATTTGTGGATATTAGAGTAGAGGGAAGCCACTTGTATGGGCGGGTGATCTTCCCCATTCTTGGTGACTTTTTCTGGATACATAACCCGATGGCTTACTAAGAAAGGTGAGTGCCCTGGTGTTATCACTAGAGGAGAGAGAACCTACTTGTATAGGCGGGTAGATTTCCCTATTCTCAGAAATTAACATTAAAATACTGATGGTTATGGGTATGTGATTGGATGATAAAGTCGTTGATCTTGTGTGATTATGGGCATGTTATCTGGGCTTCTTGGGAACTGTGTGTACACTTTAGATGGATATTTTAATTGTATAATAAACACTTTAGCCACACACTATTGTAAACTATTTCTTCCTTACTGAGAGGTGTCTCACCCCGTCTTATGTTAAATCTTTTCAGGTTATCCATGAGATCGAACTTAGATAGATCCAGGGCGGGTAGTTTTGTGAGCGAAACTAGAACGGATACGTATTAGTTTTTATAGTTCTTTATATTTCTTTCAGGTTTTGTAATATGGTAAACATGGCTATAAGATATAAGTTTTGTTAATGTGTAAATATAGAACTCTGGTATTTATGTTTGAGGTTATTTTTATTATGTTTCCGCTACTTGAATGGTATCAGAGACGCGTGTTGGTCTCTTAACACTCCGAGCCTCACATGGCGGGTCCAGGGTATAGGTTTGAATTGAATAACGGTCTTGCAGACTTTAGGAGGATTAATACCAGAGTATAGGTTTGAATTGAATAACAGTAGGAATGGGTAGAATAGGGTGTTGACAAGAGTTTGAGGTTGTTTCGTAGCTTGGAGGCAGAAATCTTTTGACAGACTTCTGTGATTTTCTGAATCAGTCGACGGTTTTCAGAAAACCATGGTAAATCCATCGACTGTGATGTTTCTGAGTTGTGAAACTGAGATTTGGAATGTAAATTTGAAAGTTTAGATGATTATGGACAAATAAATGTTGGATGTTTGATTGAGGATATGTATATTAATTTGGATTTTACATTTTGGTGTTTATGTCAAATATATAAAGATGTGGAGATTCTAAATTATTATTTTTTTCATATATATATACATATATATATATATATATATATATATATATATATATTTAGAGATGGATTCTAAAGGCATGGGTGTGGATGAAGGAGGAGGAAGCGAGATGGGAGCCTCCAACGGGGACGAGATTGACACCTCTCGATTGTTACGAGGAATAGCTCGTCAAGTTAGGGAAGAAATGAGATGGGATTTTGGGGGAACAAGTTATCCACCGGTACACCAGGGCTGCACCATTGATCAGTTTACACATCTGAAACCTTTGTCTTTTGAGGGTGGCACCGATCCAATTAAGGCTGAGATGTGGATGCAAGAAATGGAGAAAATTCTTGTTTTGTTGAATTATATTGAGGAGCAAAAGGTCCTCTTCGCCACTTTCAAATTGGCTAGAGAAGCTGAACGGTGGTGGCGTGCAATGAAACTATTAGAGGAGCAGCGAGCGGTACCAATAGCAATGACCTGGGTTCGCTTCAAGGAGGTTTTCTACGACCGATATTTTCCTACCACCACTAGAAATGCAAAGGTGGAAGAATTCTTCAGCTTGACTCAGGGGTGCCTCGCTGTTTAGCAGTACACTGCTAAATTCCTGGAGTTATCCCGTTTTGCACCTTCTGTGGTTCCAAATGAATATCAGAAGGCGAGGTGGTTTGAGAGGGGCCTAAATCAGAGGATCCATGAACATATGATGTGTTTGAAGATTCAGGATTTCATGGAGTTGGTGGAGAAAGCTACGGTGGTAGAGTCAAGTCTGCAAAAAGGTACGGAGGCATCAGAACGAAGGAAGAGACCTGTGTCTCCACGATCCCAAAAAAATGTCAGACATGGGTCATGGAGGGGTTAGACATTGGTCGTGGAGGGGAGACAGAGATGCAGTAGGCCAGGGGTTAGAAAGAAGTGATCGGGGTTGACAGGGAAACTCGTCACGCCTCCATTGTCCTAGGTGTAATCAACGGCATTGGGGAGAATGCAGGGGTAGGAGCGTTATATGCTATAGGTGCGGCAAACAGGGACATATAGCTCAAGAATGTCAAGAATTGCCAAATAATGCACCAGCCCCGAACCAAAACCAGAACCAAAGGAACAATTCGGCGCCTTGTGGCGGCAGAGGCCCGGTGCGTGTCTACATGTTGGGTACACCTGAGGAGGGAAAGACTAAAGGCCCAGGTAATACGTTTATGTTAGTATGTGCATTAATGTTGTTTGAATTTATGTGATTTGATGTTGTATATATTTGAATTGTTTGAAATTCGTAAAAATGTGGTTAGTTAGCTTTTGGTGTATAAACGGGTGATTAACGAATTTCTAGGATGAAATTCTTTTTAGAGGGGGAAAATGTAACAACTTGGGTAATTTTTTTTAAATAATTTAAGATAATAAGGAAGTTAGAAAGGGAAGGAAGAACAAATTTGAAAGGTGGCAGCAAACATTCTTCGACGAATAGACTGGTCTCGTCGACGAATGTTCTTCTTAGCTCATCGACGAGGGTACATGTCTCGTCGACGAGGAATTACCGAGAGGGGTTCTTTGCATGATTGAAATTCGTCAACGAGTTGGCTGTCTCGTCGACGAACTGTGTACTAGGACTTGTCAACGAATCGACGTGTCTCGTTGATGAATCCTTGAGTATAAATAATGGATTCCTTTCATTCCAATGCGAAATTTCTGCATGTTTCCCTTCTCTCTCTCTAAAGCCTTCGGCCATACCACCTTCTCTCTTTGATTTCGAGCCGAATTTAGCTCGGTTCGACGATCAGAAGCTACCACAAGACTCCTAGGAAGATTCTCTGCAATATAGGCGGAGTGGATATTTGATTTAAGTAGTTTGGGAAACATCCCAAAACTAAGGTAAGTGAATTATTTTGAAATTTCCTTAACAAATATTGTCCTTTGGAGCTTAGGAAGTACTATAGGAGTATTATACTAAGATTTGAGGAACTTGGAATTTTGGATTTCAAGGTCTTGTTTTGTTAATTTTGGGTCGAATTTTGAGGAGCATGTAAGGGGAAATATTTTATAATGGCTTTCAATAATTTTAAACAACTAATTTCAATTATGAAGTTCTATATATATACAAGTATAATTTTCTAAATTTTATTGGTATTGAAAATGTTGTTTTTAGATAGATAAATTATATTGGGAAAAACCATGTGGTTGAGATCATTTTTGATAAATAAATGATTGTGAATAATGTGGAATGAGGAATTGTTGAGAATGTGAATATTGATTGATTGTGAAATTCTAGTTGATTGAATATGCTGATGTTGGGTATATTGTGGTGAAATCTTGGGTATGTTGAACGGTTGATTTTTGTTGATTCGGTTATGGTTCATGTAAATTACGATATAGCGTTGGCAGTGGTATGAGGAGGTCGTTGTATCGTACTTGGTATAACCTTCATATAACGTTGGTTGTGGTATGAGGAGGTCGTTATATGGACGCTTATATTGAGAGGTAAACATTGGCAGTGGTATGAGGAGGTTGTTTACCTATTTACCATGGATGAAGTGTTGTCTTATATCCTGTGTGGTTTGTATAGTCCTGTGTGGACATTAATGCTGTGGTTTGATTTGTCCTGTGTGGACATTAATGCTATGGGTTGATTTGTCCTGTGTGGACTAGTCTTGTGTGGACATTGATGCTGTGGTTTGATTTGTCCATTGTGAACATTTATGTTGTGTTTGATCCTGTGTGGATTGGTTGTGTTATGTTATATGTGTGGAGTCCTATGAATCAAATATGATCGGCAACGTAAGCTATTAAATTAATTAAGTGTTTTTGGTAAGGTAGATTACTCCACCCGAGAGCTTGCTGAGAAAGGCGAGTACTCTGGTAATTATTTGTGGATACTAGAGTAGAGGGAAGCCACTTGTATGGGCGGGCGATCTTCCCCATTCTCGGTTATTTTACCTGGATACATAACCCGAGGGCTTACTGAGAAAGGTGAGTGCCCTAATGTTAGCACTAGAGCAGAGGGAACCTACTTGTATGGGCGAGTAGATTTCCCTATTCTCGAAAATTAACATTAAAATACTGATGGTTATGGGTATGTGATTGGATGATAAAGACGCTGATCCTGTGTGATTATGGGCATGTTATCTGGGCTTCTTGGGAATTGTGTACACTTTAAATGAATATTTTAATTGTATGATAAACACTTCAGCCACACACTATTGTAAACTATTTTTTCCTTACTGAGAGGTGTCTCACCCCGTCTTATGTTAAATCTTTTCAGGTTATCCATGAGATCGAGCTTAGATAGCTCCAGGGCGGGTAATTTTGTGAATGAAACTAGAACGGATATGTATTTGTTTTTATAGTTCTTTATATTTCTTTCAGGTTTTGTAATATGGTAAATATGGCTATAAGATATAAGTTTTGTTAATGTTTAAATATAGAACTCTGGTATATTATGTTTGAGGTTATTTTTATTATGTTTCCACTACGTGAATGGTATCTGAGACGCGCGTCGGTCTCTTAACACTCTGGGCCCCACGTGGCGGGTCTGGGGCGTTACACCTAAGGTCTTTTCTAAGGTCTATGAGCTTACAACAAACCTATATGTATGATATGCAGAGATTATTACAGACATTTTTTCCTATAATTACTATTACAGACCTGAATTGAATAATGATATAAATTAAAATATAAAATATTCTTCAGGATTTTCAAACTTTATTTCATATGCCATCAATGTATCTGCTAATATAAAACTGCACATAAACTGGATAGCCATCAAATACTTGAGTATTTGTCATTATCAAAACCGGGTATGACCTATGAGGTCAACACGTAAACATCTTAGACTCGCTCAAAACTTTAGGACAATCCACACTACAATACATATTTTAAATAATAAATTCACACATAATATTGCTTACTTTAAATTATTACATCATTGTTTTCATCTTGATTCATAAGAAAATCAACAACATCAAGATATACAGAGTTTGATGGTTCAACATTAATATCTATTGGAATAACATTATCAGTAAAATTTGTTTCAACTTATTTACTCTTTTCCTTTTCTTTTATAGATGCTTGCTATAGATCTACCAAGTATTTGGGCGTACGATAGGTACGTAACCAATGACCTTTTTCTCCGCATCTGTAAAATTTAGTTTCATGATGTCTAGGTCGCTGATTATGATCATTTTCCTGCTTCTGGGGGCCATCCCTATTCCGGGGGTCATCCCTCTTTTGGGGGTTTGTTATCTCACATCGATGCCAGTAATTATTTCGACCTCGGCCACGACCATACTCACGACCATTCTTGCGGTCTCGTCCTCGACCACGAGATGTGTTTACATTCACTTCAGGGAATGAGGTCAAATCAGTTGGACATGTTTGGTGATTTCTCATCAAAAGCTTGTTATTTTTTTTAGCGACAAGAACACATGATATAAGTTTGGAAAATTTAGTAAATTTCCTCTCCCTATATTGCTGCTGTAGGAGCACATTAGTGGGATGAAAAGTAGTAAAAGTTTTTGCTAGCATGTTTTCATCAGTAGTATTTTCTCCACATAATTTTAGTTTTGAGCTAATTTTATGTAAAGATGAATTATATTCGCTAACTGTTTTAAAATCTTGCAACCTTTGGTGCAACCATTCACATCGAACTTTTAGTAAAATCACTGTCTTTTGATGGTCAAACCTATCCTTTAAATTTCTCCATAGGACAAGTGAGTCTTTAACAGTGAGGTATTTCGTTTTTAATTCTTCCTTTAAACGATGTCGGATAAAAATTAGGACTTTTGGGCGATCCTACAGGGATGCGATATTTCTGTCTAATATTGTATTTCCCAAATTCATTGCATTTAAATGGATTTCTACATCAAGAATCCATGATAGATAGTTGTTGCCTTTGATGTTAAGGGAAACAAACTCTACTTTGTTTAGGCTCGACATCTGAATAAATTAACAATAATAAAGCAATTTAGAAAAACAAAATATAAAACTAAAATAAAATTGGGATAATATAAAATTTTTATCCTTCTGGGATTATTTAAATATGTTTTTTGAGGAACATTATTTTATTTTATTTTTCTCAATTTGTATTCTTCAGGAGTATGATTGCATTTTACAATATTAAATTGGGTAATAATTTACCACCTCTTCTGGAGGTTAAATATAACGTCTTTTTGGAAGATTAAAAATATAGCCTCTTCAAGAAGTAAATATTTATTATCTATTCTGGAGATTAAATTATATAGCCTCTTCAGGAGGACTATTTTACCATCTCTTCTGGAAATTGATACTTTAAATATATATAGGCAAAGCAGAAATCATTATCTATTCTGGAGATTAAATTATATAGCCTCTTCAGGAGGACTATTTTACCATCTCTTCTGGAAATTGATGCTTTAAATATATATAGGCAAAGCAGAAATAAAACCATCCATTAAGGCGGTATAAATATATAGAAATAAAATTGCCCATTAAGGCAGTATAAATATACAGAAATATATTGGTTGGTTAAAAAAATTAAATAAACGTGTCAATTGGTTAGAATCTTGTACTGATAATGTGTTATAAATGATGTAGAAATTAATAATAAAATAAATAGAGATAAACAAAAAATAAATAGAGATGAGACTGAATTTTTTTTGTAGTTTGGATATACCTACTCCACGGGTGGATGTGATCAAAATTTCTATTTAGGAGGTATTACAAAATACTATATAATTGACCTTGTAAAATATATATCCATCAAACTTTCTTTTATCTCTCTTATATTTTTTATATTTCTCCCCGTTCTTTTCTTTCAATTTGTACTTGCTTTACTTTTCTTCTACTCACAAATCTCTCGCATTCTCAGCTCTTATATAGTGGAGGAGTAAGTAACTATTTTTTTTTTTTTACTTTTCTTATATGTGACATCTTGCATGGGCATCTGTCATTTCCTTTTTTAATTTTCTTATATGTGGCAGCCAACATTGGCACGTCATCACTCAAGCTGCCATTATTCATAATAAGGCTCAAGTAAAACAATTTTTATTTTTTAAAAGTAATTATAAAAATTTAATTTTTTAGGTTGACAACATCTGTATTAAAAAATAAAAATAAAAGGTTTTCATATTACTTGTTTATGTAAATATATATTTTTATTTTTTAAAATAATTAGGTAACAGACATAGTTTTTCAAATTTTTAAATTTATGTAGGAATGTTGAGAATCATCCTTTTTATTATTATTTTTTTGGATTTTGGATTTCTTATTGTGTAGTGAAAATGGTATTGAGTTGTAATGAATTTTTTTGAAATCAACACAAATCCAAATCTAAACCCTCCGTAATCCCAAAATAATACCTTATATAATTTTTAAAAATTGAGAAAAAATTATTATTTTTATAATTATTTTGAAATTTAGAAATGAAAAAGTAATAACTACACAACTAAACAAATACTTATTTTTAATACTTTATTATGAATTTTGAAAAATCTAAAAATAAGCTTAATTTTTTAAAATAATTATTTAGGAAATAAAAAATAAAAAATAAAAAATTATTTTTCACAAATTTTTTTAATTTTGAATATAGTTATTGTTATTACTTTTTTTTCATGGTTAATTGTGATTTTATCTTAAATTTTCACTCAATATTTAGCATGCTAGAATAGAATTACTTAAATGTTGAAGAATTAGAAGAGAGAGAGAGAGAGAGAGAGAGAGAGAGAGAGAGAGAGAGAGAGAGAAACTATAATTTGATTTAAATAATAACTATAAATCCACTAGCATGTCCAACACTTAAACAACTATTACAACTAACACATATTTACAAATAGGACCCAGCTAAACACATAATTACAAATACTAAAAAGAAGTCTCTTAAAAAAAAAATACAAAGAGGTCCTCCATGCACCTTTCCTAAATCTTCTAAAACCTACACCTAAAATGTGTGTGTCGAATAGATGACCTAAGGGATACAGAAGGTCCTCCAACATTCTCCCCAGGCTGAAAGGAACACTTCTTTGTTGAGTAGGACTGTAAATATGACTTCAACAAGTTAGAAGCGTTGTCACGAACATTATCCTCAATAAGTCATGTAGCATCTAATTCAAGGCGACCTATCCACTGAACCAAGTAGCAATGAAAACAACTATGAAAAGACCTCATGAACTCATCATGTAACGTCCCAGAAAATGATATGTTTGGAAATGTAAAAAAAATAAAAATTAATTAATTAATTAAATTATAAAAAATATAATAAAGTATTATTATTATGAATTAATTAATTAATTAAGTATTATTAAATTGAATTAATTAAATGAATAAAATGAAAGATATATGTATAAGGATAAGTGATATGTAAATGTCTATATATATATAACAAAAAGGTATTAGGAAGCTTTGAAGCTTATGAGATTTCAATTGAAATCTTGTTCTGCGAACAGAGCCCCCTCTGAATCTCGTCTCTCTCACTCCTCGTTCTCTCTCCCTCTCTCCTCATTTTTTCAACGAATATTCGGACGATCGAAAATCAGAAAATACCAGTGGGCTCCATTCTCCGTCGTTGACATTTCTACCAGAGTGGATTTGTCGTAAAAGTGGCGTAGGCACCACTCGTGGGGAAAAGTATACTCTCTCTCTTTTCTTAATATATCCTTAAATTTTCAGCTAAATTGACGATCGGGCACCACCACGGGGTCCTAGTCTCGATCGTCGACATTTTGGCCAGAGCGAATTTTCAATTTGGGAGTCCTAGGCACCACTCCAAAGTGAGAGTGAGATTAACGGAATTAAACAAATTGGTTATTTGAAGTTTATGGACCTAGAAAATTTTAAAATAATATTTTATTTGAGATTAAATTGATTGAACTAGGTTATTGAATTCAGGGTTCGGGTGAGTGTCGTGGGTATAATTTCGGGATCCTTGCAGGCAAGTTAGGAAACCTAAAGGGTGTTCCCAGGAACTTAGGTAAGATGATGAACAGTTTATAATTCAGGAAACATAAGTATGAAAATTATTTTGGGTTTTCAGTTGATTGACGTGGAAATATATATATATATATATATATATATATATATATTTGTGTGTGTGTGTGTGTGTGTATAATTTCAGGATTTTAGAATTATGAACACCGTGGGTGTGAATTAGAATTAGCAGATAAGCTTAGTTTGCCAGGTAAGGGAAATATGTTATGCTAGAACTTTTAGAAATATTATCAGTAATGTATGTGTGTTTTTGGGATATGCTTTATGGGGTATAAATTATATTTATCATTAGAAAATACAGATTTCAGTATAGAGAGTTTTTATTTAGTTGTGTGGCATGAGTTAATATCAGGACAGTTCAGAATTTATGTAGTCTTTCAGAATACTATAATTTACAGTATTTTTTGCACATAAATATGTTGTACCAAATTTTATAGAATTATAAATTACAGTATATATATATATAGACAGATATTTTACAGATATTTTACAGCATTTATAGAATTCCATGATTTCCAAAACCATAACACTCAGACATTATAGATTATTCAGTTAGATATTCCAATAAGATATTACGGTTATTTCAATCAGATATTTCAGCATTTCAAATCAGATTTATAATGTTATGGTTATTTTGGAATCATGATAAAATAACAAGATAATTATATATATATATATATATATATATTAGTATTATACAATATCAGATCCCTGATGAATTATTTCAGACAGATTCAGTTAGTAGAGCACGGTACCGTTGCTATTTCAGTTCAGAGTGTAACCACATATCTCAGATAGTATGTGAATTTTTAGTAGTCGATCGTGCCATTGTTGTGGACAGGCTCCCCGTCAGTTAGGGTTGAGGTGACCGATTTGACAATCGGAGTTCAGTTGACTTATCCTGGTCGGCCGACCAGTGTTAAGTATCGTCTATGAGCCGCACTAACCTGTCATGAGGGGTTAAATCATGACTTTTAGTTATCCATCCAGGGAATTTTTCTCGGATATTATTATTTATCTAGATTTACAGAAACCGCAGTCATACCTACAGATATTAAAAGTATTTTGAATAGAATATTCAGGGAAACAGTTTATGTTAAGCAACATAGGTGGGAATTATATTGTGTTTTATTTATATGTGGTTTCTTAGACTTAGTTGTTTACAACATACAGTACTTTTAAATCAAATATTACCGTTATGCAAACTCATCTGCTACACACTGGTAATAGCATATTTTGTCTTACTGAGAGTTATCTCATCCCAGTAATTTAACATTTTTCAGGTGATCCAGGTAGGCGAGCAGATTAGGCACAGAGATAAAAGGGATCTTGTGCCGCTCAGTCTGTAGGGTGAGTATTTTAGGAGAGACATTTTTTAGTGGCCCCTAGGTGATTGGGTGGGGCATTTTGGGTAAGATTTTGTATGTATATTTTGGGGAAGTACTGACATCTAGTATTGTATATAATGTGTTTATGTGCATTTTTGTATTCCGCTGCATAGGTAAAATATCAATATACCGGTTCCACGGTCCTCACTTGGACCGTGATGATGTTATGGATTATATTACAGAGTATCAGAGCAGTGAAAATTTTAAATATATATAAAGAAAAAAATAAAATGGCATGAAAAATCAGGTCGTTACAATTTGGTATCAGAGCCTAGGTTGCAAGGTTCTGTAGACTTTAGTAAACAGTGGAATACAATACTAGAGTATAGGAATGGATTGTGAGGAGAATAGGAAATGTGTAGATTGAGATATAAGTTAGCTATTGTTAGAGGATGAGATTGGAATTTAGGGTTCTATCTTACAACTTGGAGGCAGGAAATTCCGTGATTGTTTCTGTGATTTTCTTAGGGTGACGACTTCAAGAAAACCATGGTAAACTATCGTTGGGTCTTGTTTTTGAGTGGTAGGACTGAATCCTAGTTTGGGATTGAGGATGATAAAATGAATGGTCATAGAAGATTATTTTTGGATCCTAGTGTGCTAAGTGTATTAGTGGTATTACGCAACGTCACCCAACAAGTGATGATAGAAATGACTATGAGTTTAGGGGAACGGAGCTGCACGATTGAGTAGTTAATGCATATGAAGCCTTGTCATTTTTCGGAGGGGCCGACCCATTAGTGGGTAAGAATTGGGTTCAGGATATTGAGGACATGTTGCCAGTGCTCCCTTGTATTGAGGAGTAGAAAGTATCCTTTGCTGCATTCAAGTTGACTGGGGAAGCAAATGTTGGCGAAGATCAATGAAACTAGTAGAGGAGCAGAGACCTGAGCCTATAGCGGTGACTTGGAGCCACTTCAGAGAGTTCTTCTTCGAGCAATACTTCCCCGCTACCGTTAGAAATGTGAAGGTAGTAGAGTTTTGCATTTGACGCAAGGTTATATAATGGTACAGTAGCATGTAGCTAGATTTATTGAGTTGTTTCGGTTTGCTCCGCACTTAGTGCCAGATAAGGAAAGAAGGTGAGGAAGTTTGGGGAGGGCACAAGTCAGGGATTTTATGAGCAGGTTGTAGGCTTTCGGGCCCAAAATTTTTGGAGATAGTTGATAGAGCCACAGTGATTGAGAGTGGCCTATAGAGAAGTGATGCGGCATAGAGTTAGAGGAAGAGGCCCGCGCCTCTAGATTTTCAGGTAGGGTTCAGCCAGGGATCGTGGAGGAGGCAGGATAGCAGAGGAGGTCAGAGACAGGGGATGGGAGGTCAAGTAGTACAAGATAGACTAATGCCCCCTCTTTGTTTTATATGCTATAAGAGACACTCGGAATAGTGTCGGGTCAAAGAGATGGTATGTTATCGATGCAGTCAGCCTAGCCACATAGTGAGAGATTACCGAGCACCACCAGTTTTACGCCTGCTCCTAGACCATACTGAGGAGGTCGCCAGACACCCCGAGGAAGATAACATAGGAATACCACCCCAGCACAAGTCTATGCGTTGACATCGGGAGATGATGAGACGGCAGGAGATGTCGTGACAGGAACTCTCCTGTTTGAATTCAGGGGAGGTCTTTACCAGCTAATTTGGTAATTTTAGATATTCATGCGTTTGAGATAATTTTGGAAGGATGGACTGGATAGCTGTTAACTACGCCAGTATAGACTGTTATCAGAAAGAGGTAGTATTCAGATTTCCAGGAGGATAGGGGTATAGACTTGTAGGATCATATATGCACACCACACCATAATTTTTACCCGCCATTCAGGCAAGGGTGTTATTGCTAGAGGTTTGCCAGGGATATTTGGATTGTGTGAAGGTGGTATCAGTAGGAGAGTTGAGGATAGAGGATATCCTAGTAGTGAGGGATTTTCCTGATGTGTTCCCTGAGGATTTGCCGGGACTACCTCCTAAACATGAGGTAGAATTTGCTATTGATCTAATTCCTGGGACAACACCAAATTCTAAAGCTCCATATAGAATGACATCGACAACACTAAAAGAGTTGAAGGAACAGTTGCAGGAACTATTGGATAAGAAGTTTATTTGGCCAGTGCGTCACCCTGGCGAGCACCGATATTGTTTGGGGAAAATAAAGATGGGTCGATGAGAATGTGCATCAACTACATAATTTCATATTTCCATAAGTTGGTCAAAATAGTGGAGACAGTTTAATCCTAAAATTAAGATTCCCATAAGACTATAAGATACTAAGTGGGCAACAATTGGACTTTTATGTTTTGTAGGAATTCTTTATACCCTAGGAAGTGATGTCATCACCATAACCTGAAAAACCAACCATGGGAATAAGATGTCATGGGCATCATGTTGCCAAGTCTTCCGAAGGATCCTATGAATCAAATAACACCTAACATAGTCATCTTTATCTAGAAGAAAAATCCTAATGATACTCGGATCTTTAACAATCTGTTATCCAGAAGGAAAACCATGTATGCTAGGACCTGGAGTTTTTTTTTTTAACTCTATCCGTGCGAATCCTACTTGGCAATGGGACACCCATTTAACTGCTTAAAACATCGACTCAGTTGGGATTTGATTTGTATACAGTTTAATGTGGAATCTTCTGTTATCGTCTACAATTGATTATGGCTTTTCAAGCCACCTTCAGAATCTGATTCTTATACCTTTAGCAACTCTCTAGTACAAATAAATGTCACTCTTTCCTTCCTAGTCCATTTCACACAAGATTCATGCTACTAGACAACGTCCAATCACTGATCATAACTGACTAAACAACTTCATTAGTATTGTATTTTGCACCAAAAACCAAGGTATGTGTTTATTGCATATTTTTCCAATCACTGGAGCAAGGTAATGGTTGACTTGAAGTCAATATATCAGGACTTAGATTTGCCATAATTGCAATCCGTGTTTTCATTGAGGATATTTTCCAACTATGTTTTGATATTCAATGTGTGCCACCATAGGTTAGAAGTTGAGTCTTAAAAACTGTTTAAAGCAAGGAAAAAAAAAATCTAGGGACCAATTTGGTAGGAAAATGATACCTTACCTTGATTTAAAAGTGTAAGTATGTCTATTAGTTAGACAATAAAAAGGAATTGGGTGATTAGAATTTTAGAGAATGTTTAGAAGCTTAAATAATTTTTACTCAAACGAATTACAAAGTTATGATAAGAGTTTCAAGTGTCTTTTATACATTTGATCTGACAGGCTAATGATTACACATCTTGGTCTGAGATGTCCCAATAGGTATGGTTCTTGATGAGTATGAGTCACTATTGCAAGTTCTTTGTTTAAAGATGAGGCTAACCATTGGTGGTTAACTATTTATCATACACCTAGTTGATTGTTTTTAAAAGAAAATAGTACTCAAAGATCCAAATGGAGTGAGGGTTTTCTTTCCAACTAACAAACTCTCATATTTGACATCTTGAGTGCTTGTGAAAGGATAGAATTTGGGCACATGTCTGGGCTTCGTAGTAGCAATGAAAGAAATATACGAGTTAACGAATCCCAACTTCTTTACCCATAGGTGATGATTTTTTAGATATTTTTCCCAAATAATTTATTGGGGTTACCTCCAAGAGAAGATTGAATTTAATATTGATTTGGTGCTAGGAACAGAGCCTATGTCAACTGCTTAATATAGAATGACACTAATTGAACTAAGGCAACCTAAGGTGCAACTAGAAGATTTTCTAGACAAGGAATCTGTTCAACCTAGTATATCATTATAGGTTGTACCTATGTTATTCACTAAGAGATATAATGGGATCTTGAGGTTATGCATTAATCATTGGAAGTTGAATCATGTTACATTAAGAATTGATAACGACTTTCAGGGATTGGTGGATTATTTGATTAATTGGTAAAATCCCAAAATTTTTAAAGATTGATTTGCAATTAAATTATCACTAATTAAGATTTGGAAAATTACACATCCCAAAAATAGAATTGAGTATATAGTAAGATTACTATAAGTTTCTGATGTTACCAATTGGGATTATTAATGCACCTTATATTTTCATAGATATGATGAATCAAGTTATTCAACCATACTTGGATTAACTTAAATATAATTTTTATGGATAATTTTTGGAGTATTTAAAGACTCAAGAAGAGCATGAACAATATTTGTGATTATTTTTTTAAACATTATGAAAACATTAGTTATATGCTAAACAAGAAATGTTGGTGTTAAATCTTTGGAAGGTTGGAGATGGGAATTGAAGTTGTTAAATGTTGGTAATGAAGCAAGGTGCATTAGGATAGAATGTATAATTCATCGACTTATGTTAGTTACCAGTTTTAATAGAGTGGTTTACAAGATTAATTCAAAACTTGTTAGGTTAATGATGAATTTTTCTTGAGGCTATATTCAACAAATTTCAAGGACGAAATTTTTATAAGGAGGGGAGAATGTAACGTCCCAGAAAATGATATGCTTGGAAATGTAAAAAAAAAAAAATTAATAAATTAATAAATTAATTAAATTGTAAAAAATATAATAAAATATTATTATTATTATGAATGAATGAATGAATGAATGAATTATTATTAAATTGAATTAATTAAATGAATAAAATGAAAGATATATGTATAAGGATAAGTGATATGTAAATGTATGTATATATATATATATATATATATATATATATATATGTAAGTAAGTATATAATATAATATATATACAAAAAGGTATTAGGAAGCTTTGAAGCTTCTTGAGATTTCAATTGAAATCTCCTTTTGCGAATAGAGCCCCCCCTGAATCTCATCTCTCTTTCTCCTCGTTCTCTCTCCCTCTCCCCTTATTTTTTCGATGAATATTCGGACAATCGAAAATCAAAAAATACCACCGAGCTCCATTCTCAGCCACCGACATTTCTAACAGAGCAGATTTATCATAAGAGCGATATAGGCACCACTCTTGGGGAAAGGTACACTCTATCTCTTTTCTTAATTTTTCCTTAAATCTTAAGCTAAATCGAAGATTGGGTACCACCATGGGGTCCTAGTCTCGATTGTAGACATTTTGGCCAGAGCGAATTTTTAATTTGGGGGTCCTAGACACCACTCCAAAGCGAGCGAATTTATGGAATTAAACAAATTGGTTATTTTTGGGAGTCTAATTGTTTATTTGAATTTTATGGACCTAGGATAGTATTTTATTTGAGATTAAATTGATTGAACTAGGGTTATTGAATTCAGGGTTCGGGTGAGTGTCGTGGGTACAATTTTGGGATCCTTGCAGGCATGTTAGGGAACCTAGAGGGTGTTCCCAGGAACTCAGGTAAGATGATGAACAATTTATAATTCAGGAAACATAACTATGAAAATTATTTTGAGTTTTCAATTGATTGACAGGGATATATATATATAAGCGCGCGCGTGTGTAATTTCAGGATTTTGGAATTATGAACACCGTGGGTGTGAAATAGAATTAGCAGATGATCTTAGTTTGCTAGGTAAGGGAAATATGCTATACTAGAAATTTCAGAAATATTATCAGTAATGTATGTGTGTTTTTGGGATATGCTTTATGGGGTATAAATTATCTTTATTATCAAAAAATACAGATTTCAGTACAGGGTATTTTTTTTAGTTGTGTAATATGAGTTAATATAAGGACAGTTCAGAATTTATGTAGTCTTTTAGAATACTATGATTTATAGTATTTTTTTGCATAGAAATATGTTGTACCATATTTTATAGAATTATATATTACAATATATATATATATATGTATATATATATATATATATATAGACAAATATTTATGGACAAATATTTTTCAGATATTTTACAGACAAATATTTTTAATGCATTTACAGAATTCCATGATTTCCAAAATTATAACACTCAGACATTACAAATTATTCAGTTAGATATTACATATTATTCAATCAGATATTACAATTATTTCAGTCAGATATTTCAGCATTTCAAATCAAATTTATAGTGTTATGATTAATTTGGAATCATGATGAAACAATAAGATAATTATATATATTAGTATTATACAGTATCAGATCTCTGATGAATAATTTCAGACAGATTCAATCAGTAGAGCACGGTACCATTGCTATTTCAGTTGAGAGTGTAACCACATATCTCAGATAGTATGTGGATTTTCAGTAGTTGATCGTGCCTTTATTGTGGATAGGCTCCCCATCAATTAGGATTGGGGTGGCCAATATGACTATTGGAGTTCAGTTGACTACACCTATAATATACGCCTGTCTCTGATAAACATACATATACCACCGCCCTAAATAGGGACATACGGGTGTTTCATACTGATTTGAAATCTCATGCACAATGAAAAACATAAACATCCATATAGAAATCTAAAAGATATACCAGAGCTTCTAACTGTATCCTCAAATACATACGATCCTACTTCAAACATAACATGTTCTTACAATCTCCAAAAGATATTCTGAATTGAGTCTACATATACAAAATACTTACGTAAGCTAAAAACAAAACGACACTCCAAGTCCCTCTAGCAACTAGGACCGACGTCTTGTAGGACCTAGAACAAAGGTTGTATGTTGGGTTAAGACACTTCTCAGTAAGGTGGAAAATATTACAACAGTGTGTGACAATACGTATTCAGAACAGTAGAAAGCAATTACATATATAGCATATTCTCAATACTATAATATAAGATATATATATATATATATATATATATTTCCAGCAAAATATAATTAGGCATTGTTGCAAGCAAGAGTTCCCGAGGTTAGGGTAGGGTACGAGTCCATATACTGTACCATCCCTTCGTCCAGTACTCAAACCTGTGACTTTACCCATTTTAGTTTTTAAATCATTTATATGCATATTTAGAACACTGTCCAGTTTAGAAACAATAATAACAAATGCCAACACAATCCACACTAAAATTAGATGTGTGGTTGCACTGTATCCAGAATATAACAACGAAACCGCCCTTAACCTTTTTAAGGCTTCATATAACGTTGAGCTTTTTAAGGCTCTCATATAACGGTGAGCTTTTTAAGGCTCTTATATAATGGTGAGCTTTTTAAGGCTTTGATAGAAACAAGTTGCGGTTTCAAATATCATATATACAATTTATAAGAAAACAAATTAACTTGTTTCAAAGTCACAAATCATATGTACAGTTCTAGTATTTTCACAACCTCATTCATTCATACTATTGTATAAACTGGCACACAACCTCTCGGTTTAACCCTTTTTACATATAAAGCTCGGTATATAAGTGGCACTTGTTTTCGACATTTTCATATAGCAAAATGGAACTCCAGTTCCCATAGTTCATATACGTATTTAAATAGATTCACATAATCCATTTCATATCATATGTCACACTCATTTGGTCAAAATTCTCTATATAGCATATAACTCAATAAATATCATTTAAATGGAAAACTAGGGGTTCAAGCATCTCCTACGTTAAGATTAATATGAATAAAGAAGTTTTGAAAAGTTTGGAGATCATACGCCAAAACCCTCATTTTTACCAAAATCGTAAAATCATAAAACCGGCATATTTACCCAGTGAAACTTTGTAAATAAGCAGTCAGTACATGCATATAAACATAAGCTAACTTTTTAGTGGTTTAGTTTTCTAAAAAGACCGATGTAAACAAATCCTCTTACATTTTTCCGAATTCTAAACACGAGCTACCCGACTCCAAAACAACGAACTGAATTCTCAAAACCTAAAAACCAAAGAACAATACTTTAATACAATCCTATTTACTACAGATCTACCGAACCAAAAACAAACTTAGACCCTTACTTCTATTTTGGGATGAAACCCGGAAGTCCTCAAAATAAAGATCCAATCCGCTATAATCGAGGTTTTCCCCTGATCCATGTAGTAACGTCGGATCGTGGATTCGAGTGACAAATAATGAAGGATTGAAGAGAGAGAGAGAGAGAGAGTTTTGAGTTTCTTAACGCTTAAGCAACCAAAAATGATATTTATAGACACCTTGACCTGGTCAAACTCGTCGACGAATGGTGCCTTCGTCGACGAGCCATAGAAGGCTCTTCGTCGATGAACCTCTTTCTTTCGTCGACGAACCCTTATTCGATATTTTTCCTGTGGGTCAGGATCTCTTCATTGCTGAGGCTTTGAATTTTGGCGACAAACTGCAAAAGGGCCTTCGTCGATGAGAACCTTGGCTTCGTCAACGATGTCAGATAAAATTACTTTTTTACCCTTTTTCTTATTTTACTTATTCGAATCTCTACAATCTCCCCTCCTTATAAAAATTTCTTCCTCAAAATTTATTAACCATTTCTAAGCATAACCTCACCTTATAACTCAGTTCTATAGAAGAGTCGACAGCCACCCATATAGTGGCTCCGACCCAAGTTTATTACATAACCTCAAATATGGCGAAGGAATACCGTGGTTACAATGTGATGCTTCGAGAGATTACAATATACATACAAAATTCTCCCGAAGACCATATCTAAAATAATATGAACCACCTATTCTACCATATATACATACATTCTTACTTATCTATCTATCTCTAATTATCTCTAAATAACTGAGGGTACTTCTGGCGTATCTTTGACTCTAGTTCCCATGGAACTTCCTCCATTGTGTGATTACGTCATAATACCTTTACTAGCAGTGTTTCCTTATTCTATAACTAGTGCACCTTTTGATCTAATATTTGCACCGAAACCTCTTCTTATGTTAAAGCATCACTGATCTTTAGAGGCTTGTTACTCAACACGTGCGAAGGATTGGGCACATACTTCCTCAGAACTAATACGTGAAACACATCGAGAACTCTGGATAGTGTTGGGAGTAATGTCACTCAATAAGCAACCATACCTACCCTTTCTAGGATCTCGAATGACCCAATGTATTGAGGGCTTAGTTTCCCTTTCTTCACAAACCTCATTACTTCCTTCATCAAAGCAATCTTCAGGAATACCATATCTCCTGCCTCGAACTCTATCTCTCATCGGCGAGTATCAGCATAACTCTTCTGCCAACTCTAAGCCACCCTAATACTCTCTTTAATCAGCTCGACCTTTGTAGAGGCCTGCTGAATCAATTCCGGTCCTAGTATTTGCCGCTCGCCTACTTGATCCCAGTACAATAGAGATCGACACCGACGACCATGCAATGCCTCATATGGTGTCATCTCTATACTGGCCTGGTAGCTATTGTTATACGCAAATTCTACAAGCGGTAGATACCGTATCCAACTATCCCCAAAATCTAGTATGCATGCCCGCAACATATCTTCTAACATCTGAATAGTCCTTTCAGACTATCCATCTGTCTGCGAGTGAAATGACATACTGAATGTAAGCTGCAATCCCAAGGCATCATGTAGACTCTTCTAGAATTGAGAGGTAAAACGTGGGTCTCGATCTAAAATGATAGAAACTGAGATACCATGGAGTTGTACAATCTCCTACACATATAGCTCTGCCAGCCTATTTAGAGAATAGCTGACTTTAATTGGAATGAAATGTGCAGTCTTCATCAGCCGATCAACTACAACCCATATAACATTCTGCCCGTGCACCACCGTAGGTAACCCCGATACGAAAGCCATCAAGATATGCTCCCATTTCCACTTGGGAATGCCAAGTGGCTGAAGGGGTCCTGTAGGGTTTTGGTGCTCTGTCGTGACCTATTGACATGTCAGGCACTGCTCTATGAAACGGGCAATCTCTCTTTTCATGTTCGAACACCAGCAAGATTCCCTAAGATTTCTATATATCTTCGTACTTCCAGGATGTATGGTGTAGAGCGAACAACATGCCTCCTCTAGAATGACCTGTTTAATCTCGGCGTCATTTGGTACACAAACCCTATTGTGGAATCTCAATATCCCATCATCATAGATATTGAAATCCGGCTTCAAACCACTATGTACCCCTTCCATTACCTCTACCGGCTCTTCGTCTATCATCTGAGCTGTTCTAATCTTCCCTTGTAAGGCCGGTTGTACCACTGAGTTAGCAAGAAGAGCCTGGTGATTTCCTTCCACAACCTCTAAGCCCAACCTTTCTAGCTTCATACAAATTTGATGCTGAACTCCGATTGTTGAGACTGACATATCAACAGACTTCCGAATCAGAGCATCAACTACCATAATTGCTTTTCCTGAGTGATAGCTAATGGTACAGTCGTAGTCCTCTATCAACTCAAGCCATCTACGTTGTCTCATATTCAGTTCCTTCTGGGTGAAAATGTACTTAAGACTTTTATGGTTGATAAAAATCTCGCACCTTCAGTGCAAACACTACCGCTGTTAATTCCATATCATGTGTTAGGTAGTTCTTCTCGTACTCTTTGAGTTGACAAGAAACATAAGCAATCACTCTTCCATGTTGCATTAGAACACACGCGAGACCTTTCTTAAAGGCGTCACTGAAGATAAAAAATCCACCATCCCCAGATGGAATGACTAGAACTAGAGTAGAAACCAACTACTGTTTCAGCTCCTGGAAACTCAGCTCGCACTCAACCGTCCAATCAAACTTCACTTTCTTCCTCATGAGTCGCGTCAATGGACCTGTTAAATTGGAGAACCCTTCTACGAACCGTCGATAATATCCTACAAGACCTAGAAAACTTCTGACCACTTGAACATTCTTCAGTCTCGCCCAGTCCACTACCGCTTCTATTTTACTCAGATCCAATGATACCCCTTCTTTGGACACTACATGCCCTAGAAACGCAATCTGTTCCATCTAGAACTCGTATTTCTTCTTTTTAGCATATAATTTCTTTTCCTTGAGCATTTGCAGTGCCAATATCAGATGAACTTTATGTTTTGAAGCACTCCTAAAATACACCAGGATATCATCTATAAATACCATAATGAATCGGTCTAAGTATTTGTGAAAGACCTTGTTCATCAAATCCATAAATCTTGTAGGTACATTCGTTAAACCAAAAGCATAACCATATATTCATAATGGCCATATTGGGTTCGAAAAGTTGTCTTCGTAATGTCCTTCGCTTTCACCTTCAGCTGGTGATACCTAGATCGTAGATTGATCTTAGAGAAGATCTATGTGCCCTGTAGCTAGTCAAACAGATCATCAATCCTGGGTAGCGGGTATCTTTTCTTTATCGTCACCTTGTTAAGCTTTGTAGTCGATGCACATCCTCATCGACTCATCCTTCTTATTTACAAATAATACTGGTGCTCCCCAGGGTGAAACACTTGATCGAATATACCCCTTGTGTAGTAGCTCCTGTAGATGCTCTCTCAACTCTCTGAATTCTACTGGAGCCATACGATATGGAGATTTCGATATTGGCGCTATACCTAGAACCAACTCTATAACAAACTCCTCCTCTTGATTTGGAGGTAATCCTAGCAAGTCCTATGGAAATACGTCTGGGAACTCGAACACTACAGGAATCCCCTCCAGTCTACGTTCTTCTTCCGGCATGTCCTTTACAAACTCTAAGTACCTTTGGCATCCCTCCAGGAGTAATCTCCTAACCTGCATAGCTGAAAGGATCCGTGGTGCAGAATGTACACACGATTCTAAGAACTTGAATTCCTGCTCCCCTAGCGATCTAAACATCACTTCCCTCCTGTGGCAATCGATATTGGCATAACTGGCAGATAATTAGTCCATCCCTAAGATGATATTGAAGCCATGCATGTCCAATACAATAAGGCTGACTGGTAATACCCTTTCCTAAATTTCTACTGGAAAGTCACAAACTACTTTACTACATACGACTATAGACTCAGATGGCGTAGCCACTACCTCTTCATGTTCTAGCTGTTGAACCTCTAATCTACATAGTTTAACAAATCCCCGGGAAATAAAGGAATGTGTTGCCCCTAAATCGAATAATATAATAATTTTATGAGAAAGCATGTAAATGGTACCTATGACTACATCACCAGCATTCTCTGCATCGCCTGGACTCAGGGAATACACCCTAGCCTAGGCTGTACCCCTCTGTTGACCACCACATTGTGACTGTGTACCTCCTCTGTATAGATGTTGTGGGGCTCCGTTTTTCCCTTGCATGCGACAATCTTTTGCCTGATGTCCCTACTTACCACACTGCAAACAAGCCCTTGTAGTCCTCCAACATTGCCCAGAGTGCCCCTTACCACACGTAAGGCAACCGCGCTAGGGTGTGGTTCTATAAGATGTACCACTACTTTTCTTCTTCCATTTGCCCTGCCTTGCACTAGAAGAAGAACTGGGAGGCGCTGGCCTCTTCTTCGGAACCTGGACCTCTGCATTCTCCAGCAGACTCTCCTATGCCCAAGTGGCTTTGCCTACCAGTGTAGCATAGTCCTACAACTGCAAGATCGTTGTCTGTCTCCAAATCTCCTTCTTTAGACCCCTCTAAAACTTCCAAGTTTTCATTGCCTCATTTGGTATCATGAATGGAGAAAATCAGGATAGCTCCTAGAATCTGGCAGCATACTGCTATACTATCAGCGACTCCTGCGTCAAGCTCATAAATTCCTCCATCTTTGCGTTTCTAACCGTGGCTAGAAAGTACCGCTCAATGAATAATTCTCTAAAATGGGCCCACGTCATCGCTACTGGTATTGGTCGATGCTCCTCCATTTTATTTACTAACACCCACCATCTCTCTGCCTCCCCCAACAACTTGAATATTGCAAAGGTTACTTTTTGCTTCTCTATGTAGTTCAGAACATCCAGGATCTTCTCAATCTCTTGGATCCAATTCTCAAATCGAATCAGATCTGCACTTCCTATGAAAACCTAAGGCTTTAGTCTAGTGAACTGATTAATGGAGCATCCCATCTCAACTGTGGGACAGTCTTGCCCCCTATTCATTCGCACCAACTCAACTATAAGTTGCTGTGCGAAATCCTGCAGTACACTCGTGGAGTCACTGCCAGCCTCATGGCCGACACCCTCACTACCACTGCCTCCCATGTTGGCAGTATTGTCCCTAGATTCCATCCTAAAAAGCAATTTTGAACATCGATTAGAAGCTTAATAACCTAAGTATCAGCTAATACTACATTACTATAGACTTACTTCCCAAAACCACATTCCTACTACTGACGTACTCAGATAACTCAACATTCTCATTCTACCTCAAGTTCCACCCTTCTACTTGGAAACAAAACCATCGATGGATTGTCATGATTTTCTGAACCTTTCGATTGATCATGAAAAACATAGAAGTCTTTCAATGGATTTCTGTTTCCGGGTATACAAAGCAAAACTCAAATTTCTTATCCATATCCTAAACTCTGGTATAGTCTAATCTACAAAACCTAGCAACCTAAGTTTCGAGCATTTCCATAGTCAGGCAGTGTGAACCGTATCACACTTCCGGCTAGTTAAGGCTCTGATACCAACTTGTAATGCCCCGGACCTTTATACAACCACGGAGTGCTACTACACCTGTATAATACATCTGTCTCTGATAAACATACATATATCACCCGCCTTGAATAGAGACATACGGGTGTTTCATACTGATCTGAAATCTCATGCACTGTGAAAAACATAAACATTCATATGGAAATTTAGAAGACATACCAGAGTTTCTAACTTTATCCTCAAATACATACGATTTTATTTAGAACATAACATGTTCTTACAATCTCCAAAAGATATTTTGAACTGAGTCTATTACATATACAAAACACTTATGTAAGTTAAAAACAAAACGACACTCCAAGTCCCTCTAGAAACTAGGACAAGCGTCTTGTAGGACTTGAAACAAAGGTTGTATGTTGGGGTGAGACACTTCTCAGTAAGGTGGAAAATATTACATCAATGTGCGACAATACGTATTCAAACCAATAGAAAGCAATTACATATATAGCATATTCTCAATACTGTAATATAGGAGATATATATATATATATATATATATATATATATATATATATATATTTCCAGCAATAGATAATTAGGCATCGTTGCAAGCGAAAGTTCCTGAGGTTAGGGTAGGGTACAGGCCCATACACTGTATGATCCCTCTGCCCGATACTCAACTCTGTGACTTTGCCCATTTTAGTTTTTAAATCATTTATATGCATACTTAGAACATTGTCCATCTTAGAAACAATAGTAAAAAATGCCAACACTACCCCTTAGCTTGGGTTGTGCGATTTACTATAGTCCGACTAGAACCACCTAGTCCATTAATCCACTAGTGGCACACTCCAAATCCAACTAACTATCTCGATACCCACACTGAAAATCAGATGTGTGGTCACACTGTATCCAGAATATAGCAACGGAACTGTGCTTAAGCTTTTTAAGGCTTCATATAACGTTGAGCTTTTTAAGGCTCTTATATAACGGTGAGCTTTTTAAGGCTCTCATATAACAGTGAGCTTTTCAATGCTCTGATAGTAACAAGCTGTGGTTTCAAATATCATATATACAATTTATGATAAAACAAATTAACTTGTTTCAAATTCACAAATCACCTGTACAGTTCCAGTATTTTTGCAACCTCATTCATTTATATTGTGGTATAAACCAACACACAACCTCTCGGTTTAACCCTTTTTACATATAAAGTTCGGTATATAATCGGCACCTGTTTTCCACATTTTCAAATAGAAAAATGGAACTCCAGTTCCTTTAGTTCATATACGTATTTAAACAGACTCACATATTCCATTTCATATCATATGTCACACTCGTTTGATCAAAATTCGCCATATAGCATATAACTCTATAAATATCATTTAAATGGAAAACAAAGGGTTCAAGCATATCCTACGTTAAGATTAATACGAATAAAGAAGTTTTGAAAAGTTTAGAGATCATAGGCCAAAACCCTCATTTTTACCAAAGCTATAAAATCGTAAAACCGGTATTTTTACCCGGTGAAACTTTGCAAATAAGCAGTCAATACGTGCATATAAACATAAGCTAACTTTTTGGCAGTTTAGTTTTCAAAAAATACCAATGTAAAAAATTTCCCTTACCTTTTTTCGAATTTTGAACATGAGCTACCCGGTGCTAAAACAACGAACCGAGTTCTCAAAACCTAAAAATAAAAGAACAATACTTTAATACAATCCTATTTACTACAGATCTACCGAACGAAAAATGAACTTAGACCCTTACCTTGATTTCGGGATGAAACCTGGAAGTCCTCAAAACAAAGATCCAATCCGCTATAATCGTAGAGGTTTTCCCCCTAATCCACGTAGTAACGTCGGATCATGGATTCAGGTGACGAACAACGAAGCATTGAAGAGAGAGAGAGAGAGAGAGAGAGAGAGAGGGAGAGAGAGAGAGAGTTCACCGATTCTAGAGAAAGAGAGAGTTTTGAGTTTCTTAACCCTTAAGCAACCAAAAATGATATTTATAGACCCCTTGACCTAGTCAAACTCATCGACGAATGGTGCCTACGTCGACGAGCCACAGAAGGCTCTTCGTTGACGAACCTCTTTCCTTCGTTGATGAACCCTTGTTTGATATTTTTCCTATCGATTGGGATTTCTTTGTCCCCGAGGCTCTGAATTTCGGTGACGAACCGCAGAAGGGCCTTCATTGACGAGAACCTTGGTTTCGTCGACGAAGCCTGCTAAAATTACGTTTTACCCTTTTTCTTATTTTACGGGTTCGAGGCTGTATAGGCCAACTAGTGTTAAGTCCCTCCTATGAGCCTCTCAACCCTGTCATAAGGGGTTAATTCACAACTTTCAGTTATTCATCCAAGGAAGTTTTCTTAGATATTATTATATATCTAGATTTACAGAAACCGCAGTCATACCTATAGATATTAAAAGTATTTTGAATAGAATATTTAGGAAAACAATTTTTGTTAAGCAACATATGTGTGAATTATACTGTATTTTATTTATATGTGTTTTCTCAGACTCAGTTGTTTACAGCCTACAGTACTTTTAAATCAAATATTACCGTTATGCAAACTCATCTGCCACACACTGGTAATAACATATTTCGTCTTACTGAGAGTTATCTCATCCCAATAATTTAACACTTTTTAGGTGATCCAGGTAGGTGAGCGAATCAGGCACAGAGATAAAGGGGATCTTGTGCCACTCAGTCTATAGGGTGAGTATTTTGGGAAAGACATTTTTGAGTGGTCCCTTGGTGATCGGGTGGGGCATTTTGGGTAAGATTTTGTATGTATATTTTTGGGAAGTACTGACATCTTGTATTGTATATAATGTGGCTATGTGCATTTTTGTATTTCGCTGCATAGGTAGAATATCGATATACAAGTTACACGGTCCCCACTTGGACTGTGATGATGTTATGGATTATATTACAAAGTATCAAAGCAGTGAAACTTTACAATATATATATATATATATATATATATATAATAAAAAATATAAAATGGCATGAAAAATTAGGTCTTTACACATCATCCAAGATAGACTCCATGTTTCTTATGGTCGAGAAATAAAGGGAGACTTAGGAGCTACTGAACCTGCATGGGCATCAAATGGCAAACTGAAAGGCTCAAAAGTGCCTTGATAGGGTGTTAAATTCTCTACATTTAAAACTGTACTATTAGTCATATGAGTAGGTAAATCAAGTAAATATGAATTAGGTTCAAGTTTCTAAGGTACTGCTTAAGCCTTATACGAACCATGACACTATCACCTGCATTAAACTCCCTAGCTCTAAGATGTACATCTGCAGCAAGTTTATAATCCATATTAGTCATAGCAAGTTTTCGCCTAGCCTTAGCATAGAACTTATGAATGTGATGGAAAAAAGACTTAGCAGACTTAGAAATATGGGCATCTAGTGGCAAAGGAACAAGATCAAAGGGTGCACATGCTTTGTAATGGAATAAACACTCAAAAGGACTCTTACTCGTGGACCTATTCACAAAATTATTATAAAAAAGTGAACAATGGGTAGCACTTAGTCCTAATTGCCCTATTTTTCTACCACAACACACCTAAGCAGGTCACCAAGACTATGATTCACAACCTTAGTCTACCAATCAATTTGGGGGTGGCAAGTGAAAGAAAACAGCAAGTGAGTCTGACACATTTTTCGAAGTGTCTTCAAAAAGTAGCTGCAGAACTTGATATCCCTATTAGACACTATAACGGTTGGAAACCCATGTAATTTGAGGAGCTTTCTAAAGAACAATTTAGCTACATAAGATGCATAAAAAATCTTATTATATGGAAGGAAATATTCCATCTTTGAGAATTTTTCAACAAAAACAAATATTGAATCATGTCACTAGGATTTTTTGGGAAGTCCAAGAACAAAATCCATACACCTCTCCAAGGTATATGTGGCAATGGCCGAGGGGTATAAAGGCTAGTGGTGTGCCTTTTAGCTTTGGCTTTGGCTAACTGATGGTATGACATTAAGACACTATCCTAGCCACATCCCTTTTTAAAGAAGACCAATAAAACCTATTCTAAGGTAATGATTTTATCACTCCCTAGGTGACTAGATAACCCTACGATATGCAATTCCCAAACTAAAAGATATATAAAGGAAGTACGAGGAATGCATAACCTAGTACCTTTAAATAAGTATTCCTCTTAGATGATGAAATCTACAAAATCCCCACAATGACCCTCACTCACCTCCTGAAAGATAATCCCAAAATCAGGACAAGTGGAGTACTCATCCTTTAGAAGATCAAACTCAATGACCTTGACTCTCAAGATATGGAGAATAAATGCTACCTTAGTAAGGCCATTAGCCACTTTATTCTTAACATCGAAACGATATCTGAGAGCAAAAGTGTACTAATTGAGGAACAAGAACAAAAGTGTACTTATGGAGGAACTCTACTCAACCAACATGCTTCGTGCTCAACTTCTTCTACAAGCACAAATATCCAAAAACAAGGTGGTCAGAGAAGAGTACAAACTCTTGGGGTAACAAGTTGTATCTCCAATGATAAAGGGATCTCACTACAACATAAATCTCTTTATTATATATGCTTTGTTGGGCATCTAAGACTTTTTCACTAAAAATTCTATAGGATGTCCCTCTTGACTCAATACCCCACTGTTAGCTTTGGTGCAATCCCAAGAGGGGGGTGAATTGGAGATTTAAAAATTCTTCCTCGGTTAAACTAATCTAGCAATAGTATAATGCAACCTAGGAGCAGTCGAAGTATATATGAAATTGTAGATACGATATATTAAACAATTTTCAGTACGTGCACCACAATTTTAGTATTTCTCTACCAAATACAATGTAGTGTCAATCAGATATGCAGTATATTCAGTAGGAAAATTAAATCAAGCACAAAGCAGAATATAATGCAGGAAATATAAAAGTGACAACGAATATGATATCCGGTTTCGGCCAACCCTGCCTATGTCCCCGCCTTGGCTCACCAGCACAAGGATTACACTATGGGCTCATTTAACGGGTGGAACGACACCTAAATACAACTAGGTCAATTAGCACAGGGTTAACCTCAACCTTTACAAAAAATCCTTCCGGGTTGGATTACCGCCCCCTTAGGCCACGTCAGGAATACAATCAATAAATATGAAATTTTGCGTACAATTTTAAGCGCTTCTACACAAGCATATATGTACTACAATACAATCCAGATAAATATGCACTCACAGATGATATGGATTTAATGCTCAGGTGAGATCCAAAATGTAAACTCTTTAAGATGTGTGAGTGTATGTATATGTGAGAGTTCAACCTTTGATTCAAGATAAGATATTTAACACACTAATAATCAAAGGAAGTTTAACACAATCCAAATCAAATAACTCAAGGATATTCTAAATGTAAAGCTTAATAGATATTTTGGATTGAAGCATTCAAAAACAATATCAAAGATAATATGCAAGCTTTCAAGTCTTACAATTTGAATGTCAAGACTAGCAAGTTAAAAACAAAATCTTCCCAATCAAATATTTATATGTGAAATATTATGGGAAAGATTAAACAAGCAAGAACTCTCAAAAAATAGATTTTCAAGTAAGTATGAACATGTGAGAGTTTCTACCAAGGAGGTGATTTGAAGTGATGCACAATAACTTAATAAAATCTCCTTACACTTTGCAATTGATTTGCAAGTTAGGGGAACAATAAAGAAGAGCTCTCTTTGTTAAAAATGATTTTGCAAATAAGATGTAAGAGAGTATGAACAATTTTTGCTTGAAAAATGGTGGAGTATGAGCAAATAGAAGTGTAAGAAATTGAGAGAATATTGTGCTAATCTATTGCTAATTGAGGCAAATGAGAAGGTATAAATAGTTTCTCCTCAAAAAGTAGCCGTTGGGACTCAATGGGGATTATTAAAAATGTTTTAAACTAGTCTAACCCAAATAACCCCGTGTTACCGTAGTTAAAATTATTTCAACCCGAGAGTTTTAAGTGGCTGAACCATGGCTTAGTCGCCTGAACAAACTTAGTCAAAAAAGTTATTTTTGAAGGTTTGGGTGCCTGAGTCAAGGTTCAATTGGCTGAACCAAGGTGATTTCAAAAAGGTCCGCAATTTGGTTGCCTAGTCTAGAGTTTGGTTAACCGAACTCATGTCTTTGATCACCCAAGGCCATTTTGAATGTGAAGTTCGGGCTGCCGAATTGGTGGGGAAAGGTCAGAGTTATGGTTCGATCGCCTATGGATGATGCGATCATTTACGTTCGACCGCCCAAAACCAAGTCAGCATTATGACTGGTCAAAGGTTTGATCGCACGAAGTGTTTTGAACATTAGGGGTTCGGTTGCTCGAAACCTCACATTTTTTACCCATTAAGTCCAGACTTAAGCCAATTAATTCCCCTAATAATATATGTTATGTTAGGGACTATGTTAAGTGTGTGTGCAAGGACCTAAGGTCGTTCTAAGGTGTTATGCAATTATAACAGACCATATTATATTACAACTCAAATGAATTGAATGCTATTACAACAATAAAAGAGTCTTCATTCCATTTGCTTCTTCAAGGGCCATATAAAGCTTGAGCTTTATGGTCCGTATGACTTCCTTGAGTTCCTACCAATAGTGCATGCTTAGGATGAACCTATTCAAGAGACTCAGTGCACAAGTGGGAAACATTGGTTTTTTCATAATCAAAATAGGATCAGACTCATAGAGTCAACACCCACCAATACCTATCCTAGAGGCATCACAAGCCACCTCAAAAACTTTAACAAAGTTCGTACACCTAAGTACAAGTACTTCGATCGTATTTTGTTTGACCTCTCTAAAAGCTCTACCAGTTGATGAGGTCTAATGAAACTATACTTTCTTCAAATACTCAGTGATAGGAGTTGTGATAGAGTGAAAATGCCTTATGAACAAGGGTGAGCATAATTCGGTTAAAACCAAATTAATCAAATTAACTGAGTAAATTCAATCGAGTCGATTTGATTTGGTTAAAAATTTATTCTATTCAGCTCAGTTTTCAATTTCATTGAATTTCAATTTTTGGTTTTTGGTTCTATTTTTGGGTTTGGTTAATTCAGTTAACCAAATAGTATAAATTCATAATAAATAATTATATATATAATATTAAATATTGTGTATATTATATATATTATTTACATTATATATATATATTATAATATTAAATCGGCTAACTAATTTAACCAAAATTCGGTTTGGTCAGTTTTGAGTTTGGTTAAATATGGAATTTCGGTTGGTTTGGTTAATGAGATTTTTTAACTGATTTTCTTTTTGGTTAATTTGGTTAATTAACCAAATTAATCGAATTGATCAGATGCTTTCCCTTACTTATGAATAGCTTATAGAAAGTAGCAAGGCCATGAAAAATAGAAGCCTCAATAATAGTCCTAGGGCACTCTGTAATGGCTCTAACCTTTTTTGGATCAGTGGCTATTCCTTGTGTGAAAATCACAAAACCAAGAAAGAGCACAATAGACTATAGGAAGCTGCTTCTTGAGTTTAGTAAACAACTTTGCTTCCTTCAAGATGGCAAGGACCTAATGAAGATGTATCAAGTGCTCCTCCCTAAACTTACTATAATACCAATATAGCATCAAAGTAAACTAGTAGGAACTTTCCTTTGAATGGTTGCAGAACATGTGTCATAAGCCTCATAACAATGTTGAGCGCATTAGAAAGTCCAAAGGGCATGACCAACCACTCAAATAAACCATCTTGGTTTTTAAAGGACGCTATCTATAATCTCCCATGCTAATTCTAATTTGGTGATTCCCTCTACATAGGTCAATCATGGAGTACCAACTAGAGCCAACTTGCTTGTCAAGCATAACCTTAAGTCTAGGGATAGGGAACCTATAATTTATGGTGATTTTGTTGATGGCTTTACTATCCACAACATCCTCCAAGATCCATACTTTTTTGGACTTAGGAGAGCTATTATAACACATGGACTAAGGCTATGTATCACAAAGCCTTTGTCAAGCAATTCTCCTACCTTCCTATTCAATTCAAAACATTCGTTAAGATTCATCCTATAATGTAGCAAGTTAGGTAACTATGAACTTGGAATGAGATCCATGACATGTTGAATGTCTCGCATTGGTGGTAGCTCACTGGCTAACTCACTAGGCAAAACATTAGAGAACTCAACTAGCAACTCTATTACCCTAGGTGGGAACTCACATAGAGACTTTCGATCCTCGGAATGAACCTATCAAGTGACAATTGCTCAAGTGCACATGTTTTATAAGTATTGGCCTAACAAGATCTTTCAATCGATTTTGGTGATAACAAACAAAGGACTATTTAACTTGGAAAGGTTGAGTTTTTATGTTTCAGGAAATATGGTTCAAGTAAAGTTCATGTATAGTTCAAGAGAAGATCAAGAATGAATCAAGTATGGGACAACTATTCAATAATTCAAAGAGAAACTCAGATATTTGAAGCTCAAGCAAATTTTTCAAAGAAACTCAAAAGCAAAGAATGAGAAAGAACTCAAGCATGCCTTATGAAGGCTTAGGAGACATATTTGTAAGTATTTCAAAAGCTAAAATATCGTTTGAAATATGTTTTGAAGCTTGTCAAAGAGATTATGTGGACTTAAAGATCTATTTGAGAATTCTAAAATAAGTCTTGTAAAAATCATAAGAGAGCAAATCAGTTTTTAAAGAAATATATTCTCCAAAAACAGGTTCATGGCAGTTCAGATGACTGAACTTCATATTCAGGCATCTGAAGAATTACTTTAGCCATCTGAAGATTAAGTGCAGACGTCTGAAGATTTTATGAACCAAAACAGAACCAGGCAGTAGCAGTTCAGACGTCTGAACTCGTGACTTCAGACATCTGAACCTGGCACCTCAGACGTCTGAACCCTATCTTCATATGTATGACCCTGTGTCCAGTTGAATTTTTAAAGGGTTTCAGGAACTTCAGACGTCTGACCTCGAAACCTTAGACATCTAAACACTATTCAACAGACAAATTTTTAAAAAATCTTATTTTTTATATTATAGTCGTTTGAATCCCAAATTTTCTAACAACTTGGGAAATCCTTTAAGGAAACTCTTGCAACAAGGAAACTTGCTTTGAAGCCTATAAATACATGGTTCTTGTTAAATAAAAAATATACCAAGCATTGAAAATCTCTCAAGCTCTCTTGCTCTTAAAATCTCTCTTTGATCAAACTCTTGCAAGCTAAAAGTATTGTTATTCTAAAACTCTTGCTCATCAATTCTTGAAGAAATATTACTGATTTCTCATATGGAGAAAAGAAATTTGGTGAAATCTCTGTTAAAGCTTCAAAAGTTTATTTCTTTCTTGATATTTATCTTTTGAAGTACATAGCTTTTATTTGTACTAATCTGCTCTTTGTGTGAGCATCTCTTATACACCAGCTTTTTGATATCTCTCTTATAGATTTTGGACGATTCCAGGCTGTTGGATCATTGATCAGACAAGGGTATATTTTTTGGAGAAGGCGGACTCTAGACTTGGCCAAGGAGTGGTTGTAAACAGGCGTTGTTCCACCCAGTAACGGAATTGCTATAGTGGAACCCTTCGGTGTTTTGCCAAGGGTGAGGACGTAGGCTATGTTGAAGCCGAACCTCGTAAAAAACCTTGTGTCTTTATCTCTTCTTTACTTTCTATATTCTGTACTTGGTGCTGTTGTATGATCTAAAAGTACAGGTTGTAGTTTTTAAAGTGAGAAAGAAACAAAGACTCTTGACACTTAGAAAGTACGTTTTTATTAACCATTTGCGAAAACCCAAAAGGGAGTATGTTGGTTAATCTGCAGAAACCTTAATCAAGAGAAGTGCATACTACAAGCTTACTTAAAGAAGGTGGCAAATATTTACAGGGAAATTACCAAATAGCACTAACATTCTTGGTTGAGTGATTGAATTATTTTTGTTTCATTGTTTGGTTTGTTAATTTAAATTTCTGTATTTTCAAGTGTGAGTATCATTTATCAATTGTGTTTTTCCTTAGTATCATAAGCAAAAGTTTTAAAACATTAAAATTAAAAAGAATCCAATTCACCCCCCCCCCCCCCTCTTGGGAAGCTATTCCTAATTTCAATTGGTATCAAAGCCTAATTATAGAAATTCCTAACAAGAAACTATAAAAAGATCTAATGGCAAATATTGGAGTAGCACCCTTCAGTGAAGGTCAATACTCAAGACCAATCTTTTGTGGACACAATTATACCTTTTGGAAAAAGAGAATGGAAATATATCTCCAACACATGGATTGGAAAGCATGGGAAGTCGTTATGGATGGAAATCTTATCCCCACTAAGATAGTTGATGGAAAACAAATTCCAAAAGAAAAGAAGGATATGACCGAATTAGATTATAAAATGCTTCAAATAAATGCAAGTGTTATAAATGTGTTATATTGTGCATTAGTTGCTAATTAGTTTAACCGAGTTATGGCCTGCAAAACAGCTAAGGAGATTTGGGACAAACTAGAAGTAACTTATGAAGGAACCGTTGATGTTAGAGATAATAGGATAGATATGTTAACAAGCGAATACGAAGCATTCAAAATGAATTCTGATGAAACAATATCAAGCATGTACACCATATTTACCCATATAATAAACTCCTTGAGTGCCTTAGGAAAAACCTATACTACATATGAAATGATTAGAAAAATTCTATGAGGCCATCCCTCTATTTGGGAACCAAAGGCTACAACTATCACGGAAGGAAGAAACCTTAAGACTACTTCTTTGGATGAACTTATAGGCTCACTTCTCATTTATGAAATGGCTTTAAAAGAAAGGAATCCTGAACCAAAGCATAAAAGATCCATAGCACTAAAACCATCTAGCCACAACACTAGTGAAGAAGAAAGTGAAACAAGCGAATTAATTACCAAGAGACTAGGAAAATTCTATAGAAGAAATAAAAGGTTTCCTAGAAAGTTTAATAAAAAGAGAACCGAAAAAGGAGAGGCAAGTAGGAAGGAAAATAAAGGTAAGAATGAACTACCAATTTGTTATCATTGCAAAAAACCAGGGCATATCAAATCGGACTGCCCGTTGTTCAAGAAAGACAAGAAGAAAAAAAAGGAAGCTATGAAGTCTACTTGGGATGATTCAAGCTCCAACGAAACCGAAATTGAATCAAGTGAACAAGAGATGACAAATATATGTTTCATGGCGAATGACGAAGAGGTAAATTCTTACTACTCTTCAACCGATTCTCAAAATGAGTCTTGTGATGAGTTGTGTGATAGCTTGCCTTCTTATAAGGAATTACAAGATGAATTATTCTCACTGCATAAAAGATTCGTAAAAGTTTCTAAAAGAAATATAACTTTGAAAGATCAAAATCAAGAACTAGCAAAGCAACTTGAATCATTCAAAGTTATTGAAGAAGAAAGAAATACTTGTATCAAGAAGTTGGAAAAAGAAATAAATATAGTAAAACAAGAGTTAGATAAATCTCATAAAGATAACTTAAATAAAAATGATCTAGAAATAAATTAACTCAAAAAGATAATTGAGGATAAAGAAAAGATTATCTATAACTTTACCAAAGGTAAAGAAAACTTTGAAAAGATGATTGGACAGCAAAGGCTTCATGGGAACGAAGAAGGAATAGGCTATAATGGTAAAGCAAATAAGAAGAATAAAAAGTTATACATGAGATATTTTGTTCAAGAAGCTAAATACTATGTCAGCACTTCATCAAATAACAAACATGAACATACCACTTGCTATATGTGCAAGACTAAAGGTCATGTGATGTTCAATTGCCCATTAAAGAGAAAATATGTTAAAGTTCAAGGAGAATGGAAAGCAAATAGTGGAACTAACAACAAAATAAAGAAAGTAAAAAGAATTTGGGTTCCAACAACCAACACATAGTATCCCTCATTGTAGGTTTGTCTTAGGACAACAATGACAACAGACAAATGGTACTTGGACAGCGGGCGCTCAAGGCATATAACTGGTGACAAGACCAAGTTCACTACTTTAAAACAAAAAGATGGGGGATATGTCACCTCGGTGACAATGCCAAAGGTAAGATTATCGGTATCGAAAAAATTGGTAAAGAACCTTCACTCACTATAGATAATGTGTTATTAGTAGAAGGACTAAAACATATCTTTTAAGTATTAGTCAACTAAGTGATAAAGGGTTCGAAGTAATTTTCATGAAAGAAAAATGTGTTATTCAAAATCTTAAAAATAAAGAAACTTTGTTTATGGCTCATAGAATAAATAATATCTATTGCATAAATCTTGAGAAATTAGCAAATCAACACTTAACTTGTTTGACAGCTATGAATGAAGTAAGTTGGCCATGGCATAGGAAAGTAGGTTATGCTAGCATGGACCTACTATCCACATTATCTAATAAAAATATTGTAAAAGGTCTACCAAATACTAAATTCATAAAAGACAAGTTGTGTGATGCATGTCAAAAGGGAAAACAAGTAAAAACAAGCTTTAAAAAGAAAAAATACATATCCAGCAAAAGACTCCTAGAACTCTTACATCTAGACTTATTTGGTCCAACTAGAACTTTGAGCTTAGGAGGAAAACAATATGCTTTTGTAATTGTAGATGATTATTCAAGATTTACTTGGGTAATATTTTTAGCAAACAAAGATGAAGCTTGTAACCAATTAATAACCTTATGCAAGAAATTACAAAATGAGAAAGACTATAATGTAATAAGCTTTAGAAGTGACCAAGGAAAAGAGTTTAAAAATAAGGAAGTTGATAAATTTTGTAATGAACATGGAATAACTCATAATTTTTCAGCACCTAGAACTCCACAACAAAGTGGAGTTGTTGAAAGGAAAAATAGAACTCTACAAGAAATGGCAAGAACAATGCTTAATGAAAATAATCTACCTAAATATTTTTTGGCAGAAGCTGTAAATACAACATGTTATATTGTAAATAGGGTATCAATAAGATAAAAAATAGATAAAACACCATATGAACTTTGGAATGATAGAAAACCTAATATTTCCTATTTTCATGTATTCAGATGCAAATATTTTATACTTAATACTAAAGATGATTTAGGAAAATTTGATGCAAAGTCGGATGAAGGTATCTTCCTAGGTTATTCTACAAATAGTAAAGCATATAGGATTTATAATAAAAGAACTTTTACAATTATGGAATTAATTCATATAACTTTTGATGAATCAAATAATCATGACACTAAAGATATGAATGATGAAAAAGAAGATACTTCACAAAAAGAAGGAGATCTTGAAATAAAAGAAGAAAAGAATGATGATGCTCCAAATGATAATCTTACAGAAAATATGAAACTTCCTAAAGAGTGGAAATATGACAAAAATCACCCAAAAGAACAAATTCTTGGTGAAACATCAAAAGGGATAACCACTAGAGCCTCACTAAAAAATATTTGCAATCATTATGCCTTTTTATCCCAAGATGAACCTAAAAACATTGAAGATGCTTTAAATGATGATTCTTGGATTATAGCTATGCAAGAGGAACTAAATCAATTTGAAA
Source organism: Malania oleifera (assembly GCF_029873635.1). Lineage (NCBI taxonomy): Eukaryota > Viridiplantae > Streptophyta > Magnoliopsida > Santalales > Ximeniaceae > Malania > Malania oleifera. The sequence goes on from NC_080425.1 coordinate 56,339,830, forward strand.
GAAGTCAAGTATGAGAACTTATACCTAAACCCAAAGATAAATCAATCATAGGAACTAAATGGGTGTTTAGAAATAAGAAGGATGAAAATGGAGTTGTGGTGAGAAATAAAGCAAGACTAGTGGCACAAGGGTATAATCAAAAAGAAGGAATTGATTATGATGAAACCTTTGCCTCTGTGGCAAGGATGAAAGCAATTAGGATGCTTTTAGCTTATGCAGCCCATGAGGATTTTAAGTTATATCAAATGGATGTAAAGAGTGCATTCTTAAATGGATATATAAATGAAGAAGTGTATGTCAAACGACTTCCAGGTTTTGAAAATTCTAAAAATTCAAATCATGTATTCAAATTGACAAAAGCTCTTTATGGTTTGAAACAAGCTCCAAGAGCTTGGTATGAAAGGTAAAGTAAATTTTTACTTTAAAATGAATTTACAAGAGGAATGGTTGATAGTACTTTATTCATTAAATCCAAAAACAAAGATATGCTAATAGTTCAAATATATGTGGACGATATTATATTTGGAGCAACAAATGAAGATCTATGCAAGGAATTTGTCACATATATGCAAAAAGAATTTGAGATGAGTATGATGGGGGAGCTAAATTATTTTCTAGGATTACAAATAAAACAAGCTAAAAATGGAACTTTCATAAACCAAACTAAGTACATCAAGGATATGCTCAAAAAGTTTGATATGGAACAAAGTAAACCTATAGGAACTCCTATGAGTACAACCACAAGCCTTGATAGAGATGAAAAAGGAAAACAAGTAGCAATAACACACTATAGAGGAATTATTGGTAGCTTACTATATTTAACTGTTAGTAGGCCTGATATTATGTTTAGTGTGTGTATGTGTGCTAGATTTCAATCAGCACCCAAGGAATCCCACTTAACAGCTGTTAAGAGAATTCTTAGGTACTTGGTAGGATCACTTGATCTAGGTTTATGGTATCCAAAGGATACTGATTTTAATATGATAAGTTACTCCGATGGTGATTATGCTGGATGTAAGATTGATAGAAAGAGTACAAGTGGCACATGTCACTTTCTAGGACAATCCTTAGTATCATGGTTCTCAAAGAAACAAAATTCTATAGCCTTATCAACTGCCGAAGCTGAATATGTGGCAGCGGGAAGTTGTTGCGCACAAATCTTATACATGAAACAACAATTAAAAGATTTTAATCTAGAATATAAAACAATACCAATAAAGTGTGATAACACATGTGCTATAAATATATCTAAAAATCCAATTTCACACTTAAGGACTAAACACATAGACATAAAACATCATTTTTTGAGAGATCATGTTCAAGAGGAGGATATAATTCTTGAATTTATAAATACAAGTGATTAATGGGTTGACATATTTACAAAACCATTAAGTGAAGAAAGATTTATACATATAAGGAGAGAACTTGGGCTAATCCACAGCAGAGAAGTGTATTAGAAGTGAATTTTCAAAATTTTTATGCACTTCAGACATCTAAACTTCACACCTCAGACGTCTGAGCACTGTAGCAGAAGAGTTCAAATGTCTGAACCTGGGACTTCAAACGTCTGAGCGCCTACTAACTTTTCAAATTCCAAGCTTTAAAATCTTCAGACATCTGAAGTCGCGAGGTTTAAATATCTTTAGCGCACTAAACCCTAACTTCAGACTTCTGAAGTTGTTTGCTTCATTCATCCGAACACCTCACTCTTCATTTTCTTTCATTCTCACTTCAATCCGAAGCCTCTACCTCACAAAGATTCATCTCACGAAACCTAGGGTAACCAAAACCTAGTGTCTTCATGCGTCGGATCAAGCAGACTGCAAACAAGGGTTCTTCATTTGGGAATGATACTCAAAATATTGACAAATGGTTGGTTGCTCCTCAAGCTCGAATCCGTTATCGAAATTCACTGAATTCTGCAGAACCAATCTTAGGTAAAATCTTGGATGTGTCCTTCTTCGCTACTGAATTTCCAGATATTCTTACATTATTTCGTGATATTGGTTGGCTAGATTTCATTACTCAACAACCCAAAGGTTGTTTTCCTCATTTGGTCAAAATTTTCTATGCAAACATGACATATGAAAATGAGATTTTTTCTTCAGAGGTTAAAGGAAAGAAAATACTACTGAATTCTAAAATATTGTCTCCCATTTTAAAAATTACTCCAAGAGATTTTAATAGTCCTATGTTTGCTCAATCTTGGATCCTAGAATAAGAATTCACTCCCAAAGCTTTTCTTCCCATGATTATGGAAAATGAGCTTGTCTATTTTGCACATCCTCCTCTATACAAGCAACTGAACTTAAAAGGCCAGATTCTCCATAAACTTGTTTCAAATAATATTATACCAAAATAAGGCTCTTTTGATCATCTTTCTTATATCGAATGCTTTGTTCTTTAGTGTTTGCTCAAAGGAAAGAAACTAGATTTGGCTAGTCTAATCGTTAGGTGGATGTGGACCAATTTGGAATCTAATCGAGTCATTCTTCCTTACGTAGGAATTCTTACTCTTCTTTTTACTCATCTTAATATTACTAATATCTCTGAGTTTTTCATAAAAAGAACTCGATATGATCTTTTTAGTGAAACTTCCCTCAAGCAAATGGGGTATGACAAGGGAAGATCAGGATGGTATTTGAAAACTGGAAAAACTACAAATGCACCACCTGCATCTGCTTCAGCCTCAGCCTCAACCTCTGCACCACTATCAACAGCTGCACAATCCTTTTCTACACAAGACCTTGGCTCATCTCTAGACACACCTTCATGGTTCTTATCCTTTCAAGAGGATTTCTCCAGATTTTCCTCTGAAGTATGCACTAGACTTCAGAATATTAAAGAAAAAGTCACATCACTTGAAAAACAGGTCACTCATATAGAACAATATCATGCAAAATCCTATCATGCAAAATCCTCTAAGGGAAGTGATCCCATGGACATTAGCTCTGCTCCTCAGAGTGGAGATGATGATGATGATGATGACGACTCTGCAAAAAAGGAAGGAAATTCTGAAGAAGAAGGTGATGAAGGGAATACTGAAGAAGAAGGAACACAAGAAGAAGGAGAAGAAGAAAAAGAGAAAGGAGATGGCTCTGAAGAAGAAGACTAGGATAGTTAGAAATTATCTAGCTTAGGCTACTATGAAATTTTTTGTTTGTCATAAAGTAATCAAGTCTTATGTACCTCAAATGTCTGTAATCATGCTACAAGGCAGCTTTTTGTTGTATTTCTATTTTTGTATGGGAAAATATGAAACTTCTATGTATTGCTTCTTTGTACTGATTACCTTTTGTTATAAGAATGACTTTTGATGGTTCTTCATAACTTTTGGTACTCTTTTGACTAATGACAAAGGGGGAGAGAGTGCTTAGTAAAGATAACATAAATAAAGAAGTAAGAGTTAACTACATGTAAGAACTTGATGAACCACATATGAACAAATGAAAGAACTTGAACAATGGATGGATATATGACACATGTGAACTTAAATTGATATATGATGAACTTTCTATTTCCATGACACATGTGAACTTAAAATTGATATATGATGAACTTTCTATGGAACACATGATAAATTTTCTATGGCTTATAGCAAGGGGGAGTACTTCATTTTTATATGCTTGCTTATTAATGTTCATAGTAAGGGGGAGTATTTCATTTTTCATAAAACTTTATCTTTACTCCTTGTTTGTCATCATCAAAAAGGGGGAGATTGTTGGCCTAACAAGATCTTTCAATCGGTTTTGATGATAACAAACAAAGGACTATTTAACTTGGAAAGGTTGAGTTTTTATGTTTCAGGAAATATGGTTTAAGTATGGTTCAAGTAAAGTTCAAGTATAGTTCAAGAGAAGATCAAGTATGAATCAAGTATGGGACAACTATTCAATAATTCAAAGAGAAACTCAGATATTTGAAGCTCAAGCAAAATTTTCAAAGAACCTCAAAAGCAAAGAATGAGAAAGAACTCAAGCATGGCTTATGAAGGCTTAGAAGACATATTTGTAAGTATTTCAAAAGCTAAAATACCATTTGAAATATGTTTTGAAGCTTGTCAAAGAGATTATGTGGACTTAAAGATCTATTTGAGAATTCTAAAATAAGTCTTGTAAAAATCATAAGAAAGCAAATCAGTTTTTAAAGAAATATATTTTCCAAAAACAGGTTCATGGCAGTTCAGATGACTGAACTTCATATTTAGACATCTGAAAAATTACTTCAGACATCTGAAGATTAAGTGCAGACGTCTGAAGATTTTATGAACCAAAACAGAACCAGGCAGTAGCAGTTCAGACATCTAAACTCGTGACTTCAAACATCTGAACCTGGCACCTCAGACGTCTGAACCCTATCTTCATATGTATGACCCTGTGTCCAATTGAATTTTTAAAGGGTTTCAGGAACTTCAGACGTCTGACCTCGAAACCTCAGACATCTAAACACTATTCAACGAGCAAATTTTTAAAAAATCTTATTTTTTAAATTGTAGCCGTTTGAACAAGGAAATTTTCTTTGAAGCCTATAAATACATGGTTCTTGTTAAATAAAAAATATACCAAGCATTGAAAATCTCTCAAGCTCTCTTGCTCCTAAATTCTCTCTTTGATCAAACTCTTGCAAGCTGAAAGTATTGTTATTTTGAAACTCTTGCTCATCGATTCCTAAAGAAAGATTACTGATTTCTCATATGGGGAAAAGGAATTTGGTGAAATCTATGTTAAAGCTTCAAAAGTTTATTTCTTTCTTGATATTTATCTTTTGAAGTACATAGCTTTTGTTTGTACTAATCTGCTCTTTGTGTGAGCATCTCTTGTACACCAGCTTTTTGATATCTCTCTTATAGATTTTGGACGATTCCAGGTTATTGGATCATTAACCAAACAAGGGTATATTGTTTGGAGAAGGCCCGCTCTAGCCTTGGCCAAGGAGTGGTTGTAAACAGGCGTTGTTCCACCCGGTAACGGAACTGCTATAGTGGAACCCTTCGGTGTTTTGCCAAGGGTGAGGACGTAGGCTGTGTTGAAGCCGAACCTCGTAAAAAACCTTGTGTCTTTATCTCTTCTTTACTTTCTATATTCTGTAAAAGTGCAGGTTGTAGTTTTTAAAGTGAGAAAGAAACAAAGACTCTTGACACTTAGAAAGTACGTTTTGATTAACCGTTTGCGGAAACCCAAAAGGGAGTACGTTGGTTAATCTGCAGAAATCTTAATCAAGAGAAGTGCATACTAAAAGCGTACTCAAAGAAGGTGGCAAACATTTACAGGGAAATTACCAAATAGCACTAATAATCTTGGTTGAGTGATTGAATTATTTTTGTTTCATTGTTTGGTTTGTTGATTTAAATTTCTGTATTTTCAAGTGTGAGTATCATTTATCAATTGTGTTTTTCCTTAGTATCATAAGCAAAAGTTTTAAAACATTAAAATTAAAAAGAATCCAATTCACCCCCCCCCCCCCTTCTTGGGAAGCTATTCCTAATTTCAGTAAGCTTTCTTGTTCAAAAGCCTATGATCAAGCAAGTAAATATTTATTTGAATTGGGGTGTGACGCCCCCGATTTTTCATACCATTTTTTTTTCCATATAAACAACACACACAATCACATATTGGCCACGTCAACACCTCTACTACCATACAAACATAACATGGCCCGAAAGTGGGTACCAGGTACATAGTCATTCTCATATACATAAACCTAATAGCGGAAGTCATTTCATATATACAAACCACAGCGAATACACATACCAGAGTACAACCATTCATATATACAAGTCTTCCACAAAAACTCTAGGGAAATCAAACCTCCTTATCTCAGAGCTCTATCACCAGGTCTATCTCAGTTTCCTAAAATATTTATATGATTTGGTGAGACACATTCCAGTAAGATGAAATAAATTATCTATATGCTAGTATAAGATTCATTATATCATAACATATATTCATTTTAGCAATAATAATATCTTCTGAGAAAATATACCATTTCTACAATCATAATCATATGGATATACAACGCAAGCTTTCATAAGCTTTTAATTTCATTTCCAAATCCATTTGTACACAACCTATGTTTACTAGCGAAGTTCCCAAGAATAGGGAAGCTTACCCACCCATACAAGTAGCTTCCCTTTGCCCTGATATTGTTTGCATCCTAACCCAATTAACTCGGGTTCGGCTACAACTGATACTTATCAGAGCACTCACCTTACTTAATAAGCTCTCATGCAGTGTGTTTTACTTCGCTTTAATTATTTATATTGTTAACTCACACTATTTCATTTCTCATTTCCATTCTCATTTCTCTTCCATTTTTATTTCATTTCCATTTTCCTTTTCTTTTCATTTCCATTTCCATATCTAGCTCATGAGTGTCCCCAGTTACCGATACATCTATTTTTATACTCATGGCTGCCTTGAAGATATCTCTCCACATCATGCTTTCCCCTATGAATAGGGTTGTGCAGCTCGAAGGCTGGACCTAACCGCGGTTGGCCGACTCGATTAAGTCAAATATCATATCATATATCCCATATCAGTAGTACGATTGGCCGACTAATAGCCCTGATTCAGACTCAGGGGGCACAACAACTCTACTATACAACTCAGTCAACTATCACGCCACACGCTCCACGAGTCCGTGTGGTTGCACTAACACCACTAGCAATGGTACCGCGCTCAATATCGCAACCCATTATTAGGATTTCCATATCCATCCATTAGGGTTATCACTACCACATACCAGCAATCATTATGCGGTATTGGCATTTCATCAATCACATTTCTGTATTCCTATTTGAAAATTTCACATTTCAATTCTCACCATTCAATATTCATATTGCAAAATTAACGTTGCAATATTCACATTTCTCATAACCATATTTCTTATATTCTCATTTCAATATCTATATAGTAGTATTCACATTACAATACTCACATTCTCACATTCTCAGTTTTATATTCTCATATCAGTATTCACTTATCATTATTCTCATTGCAGTATTATCATTGCAATGTTCACATTTTCATTATTCACAACTCATTTCATCTCATAAATATATATACATATCTCATTTCATGTAATTCACATTTCTCAATAAAACATTTCCATGTAATCATTTAACCTAATTTTAAACATATCTCAATATAAATTATATGCCACACAAATTTCATCTGATATTTATATCATAAACAAATTTCAGGTAAAATATCATAATTCCATTTCTTATATTTCTCAACCTATAATTTTCAGAAAAAGTCTGTTATAATTTATTCCCCTTACCTGGCTTACTGAAAGGTCCACTAACACCCTAAATCTGACGCTCCTCGGCGTTCACAACTCACAAGCCCAAAAATCACATTTTTCCCAAGTTAAACAACCCAACTTCCAAAACTTTTATCATTCAGAAATCTCTAAAATCTATATACTCCAAGTTAACTTTAAAACCCTTAAAGTATCTTATTTACCCTAGTTTTGGGATGGTGCCCCAAAACTCCAATCTAAAAATCTACTCTGCCTAAGATGTAGAGAATCTTCCTAGGAACCTAGTGGCGGTTCCCGATCATCAATCTGAGCTTTAACGAAGCCAAAAATGAAGAGAGAAGGAGAGGAAACCGTGGGTCTAGAGAGAGAAAGTAAGAGAGAAAATGCACGTTGAAATGAGGGTTTTCAATATTTATAACTTGGCATTTGTCGACAAATTCAAGTGGTTTGTCGATGAACCCATGTAGGAACTTCATCGACGAGGAGGCTATTTCGTCAATGAACCTGAAATTCCCTGAAATTCCCCAAACTCTAGATAATCTCTCATCGGTGAGACACATTAACCTCGTCACCGAAATCTATGGTATATTTATCGATGAAAACCCTGAGTTTGTCGATGAAGCCCTATTTTCTCCCTTTAAAATTTCCTTCCGCTTTATCTTTCCTTTATTATTATTTTTATCCAAGAATAAATTTTCCAGGTCTCTACATGGGGCTTAACAGACTATCTTATTCCTTAAATTAGGATCTTTGGGGGTGGGCTTGGTAGGTTTCGATGGCTATTTTGGTTTAATGACCAAAATGAAGATTAAGAAGCCTTTTTTACCCTTCTATAGATTTTACTTTTTATTTCTGACATTTTTGCTTCACTTTTGTCATTTTTTATTGTACAAGGTGATCTAAGACAGTCCAAAATGGTAAGGTGAGGTTTGACAACGATTTTGATCCTATGCATGCAAATTTAGATAAAACCTTTGTCATTTCAAGCTTTTCTGCACTCTTTATGCTAATTTTGACTATATAAAGTAATTTGGGGCAGTCTAAAATGGTAAGTAAAGGTCTGACAATGATTTTGACCTCAAACACTCAAATTGAGGCAAAAACACTATTATTTCGAGCTTTTTACTCTCTTTCTACCAATTTTGACAACACCAGGTGATTAGGATAGTCTGAAATAGTAAAAAAAAAAAATTGATAGTTATTTTGACTTTGAGCACAGAGTCAAGGCAAAATTCCTACCATTTTAGGCCTTTCTGCTTTCTTTTTGCCAATTTTGATTATATTGGGTGATTTAGATTAGTCCAAAATGATAAGAAGAGGTTTGACAATGATTTTAATTTTAGGCACAAAAAATGAGATAAAATCCTATCATTTCAAGCTTTTTTTATCTTTTTCTGCCAATTCTGACCATATTGGGTGATCCAGAGTAGTTTGGAATGTCAAAAAGTGTCCAAGAGTGATTTTGCCCTCCTATACGAAAATTGAGGCAAAAGCCTTGTCAATTCTGGTTTTTCAACTCTCTTCTTGTAAAATCTGACTGCGCCAAACGATTTAGAGCATTATGAAATGATAAAGAGGGGTTCAACTATAATTTTGGCTTCTTGAACAAATTTTGAGACAAAATTCTAGTTTATTTGTAATTTTCTAGCATTTTTTAATACCTCTAAAATTTTTGGTAGGCCTCGTGTACTTTTTCTTTATTTTAATAAAATAAAATTTTAAATAATAATATAATGTTATAATATTAAAATAATTTAAAATTTTAAAATATTTTAAAATCAGAAAATAAAAAATAAAAAAATAAAAATTAAGGTTGATGCATGGCCGCATGGGCTAGTATGTGGACGCCTACGCACAAGCACGTATGAGCACGTGCACTCCTTTCCTAGAATGATGCTATTTTCATTCTAATTTAAAAATAAAAAGTAAAGAAAATAAGCAGGTGCATGAGTGCACGTGTCTGCCACTTAATTGAAACGACACCATTTTCGCACATTTTGAAATATAAAAAATATATTAGGGGGGGAAAATGACTCCGTCGTGGTGTCGCCCTCCCTCCCCCAATCTTCTATCCCATGTCTTTGATGGGGTCCTAGCCATTGGAGACACCATTTTTGACAGTGGGCCTCCCCTTACACACTACCCATGCCTCTTAACGCATCTCTTGTCACCTCCTTATCTTGTCCCATCTTTGACCGACGCCTACCCTCCTATTTTTTTTTAAAAATTTTTTTCTTACCTTTTCCATTGTATAAATACCCAGAACTTCTAAGGGCTTTAAGGGGGGACTTCTTGGGCTAGGGGTTCCTCTCTCTCTTGTGCTTCCTTTCTCTCTCTCTCTCTACACTCTTCTCTTTCCTCCCTTTTCTCCGCTTTTAGTCTCTATTTTTATCCTTTTCTCTTTCTCCTTTATTCTCTTCCTTTTTATTTTCTAAAGGACCTTGAGCCCCCTCTCTATAAGTAAAAGCTCTCTCTCTCTCTCTCTCTCTTCTCCCCTATTTGCCTCTCGTTGCGAATCAGTGTATGTATGGGTGTGTGCCTATGTGTGACCATGTGTGTGTGTGGGATGGATGCATATCCATACATGGAGTGTGTGTATGCATGTTGTGGTGGGTGTAAGTGTGTATAAACATGCATGAGTGTGTACAAGTGTTTGTGAGTGTATGTATGCATGCATAAATAAATGAGTGTGTGGGTTGATGTGTATGGGTGTATGGCATGATGCAAAACAGAATGAGACATTAATGCATGAATAATGGACATAAGTACAGATGCATGGTGCATGGGTATGATATATGTATGTATGTATGAGATTCATATGGATGAATGCATGGATGCATGGATGAAGATGAGTATAATGCGTGTATGCATGTATGAGTCAACATGTGAAATGAACATGTAAGAATGTGAATATATGTTGTGCATGTGTATGTATGCATATTGTGCATATGAATGGGTATAATATCCTTGGATGATGTATGTATACATGGATGGACATGTGAATGAATGCATAGGTGCATCGAATGCATATGAATATGCATGGATGATGATGTAGGTATGCATGTATGCATATATATATATATATATATGTATATGTATATATGTTTATGGGTATTTGTGGGTGGTGCATACGTCCATGGATGGATATATGTATGAGTATATGATGTAGGCAAGCATTGATGTATATATATATATATGTAGGCATGTGTGTTAGTATATTGGAGGCATGCATGGATGCATATGTCTATATGCACGTAGACATGTGTGTTTATGTGCATGATGCAAGTTTGCATAGGTGTATGTATGCATGGGGGGAGGCATGAGTGCTTGTATGCCTGATAATAGATGTAGAGACCCAAAAAATTACAACAATTAAATAATAAAATAGGGAGGAAAAGGAATTTTCTAAAGGGACTTATGGGAATTGTCAGCGTGGACATGTGTCTCGTCAATAAGGAATTACCGAGAAGGTTAATTCGGGGCCTGAAATTCGTCGACAAATGTTATGAGTTCGTCGACGAACCCCACTTCTTGACCTTGTCAACGAAGTGACATATCTTGTTGACGAAGGCCAGTGTATAAGTATGCCAAAATCGGATTTTAGCGTAGGAAATTTCGCATTCAGCCCTTCTCTCTCTATATTTTCGTCCTCTTTACTTTCTCTCTAAGTTTCTAGCTCGAGTTTTCACCGGTTCGATGATCTGAAGTCGCCACGTCGCTTCTGGGAAAATTCTCTTCACATCTGTTGGAGTAGATCGTCAGTTAGGCTAACTTGGGAACCATCCCAAAATTTGGGTGAGTAAGTTAATTTCAGTATTATTGGGTATTTGGTGTTTCTGGAGTGAGTAGAATATGTTAGGAAAAGAAATACTAAAGTTTTGTTGGGGAAAATGTTAATTTTAGGGTGTTGTGCTGGGAACACCACAGGTGAAGAATTGGGTATTTTGTGAGCTTCTCGGTAAGCCAGGTAAGGGGATAAATTAAGTCAAAAATTTTTCATGAAATTATTTATTAATTTACAGTATTAAATTTCAGGCAAGTATATATATTATATAATTATGTTTGGGAAATATTGATATGTATAGGAATATGATTTAAATGTGTTTAATCATAAAATATGGTTTTTGGAACAGATTTTATAGTCAGGAGATTACCCTATTTCTGTGTGGCATAAGTTTAATTTCCATATAATGTGTATATCATAATGGAATGTTTTTCCCAGATCAAGCATGATATGATAGTTTTCATGACAATTATAAAATAGTATAGGAATCATGATTTTATATATTAAACAGTATAGAAAAATTATGTTTAGTATATCATGTTATGTATGCCGGTGCAGATGCCGAGTTTCATGTTATGTAGGACAGCGCCAATGCAAAGTTTCATGTTATGTTATGCTAGCGCAGATGCCAATGTTCATATTGGCAAAGATGCCATAATCAAGTATGATCAGACATAATTTATGAAATATTTACGTAACAGTTATTATTATGAAATACGAAACAATTATGTTCAGTATACGGAACTTATTATATGTTATCAGAACCTGGATGACATAGTTTAGTACAGTTTCAGGAGCACGGTACCGTAGCTATATGTTCAGATTTATGATAGTGCTACCACACAACTAGTAGTGTGGGAGATGGTATTCGATGTGGCATCAGTATAGAGTGGAGTAGTCCCCCTGGCAGTCTCAGGACCAGGTAGGGGTGGGCCCATCTTACTTATAGACTTATGTTTGATCTATCATGGTCGGCCAGCCATTGCTAGGTCCCGCCTTCGGGCTGCACAACCTAGTTATGTGGGGATAAGACATGACATCAGCTACCTATCCATCTTGGGTGGATTTCAGTATTGTAGAGTTATATAAGATGATTTTCATGTATAGCAATCTAGTATGCTTTATTATGATATGACAAATTATGTTTTTACTTAGTTCTACTACAGACAGATTTTATCAGATATGCTAGTTATATTGTTTATATGTATAACACAAAAACACTCATGTTGCCACACACTGATATTAGTTTATTTCCCTTACTGAGAGGTGTCTGACTCCAGTTATATAAACATTTCAAGAAATCCAGGTAGAGAAGCGAACAGAGCTCCGCTACAGTAGAGGCCGATGGGGCTACCTTGTCTATAGGGTGAGATGATGAGCTAGGGTCAGGTTTATTTTTGACTTATGACCCTAGGATATATTTGGCCTTTTTGTTGGATGATTGTAAATATAATAGGTTTAGTTGAACTCTAGTATTGTGGTTGGTTATATGGTATGTTGTAATTTATGTTACCTATTGCTTAGGTATCTGAGTCGTATTTTGGGTATATCCCTATTACGCACGGGTTTAGGTTGATTATGTTATACAATTATATAAGAATTTTATATTGCATGTTATTATGAAAACAAATAAATATGGTAAATTAGGCAGGTCGTTACAGGTTGGTATCAGAACCTAGGTTGCTAGGTTCTGTAGACTCTAGTGTGTAGTGGAAATAATACCAGAGTATAGGAAGAGAATTTGACGTTTTATTTTGTAGTTTAGGGGCAGGACTTCTGTGGTGGTTTTTGTGTCTTTCCTAGGGTGACGATTTTAGGATAGTCATAGTAAACTATTGCTCGGTTGTTTTTCTAAAGTGTAGGACTGGACCTTGAAATAAGATAAGGATGTCAAGATAGGGGATTTTCATTAGATATGTAAGTTATAAGGATAAGGTCCCTAATTCATGTTTATTGTCTTTTTAGAATGGACCCTGGAGGAGGTAGCGCCTATGCGAGTGGTAGTGACGGTGCAAGGCCCTCGAGTGCAGGTGGGGCTGATTCTGATACGATATTGCATAGTGTGGCTCAGCAGGTTATGGTTGAGATCGTTAGGAGATCTAGAGAGTAGGGTGGCCCATCTGCAGGCCATGAGTGCACAATAGAGAAATTTACCAAGATGAATCCTTTGGAATTTTTAGAAGGAGTTGATCCTGCAGCTGTTGAGAATTGGATACAGGAGATTGAGAAGGTTTTGGCAGTATTACAGTTCACGGAGGAGTATAGGGTCCTCTTCGCCACCTATAAACTGATAGGGGAGGCCAAGAGGTGGTGGACTGCAGTGAAACTTCTGGAGCAGCAGAGGACAACGCCGATAGTTATGACATGGGACTGATTTAAAGAATTATTCTTTGACAAATATTTCCCAGCCACTGTTAAGGAAGCAAAAGTGGAAGAGTTCCTGAATTTGAAGATGGGATAGCTGACGGTCCAGCAGTACACGGTAAGGTTTATCAAGTTGTCCTGCTTCGCCCCATATATTATTCCTGATGAAGTAAAGAAAGCAAGACAATTTGAAAGGGGTTTGAGGCGTGAGATCTACAGTCAAGTTATGGTGTTGAAAATATAGGATTTTTCTTAGTTAGTTGATAGAGCAGCTTTGGTTGAGGTCGGTGAGCAGTTGGGTGCGGAGGAACAGGGATAGAGGAAGAGGTCCACACCTTCAAAGGAGAGTGTTACCTGCCGATCTAATTATACTTGACATGCATGGGTTCGATATAATACTGGGTATGGATTGGCGGGTAACTAACTATGCTAACATTGACTGTCATTTGAAAGAAGTAATTTTCAGACCACCGGGCAAGCAAGAATTCAGGTTTGTGGGGTCACATGTGTGTTCCTCGCCTCGATTAGTGTCAACTATGCAAGTGAGAAGGCTACTCCTAGATGGTTGTCAAGGGTTTATGGCTTTTGTAAAGGAGGTGTCAGGAAATGAGTTGAAGCTTAGCAATACACCAAAGGTTAAGGAGTTTCCAAATGTTTTTCTAGAAGAATTGCCAGGATTGCCTCTTGACCACGAGGTAGATTTTCCTATTGATCTACTTCCCTAGATAGCACCAATCTCTAAGGTTCCTTACAAAATGGCTCCAACAGAGTTAGGAGAGCTAAAGGATCAGTTGGAAGACTTGCTGGATAAGGGTTTTATTTGGCTCAATGTATCACCATGGAGAGCGCCAGTGTTATTTGTAAAGAAGAAGGACGGTTCTACAAGGATGTGTATAGATTATAGAGAAATTAATAAGGTGACAATCAAAAACAAGTATCCTCTACCCCATATAGACGATCTATTTGACTAGCTTCAGGGTGCACGGGTCTATTCCAAGATTGACCTCAGATCAGGCTACCACCAGGTGAAAGTAAAAGCAGAGGATGTCTCAAAGACAACCTTCAGGACCAACTATGGGCATTATAAATTCCTTGTTATGCCTTTTGGTCTGACGAATGCTCCTACAATATTCATAAATTTGATGAATAGAATCTTTCATCAGTATTTAGACCAGTTTGTTGTGGTTTTCATTGATGATATACTGGTCTATTCACGTAGTTTTGAGGAGCATAAGGCACACTTGCGGCTGGTACTTCAAATGCTCAGAGAAAAGAGATTGTATGCCAAGTTCAATAAATGTGAATTTTGGTTGGAGAAAGTGATGTTTCTGGGGCATGTTATATTAGGGGATGGTATTTCTGTGGATCCCATCAAGATTGAAGCAGTACCAAATTGGGCTACGCCGAGAAATGTTCAGGAAATCAAAAGTTTCTTGGGGCTGGCAGGTTATTGCCGTCGATTATTTGAGGGGTTCTCAGCATTATCAGGGCCTCTAATGCCACTGACTAGGAAAAAATGTAAAGTTTGAATGGGATGACATATATGAACAGAGCTTTTAGGAACTAAAGCAGAGGCTTGTCACTACACCAGTGTTGATCATTCCATTAAGAGGTGATGGTTTTGTAGTTTATAGTGACACGTCTTTGAAAGGGCTCGACTGTGTATTAATGCAGCATGGTAGCGTTGTAGCTTATGCCTCCCTGCAGTTGAAAGAGTATGAAAAGAACTACCCTACCCACGATCTGGAATCGGCTATAGTAGTACACGCATTGAAGATTTAGAGGCATTACTTGTACGGTGAGAGATGCGAGATATTCTTCGATCACAAAAGTTTGAAGTACTTCTTCACTCCAAAGGAGTTGAACATGAGATAGAGAAGGTGGTTAGAACTTATTAAAATTATGACTGCACTATTAGTTACCACTCAGGGAAAGCAAACGTGGTAGCTAACATTCTGAGTAGGAAATCAGTGGAACCAGCACTGGCAGCTATGGAGGTTCAGCATCTGATCTAGATGGATCTAGAGAGACTCGATGTAGAGTTGGTAGAGAGTGATCCTCAAGCATTTATTGCTAGCCTGGTAGTGCAACCTACTTTATAGGAAAGGATTAATACAGCCCAGAAGAATGACACGGAGTTAGTGGAGTTGATTGAGAAGGTGCAGGATGGACAAGGAAAGGAATTTAGTATTTCTGATGATGAAGCTTTGAGGTTCCATTCCAGGTTGTGCGTGCCTGTATATGCTAATATCAGGAGGACGATTTTAGAGGAGGCTCACAGGTCCTTGTACACAGTTCATCCAAGTAGTACTAAGATGTATAGGGATCTGCGAGAGTTGTTCTGGTGGAGCAGCATGAAGAGGGAAATTGTCGAGTTCGTACAACAATGTATGACGTGCCAGTAGATAAAAGCTGAGCACCAGAGGCTGGCGGGTCAGTTGCAGACACTTTACATCTTAGAGTGGAAGTGGGATCATGTATCTATGGACTTTGTGATGGGTTTACCATCAGCACTACATGGTCAAAATGTTATTTGGGTGGTCGTTGATAGATTGATGAGGACCGCTCACTTCATTCCTATTAAAGTCAACTACTCCATAGGTAGACTGGCGGAATTATATATGCAGGAGATTGTACGATTACATGGAGTGCCAGTGTCTATTGTATCAGACCAAGACCCACGATTCACGTCACGATTTTGGAGGAGCATGTAGGAGGCTCCGGGGTCTTAGTTATCTTTCAGCATGACATTTCATCCTCAGACGGACGACCAAACTAAGAGGGTGATTCAGATATTAGAGGATATGTTGCAGGTGTGCATGCTGGATTTTGGGGGTAGTTGGACCCAGTATATGCCGCTGGTAGAGTTTGCATATAACAACAGCTATCAGCCCAACATTGGCTTGGTACCTTATGAGGCGCTCTATGGTAAGAGATGTCAATCCCCACTTTACTGGGATGAGATTGGTGAAAGGTAAGTTTTGGGACCAGAAATTGTGCAGCAGGCATACGATAAAGTTCGGCTCATCAAAGACGGGATCAGTGCAACTCAGAGTCAGCAGAAAAGCTATGCCGATACGCTCCACCATAAGTTGGAATTTGAATAAGGAGACCATGTATTTTTTAAGATAGTACCATTGAAGGGAGTTATGAGGTTTGGGAGGAAGGGTAAGTTGAGCCCTAAGTACAGTGGCCCTTTTGAGATCCTTAAAAGAGTAGGGTCAGTTGCCTACCGACTAGCTTTACCACCGACTTTATTTAGAATTCACAACGTATTTCATGTTTCCATACTAAGGAAATACGTCCTAGATTCCTCCCATATCATCATTTATGTCGAGTTAGAACTTAGTGATACTTTGGCTTATGAGGAAACTTCAGTGTAGCTTCTGGACAGGAAAGAACATGAATTGCGCAGTAAGAGGATTCCACTAGTAAAAGTCTTATAGAGGAATCACGTAGTGGAAGAAGCTTCATGGGAGCTCGAGGAAGAGATACAA
Source organism: Malania oleifera (assembly GCF_029873635.1). Classification (NCBI taxonomy): domain Eukaryota; kingdom Viridiplantae; phylum Streptophyta; class Magnoliopsida; order Santalales; family Ximeniaceae; genus Malania; species Malania oleifera. Next base: position 56,356,738 of record NC_080425.1, read on the forward strand.
CAGAAATACCTGCATCTATTTAGCGAGGAATAGCAGTAATCAGGAAGAGATACAAGTAGATATGTAATGTTTCTTTTATGCAGGTTAGTCAGTATATGCAATAATTTTCAGTTGTAAGTAGTGTTTTGGTTTTGGGAGGATTTTATTTTATGTATATTTGAAATCTCCCAAAACCTTGAATGTAACCATGGTATTCCTTCGCCATAAATAAAGGTAAGTAATAAAATAAGTAACTCATTTTGTTTAAGGGATGGTGAATCGCTCAAATAGTAAATTTCGAGGACGAAATTTTTATAAGGAGGGGAGAATGAAGAGACCCGAAGAATTACAACAATTAAATAATAAAAGAGGGAGGAAATGGAATTTTCTAAAGGGTTTCTGTAGGGTCTCGTCGACAAACGCAGTGTGTTCTTCAACGTAGATACGTGTCTCGTCAATGAGGAATTAGAGACGGCTAATTCGGGGCCTAAAATTCATCGACGAAGGTTATGAGTTCGTTGACGAACCCCCTTCTTGACCTCGTCAACAAAGTGGCGTGTCTCGTCGACGAAGGCTAGTGTATAAATATTTCAAAATTAGATTTCAGCACAGGAAATTTCACATGCAGCCCTTCTCTCTCTAGATTTTTGTCCTCTCTACCTTCTTTCTAAGTTTCTGGCTCAGGTTTTCGCCGATTCGATGATCTGAAGCCGCCACATCACTCTTGGGAAGATTATCTTCACATCGGCTGGAGTAGATCGTCGGTTAGGCTAACTTGGGAACCATCCCAAAATTTGGGTAAGTAGGTTAATTTCAGTATTATTGGGTATTTGGTGTTTCTGGAGTGAGTAGAATATGTTAGGAAAAGAAATACTGAAGTTTTGTTGGGGAAAATGTTAATTTCAGGGTGTTGTGTTGGGAACACCACAGGTGAAGAATTGGGTATTTTGTGAGCTTCTTGGTAAGCCAGGTAAGGGGATAAAGTAAGTCAGAAATTTTTCATGAAATTATTTATTAATTTACAACATTAAATTTCACGCAAGTATGTATATTATATAATTATGTTTGGGAAATACTGATATGTACATGAATATGATTTAAACATGTTTAATCAAAAAATATGGTTTTTGCAACAGATTTTACAGTTAGAAGATTACCCTATTTCTGTGTGGCATGAGTTTAATTTCCATATAATGTGTATATTAGAATGGAATGTTTTTCCCAGATCAAGCATGATATGATAGTTTCATGACAATTATAAAACAGTATAGGAATCATGATTTTACATATTAAACAATATAGAAAAATTATGTTTAGTATATCATGTTATGTATGCCGACGCAGATGCCAAGTTTCATGTTATGTATGACGGCGCCAATGCCGAGTTTCATGTTATGTTATGCTGGCACAGATGCTGAGGTTCATGTTGGCGCAGATGCCATAATCAAGTATGATCAGACAAAATTTATGAAATATTTACATAACAGTTATTATTATGAAATACAAAACAGCTTTGTTTAGTATACGGAATTATTATATATTATCAGAACCCGAATGACATAGTTTAGTAAAGTTTTAGGAGCACGGTACCGTAGCTATATGTTCAAATTTATGATAGTGCTACCACATGACCAGTAGTGTGGGAGATGACAATTGATGTGGCATCAGTGTAGAGTGGAGTAGTCCCCCTGCAGTCCCATGACCAGGTAGGGGCGAGCCCATCGTACTTACAGACTTATATTTGATCTAGCATGGTTGGCCAACCATTGCTAGGTCTCGCCTTCGAGATGCACAACCTAGTCATGTGGGGGTAAGACATGACATCAGCAACCTATCCATCCTGGGTGTATTTTAGTATTGTACAGTTATATAAGATGATTTTCATGTATAGAAATCTAGTATGCTTTATTACGATATGACAAATTATGTTTTTACTCCATTCTACTATAGAAAGATTTTATCACTATAGAAAGATTTTATCATATATGCTATTTATATTGTTTATATGTATAACACAAAAAAACTCATGTTGTCACACACTGATATTAGTTTATTTCCCTTACTGAGAGGTTTCTCACTCCAGTTATATAAACATTTCAAGAAATCCAGGTAGAGGAGTGGACAGAGCTCCACGACAGTAGAGGCCGGTGGGTTACCCTGTCTGAAGGATAAGATGATGAGCTAGGGTCAGGTTTATTTTTGAGCTATAACCCTAGGATACATTTGGGCTTTTTGGTGGATGATTGTAAATATAACAGGTTTAGTTGAACTCTAGTATTGTGGTTGGTTGTATGGTATGTTGTAATTTACATTTCTTGCTGCTTAGGTATCTGAGTTGTAGTTTGAGTATATTCCTATTATCCACGGGTTTAGGTTGATTATGTTATACAGTTATATAGGAATTTTATATTGAATGTTATTATGAAAAAAAAATATGGTAAATTAGGCAGGTCGTTACAATAGATGTGTTTGTACTATCATGTATGATATGTGTGTGTGTGTGTGTGTGTGTGTGTGTGTGTGTGTGTATAATATTGTAGACACCCTAATTTGCTCACATTCAGTTTTGCTAAATTTTCTCCCCCCCCCCCCCTTTTTAAATCAACAAAAAAAAAAAAAAACCGTAATGAATGTAATGCAAAGGTACTAAGGACCAAAAAATTTTGCATTTATATTGCAAGAACAAAGTCCATAAGCCAACATATAATTCAATCATAACATAGTCATCCATCATTCAACATGCAAAAGATATATAACATAATCAACATGAGAACTAAGATGGTAAAAAAAAACTAATAAAAGAGCTAGACAAAACTGAATAGCAAGGTCAAATATTACAACCCAGATTAGTGTTTGGTTTTAAGAAAATATTCATGCATCCACAATTCCATCATATTTGTATGCTTATGCTCATGCTTGCATGTTGTAGTCATTTTTCAAAAGTTCATGCTTAGAGTCATATGTCAGATGGCGCGAATTAAATGTTCATGCTCAGTTTTTATGTTTTTGCTTAAATCATCTCCCCCTTTTTGACATCAACAAAAAAGAGAAGGTCATCAGTAAGTATATGTTGTCTAATGCACGGAGCAATATAAACATGAAACAAATAAATGACTATTCATCATGCTTAAGAAGATAATAAAGAATCCCAAAATAGCATGAGAAAGTACAAAAGAGCATGAAACAAAGTACATTGGAGCCCATATTTCAACCCAAAATTATGTTTATGCTAAGAAAGTAATTTAAGCATCAATGATATTATCATCTCCATCATCATCTTCACCAGAACTTATCTCCATTCGAGCCTTTTCTTGTGAAGATCCGGCTATATATTGTTTAATACGACCAAGTCTTTGATCAAGAGAAGAATAATTTTCCTGAAGAGATGCATAATTGGCCCGAAACACAGGGTCAGTAGATTGAGACAGAAAAATTAAGGCTTTTATGAACAATTGATATTCATACAGTCGTGTGCCAGTTGACTAACTTGAAAGGGCAGTAGATTGACTTGTATATTTCTCTAAAATTTCTCAAGTCAGTGGCGAGTTAGTCGACTATGCCTCTAGAAGTTCGTCGACCGATGAGCCTGATTCTAAAAAGTTTAGTAAGTTAGAGAGCAACTAGTTGACTAAGGGTAAAATTTCAATCGACTGAACACCGGTGTTTTTGACTTACTTGCTATCTTCAAGTACTTATCCTTATTCCTTATTCAACATACTTCTCTACTATGCAATAATCCCGATTTACTTCAGATTTACTCTCTTTTGATTTCAGATTATTCTTTTGCAAATGAATACTTAAATTTCATATTACTTTCCAAACTAGCTATTGATGCAAAATATTCTTTGAATTCAATGCATTCTAAGTTAAGCCTTGTGCAATCCAACCTCTGATTGTGGCCAACAATGCGATGTTCATATAATAGTCATCAATAAGTTCATGAGCTTATCTTTAAGATTTTCATACCTCGTTTCAACTTGTTCAATATTCTTGTATTAAAGGTGACTATCCATAGATTGAACAAGGATAAATTTTCTTCTTGGAATTTTTGAATTCTTTGGATTTCTTAGTAGTTGCTTCTGGTATGATCATTGAGTTACTCAGTTATATCAACTCAGAAAGACTACTTAAGTACATAAAAAAGATTTCATTGCACTTGCACTTGTACTAAAGAATGAATGTCTTGTTGATTTATTCAATATCTACCATGTTGAATAACTGGTTTTCATTTTGAACTTATTTTAATGCTTGATCAAATAACAAGGTATCAAAATAAATTAGGATCTGCAACATTACTAAGACTCTTTTAAATTAATCTTCCAAATCTCAAGTTTATGCAAAGAGCAACATATGCTATGCTTTTAGAATTTTAACCTTAAGTATTTATAACCTTTTTGTTAACAATTCAACTAAGGCTATGCTATTTTATCCCTTTAGCTATAGCTGATATTATAATAATCTATTTACTATGATATGCTCAGTCAAGATAGACTTTCAGTTTATGCATTAGAATTCTTATTTTTTCTCAGCTTCTCAGGGTCTCTAGTATAATAGACATATCTATTAGTAGCTTACATTCTAAGCATTTATCTACTATCAAAGCACATTTATAGTCATTTGCTAAACCTCTTCTTTTATTCGAATTGGCTACCTCAAACCCTGTAGACTATGGAGACATTACCATCCTTTTTCATTTTAGTACAAATTTAGCTTTCTTAAAAAGAATGACTATTCCTAAGATCTATGGAGTCTTTAGTTTGTAAACTAGGCTTTTATCTTGGTACCCATACTTTCTTGGGTCTTAATGGTTCAACAAGTGATTTTTCTTTTAGTCTCCAAACTTGTCTAATTTTTATACCCTTTCTTTTTTATGGACATTCAAATTTAATGAGTCCTTTCTCCTTATATAGAAAACATGTGGTATGTGTGTAAGAATTTGAGGAGGTGCTAGCATAGTCTTTGGAGGCTTTTATAAAGTAACCCATGTAGAAGTTCTTTTTCCTTGTGTTCTTAACTCCTTTGAATCATATGCCTTCTTTATCCAAAGACATTCTTTGTGATCCTACCATTTTATCAAGGTTTTCCTTTCCTTTAGTGAAATTGTAGATGATTTTGTCTTTATCCTCAATTTTACTTTTAAAGTTACTTATTTTTTTAATCTTTTATTCCTTTGTAGTTAGCTTGCATCCTTACAAGTTCTTTAGTCATCTGATTTATTTTGCTTTCAAGTTCATCAATGACTAAATCCTTTTCTAATCTTAAATCTTAAATTTTCTAGTTCTTTCATCACTTTCTCATTCTTGCTTTCTAATCTCTTAATTTTTAAATCCTTTTCTTTTTCAACAAGATTTTTAGATTCCAATTCTTTCATTACACCTTCATTCTTATTTTTCAATGAAGTGTATCGTTTAGTTACATTAACTAGAATCTTATGAACCTTGAAAAGTTCACTTTGTAGTTCTTCATAAGATGGCATACTCTCATCACTGAATTCATTCGATGAATAGTCATAGGATTCTTTGCATGTATCATCAAAATATTTGGATAAAGAACTTTGTTCTTCATCATCATCCCAAGCCATAAGGCAAGCGTTAGCAACCTATTGGTCGCTGGATTCACATTCTGAACTATTGGAACTTATATTGTCCCATGTAGTGACCTTCATTACTTTTTTCTTTTTTCTTCTTAGAATCCTTCTTAAGTTGTGGACAGTTTGGTTTTATGTGGCCTACTTTCTTGCAATTATAACATGTAGGAGGTTCATTCCTTGTTTCCTTTTTATTTGTTTCTTCTTTATCTGATTTGGAGTCCTTGAATTTTCTTTTATTCTTTTTTCTAAGGATTTTTGCAAATCTCTTGGTTATGAGGTCTTCATCATTTACATCAATTGTCTCTTCATCTTCATCACTAGAACTTTCATTTAAGGTTTTAAAGGCGATGGTTTCCTTGGTTTTAGATTTTCCTCTAGTTCTTTCATTTATTGTCATCTCATATGTGAGTAGGGATCCTATTAATTCATCTAGGGATAAATGAGGATTCGCCCTTGGCAAAAGGAGATACACCTAGGTGTGCCATAAAGATCTTTATATAGCTTCTAGTTTAAGATTTACTACAACCTATGCTCTGATACCAATTGAGAAGTAAGGTGAACTCCTAAGAGGGGGGTGAATTTGGTTTTTAAAATTTCTTTAGAACTTTAGTTTAATACTTGTTGATTGTAACCACCCTCTTTAATCAGCAACATAATTCTTATTAAATAACTTATATATATTAACCAATAAAAATGACGTTGATTATTCAGCTTCTAGAATTTCAACAGATAAAATATCAGATCAGATTTATACCAAAGAAAATATTAATTTCAGAAAATTATCTTACGTTTCCTTGCAATTTTGTTTTAATGGAATGATGTATTAAACTCAATTTTGATATTCAGTACTTCAGTATTTGAATCTAATGCTTCAATATATAATCATATTTTCAGAATCAATTTTTCTTATAAACAATGAACAATGATAGCTTCAATGAATAGTTCCAATAAATCGATCTAGAGATTCTTTGTAAAATAGATGAGATAAGCACAAGATTTAAGTTAGTTGTGTATTTAAATAATTTTAGCTTTTAAAAATTTAATCCAATCAAAAACCTTGATTCAAATCATTGTTCAATAAAATACAAACTTCCAGCAAATATTAAAAACATCCACGCAGTTAATATGTTTATAGAAATTTAAAGAGATTTAGGGAAGAGGAGAGAGACACAAATTTTTTACAAGGTTCATCTAGTAGCCTACGTCCTTGCCTCAACCAACCGTTGTGAGGATTTTTCTTTCCAACTTCTTTACAGACCAAGTTACAACCTCTCTGTATCAAGTGGGGATTCCTCTCTAACAAGAATTTCTCTTCTCGTTAGCCAACAATTCAACAGCCCTGAATCGTCAAACAAAAACAAATCTCTCTCTAACAAGAATACCCTATCTCATTAGGCAACAATTCAACAATCCTGAATCGTCAAACAATAAGAGAAACAAGAAACAACTTGCATACAAGTAAAACTCTCAACAAAAGCAGATTAGTAGAATTTAAGAACAATATACTTCCAATAATAATCAATATAGAAAGATGAAGCTTAAGTAATTATCACCGAAATTCTTTCTTTGATTGAATAACTCAGTAAAATAGCAAAGAACCGTGTGCTTTTCTTAGCAAAAAAACATAGCAGATATTTCAACAAAAGTATTAGCAAGATAGCTTTGAAGAGTAGAAAGAATTTAGCCTGATTGTTGCTTGTAGGTATGATTAATCCTTAAGTTTAACATGTATTTATTAATTTTCGTATTCCCTAAGTTTTTTGCAGTATTTCCCAAGTTTTCACAAAGTTTGGGGACGAAGTAATCAAATTTGGAAACTTTCCCTCGCTCTACTAAATTTAAAATCACGACGGTCAATCGATTGAAATATCGAGATCAATAGCCTATGCCTTTTAAGTATAATGTATTTTCAAACACAGAATGTGGTCAGTCGCTTGATCTCGAGAGGTCGGTCCTCTAATTCTATTATGTCTATTTAATTTTCATCAACATAAAATGTCAGTCACCTGATGGTGAAGCATCAGTCGCCCGATCATGCAAAACATATGCTTTTAAAAAAAAATTGCTTCCATAACTCTTTTTAGCTTTTATACTTGTTATATTGAATTAAGACTTTTGAAAAAAATTTCTGAGGTTTTCAAACATAGGTCTCTAAGTCAATATTAATTCCTAAGAGTTTCATGCATCAATATTGAATTGTTTGAAGTACTTACATAAGACTTCTTAAGGACTATGACTTTCTAATCACTAAGTCTTCATGTATTTGCTTTACTCTCAATGTCTTCATGTATTTGCTTTGACTTCTTTCATAACTCATTGACTTAAGTACATACTTCATCATGTTCTTCTAGTTTTAAGTACAAGCTTTCAATAGACTTTTCAAGCACTTGAGTCCTCAAAGATCACTTAACCAAATATGTTAACTTCCTTTGATTTGTTATCATCAAAATAAGATTCATAAGCCTTGTTAGGCTAATAGGTCTCATCATAATCTATTCCTTCTTCTTGATTGTAACCTTGAGCTATTAATCTAGTCTTTTTACGGACTACAATGATGTTTTCATCTTTCTTATTCCCATAGACTCATTTAGTGCCAATTATTGAATGATCAGGTGGTCTAGGGACTAACTTCCAAACTTTGTTCCTTTCAAATTGATTTAGTTCCTCTTGCATGACTACTATCCATGAATCATCATTGATAGCTTTGTTTATGTTCTTAAGCTCCTCTTGAGATACCAAGATCTCAAAGTTTATGCAATATACATTTTCAACACGATTTGCAATAAACAAGACTTCATGCTTTTAAGTATGTTCAACTATGCATTGGTCCTTTTTAAATGTTATGTTAAGACCTTTATTACTTAGTTGACTAATGCTAAGTAGATTATGTTTTAACCCTTCAACCAATAAAACATTATCAATTATGAAGGAGGGTTCCTTATCAACTTTGCCAATGCCAATAATTCTACCTTTAGAATTATCTCCGAAAGGGACATGTACACCATCCCTTAGTGTCAACGAGGTGAACTTGGACTTATCTCCAGTCATATGCCTTGAGCACCCACTATCCAAGTACCATTTGTCTTTTGATAGGGTGGACCTAAAGCATACCTACAAAAAGGGATTCAAGATGTTACTTTTGCTACCCAAATCTTCTTTGGTCCTTCTAGGTTTGTTTTACTTGCATTTTTGACTCTCTATACCTTTTTGGTTTTAACATTTTTTCTTTTGAATGGACATTCAAATTTTATGTGTCCCTTTTCCTTACATAGAAAACACGTGGTGTGTTCATATGCATTAGTTGAGGATGTGCTTGCATAATTTTTAGAGGCTTTCACAAAGTACCCCATTTAGAGGTTCTTATTCTTTTTGTTTTCAACCCTATTGAATCCTATCCTTTCCTTATCCAAAGACATTATTTGTGATCCAACTAGTTTATCAAAGTTCTCCTTTCCTCTAGTGAAGTTGTAAATGATAGATTGATCCTCAATTTTACTTTCAACTAGTTTATCAAAGTTCTCCTTTCCTCTAATGAAGTTGTAAATGATAGATTGATCCTCAATTTTACTTTCAAAACTAAGTATTTCTAAATCTTTTATACCTTTACAATTTGCTTGTAACTTCACTAGTTCTTTAGTCATATGGTTGATTTCACTTTCAAGTTCATCAATAATCAAGTCCTTTTCTTTTTCAGATGATTTAGATGACTCTAATTGGTTCATTAGCATTTCATTTTGTCCTTCTAATGTAATGTTTCTTTTGGACACTTTTATGAACCTCTTATGTAGTGAGAACAATTCAGCTTGTATTTCATTATAAAAAGGCATGCTCTCACATGAGTCATTACAAGATTCATCACTAGATTCTACAAGTGAGTTTGAATAAGAGTTTACCTCGTCATCTCTCCCCATGAAGCACAGGTTGGCTACTTCTTGATCACTTGAATCACTTCCCGAGCTACTTGAGCAAGAGTCATCCCAAAAGTTGCTTTCATTGCTTTCCTTTTCTTCTTCTTAGCATCTTTCTTAAGTTATTGACAATTAGACTTTATATGTCCTACCTTTTTATAATTATAGCACGTTGGGGGTTCAACCTATGTTTGATTCTTGTTTGATTCACCTTTGTCCACTTTAGTTCCTTTGAATTTTCTAGAAAATCTTTTATTCTTTTTGAAGAATTTGCCTAGTCATCTAGTGAATAGGGCTAAGTCATCATCGTTGAACTCATTATTCTCTTCCTCACTTGAGCTTTCATTTGAAGCTTTAAGAGCTATTGATTTATTTTGTTTGCTAACTTTAGTAATTCTTTCATTTATTGTCATCTCATACATGAGAAGCGATCCTATGAGTTCATCTAGGGAAGTATTCTTCAAGTTTCTGCCTTTAGTTATAACAGTGGCCTTAGGTTCCCAAATAGGAGGAAATCCTCTAGGATTTTCCTTGTCATCTCATATGTAGTGAAGTTCTTTCCTAGTACATTCAAAGAATTAATTATGTGAGTAAACCTCATATACAAACTAGTAATGGACTCCTCAGGGTTCATCATAAAAGCCTCATACTCACTGGTGAGCATGTCAATTCTACTATTTCTAACATTTATAGTTACCTCGTAGGTGACTTCTAATTTGTCCCAAATTTCCTTAGCAGATTTGCATCCCATGATCCTATTAAACACATAAGCATCTAGTGCACAGTACAAAGCATTCATTGCACTTGAGTATATTTGAAGTTATTTCATATCAGTTTCATTTAATTCAATTTCATCCTTGGGAACTACTTTGTTATCTACAGTCTTAGAAGACACATAATCGCCTTAGGTAACTAATTTTCAGACTTTCCAATCCATAGTTTGTAAGAATATCCTTATGTGTTGTTTCCAGAAAGTGTAGTTAACAACGCAGAAAATAGGAGGTCTAGAAGAGGATTGCCCTTCACCGAAAGGGGATACACCTATGTTTGCCATAAAGATCTTTGTGTAACTACTAATTAAGTTTTGCTACAACCTAGGCTCAGATACCAATTGAAATTAAAGATGTATTCCCAAGAGGGGGTGAATTAGGTATTTAAAAGATTATTTAGCAGAATTTAATTTAAACCTTTTATATTTATGCCAACCACAACCTCACTTCAATATCAATCACAATATGCTAATTAGCAAACATACTATACCAATCGACAATCCTAGTTATATATGAATGTTGAAAATATAAATCAAATTTAAACTTCAGTTATTTCAGTATTCAGTTATGAATTTCAGCAATAATCAATGATTTTCTCAAGGCATAGATTCAGTAATACAAGTTAGGTTATTTTGATGCTTATGCTTCAATTAAACAATCAATCACAATAACTTAACCTTAGCCAATTACACCTGAATTTATATATTAGTTCTTGTCTGATTTTTCATCCAACAACATAAACCAAAAGCCAATATAATAACTTGATTCGGCCACAATCAAATTCAGCATTTAGCAAATTTCCCAATGAATTTAAAACATACACGCAGATTATAAGGTGCCAAAAAATTAAAGAGATGGGGAAGAAAAGCAAACACCAAATTTTTTACAAGGTTTGGCTTATCGCCTATGTCCTTACCTCAAGCAAGTCACTGTGAGGATTTCCCTTACCACTTTGTTAAATAAGTGAAGTACCCATATCTCTGTTGGTAGGTAGAGACCCCTCTCTAACGAGAACACCCTATCGCTAGGCAACGATTCAACAACCCTGAACCGTCAAGGTTTGCACAATAGCAATACAAAATTCGTACAAGATAGTCACTTTCAGTTAAAGTAGAATTTGTACAAGATATAAGCACAATATACTTCAGATAATCAATATCATATTAAAGCTCACAATAAATCTAAAGTATTATGATTGTAGAATGAAGATTTAAGAAGAAAAAATCAGAATATAAGCTAGGAATTTCATTAAAAGCTCACAACAGATTTTCAGAAAGTATAGCAAGAGTATTACACGAATTTGAATTGTAGGAAACTTTCTTACCATTTTCCCTAAGTTTGGAAACTCAAATGTTCGAATTTAGAAATAAATTTTGCATTGTTAGAAGTTCAAAACATAGACTTCAGTCGCCTGATCCACAAGATCAGTCGCATGAACTTATTCAAAATATCACATCAGAACTAGCACTAGCAGGTCAGTCGCCTGATCCCGAGGGTTCAATTGCCTGATCCTATTCTATTCTTTTATTAACACTGGTAGTAGCATATCAGTTACCTGATACAAACACATAAGTTGCCTGACCACTATACTACTTAGTGTCTTTCACATTTTGATTCCAAAACTTGTTTTGATGACTTTGAAAATGTATTTCAGATCTTATAAAAATATTTTCCATGTACTAAATTAGGTCTCTAATTCTAAAACAAATCCTATGAGCTTCAAATGCAATATTGAAAATAGAAATACTTGCACGAGACTCTAAAAATATAAAACAAATCAATTCCTATGTTTTCATAGCTTCAATAACTTGTTCAAGCTTTGATCAATTCTTCAATATGCTTCATGTTCCTCATGACTTGTAGCTTTAAGTCTATGTTTAAACAAATCTCGTTAGGTAGAATCACTTCACTCTATAAGATACTTGATTCCTGAAACTTAACTTGAAAGCATATTTAGTAACCTTAATTTGTTATCATCAAAACGAGATTAAGCCTTGTTAGGTCAACAGAAGCTACAAAACATAATGCATATGAATGGATATGATCTCACATACACAACATGGGATTTACTAGGTATGGGTATAAACAAGGATGTAATGATTAGTTAGTTAGGGGAAATTACAAAATAAAGGGCAAATTTTTTTTTAGAAGGGTAATAAGAAACTTGGAATTACGCAACTACGAGTTTTCTTTAGACATACAAAAATAGTAAAAAAAAAAAATGAGAGTTTGGCCACCTTGCCAAAGAATTGGAGCACAAATTGTGTTTATCATCGAATTCTAATGTAAGACTAGCAATTTCTCAAGTCCCTACTCTTATATTATCAGGAAAACAACCTTCAAACAATAGTTGGAACTTGATTTGAATGTTGACACTTAGTACTGATGTTTGCACTAAGGCTTGCATGCAAGTTCACTCTACGCATAGAATTGAAAAGAATGCTATATCATGATGGCGTATGGTGATATTACAGAAAACTGAAGAATATTGTATCTTATTTGTAATTATGTTTTTATATTTTTCATTCTAGGTTGTAATTAATTATGGACTGTAACACTATATGACTTGTAATAATCTGCATCATGCATGGTAGGAAAATATGCTCAGAATGACCTTAGATAGACCTTAGGTTCCCACACTTGTGCACAAAGCCCCACTATACTTTACATGTTATTGGGGGTCAAATTAAAATCAAAGAATGGGCCTTAGGTTAAAATCATGAGGCTTCGGGCGACCAAACCTAGCAAATCAAATTGCCTCGGTTGACTGAACCATGGACCGGTCAAAAAGTTGCCCAGGATTCAAGCGACCAAACTCAAGTGACTTAAGTGTCCACGGTCGACCGAACATGTACATTGAACTTTTCCATCATCCTCGGGCGCCCGAACTTACAATTCATTTTACCCTCGGGCGACTAAACTTGGAAATTTAGTAAGCTGAACTTTGGTTCAGATGACCGAACCTCGGACAGTATGGAAATCGCCTTTGGTCAGCAAACCGAACCTAATTTCAGGCACCCGAACTTCAAAAATCACTTTTTTTTTTTGTGTCTATTTGGGCGGACAAACCTAGGGACTGGCGCCTGAAACTCTCAGGTTGTTTTATTTTTTTACCTTAGTTAATTAAGGTAAATCAGAGTTAATTTTCTTAAATGGTTTTAAAACAAATTTAATAATTACCCCTATGTCCCCAACGGTCAAAATTAAGCTCTTCTATATATATAGGGGCTTATTTGCTTGGATTAGTGACGATTAGCAAAAAGAGATTAAGCAAAATCCTCTAAAAAATCCTAAGCCCTATTTTGCTATACAAATCTCATACACTCATATTATACTACTCTATTGAGAAATCAAATCTTTGTGAGTGTTTATTGATTATTCCATTGTGCTAAAAACTCTCATTGGTATATTGCAATTGATTTTCATTTGAAGGTTAAGAAAAGATTTTTCCCCTTGATTTTATTTAATAAATCTTTGGTTGGGAAAAATCTTAGAGCTAAGTAGGTGTTTGCATTATCATTGGAAGACTCATTAGGGCTTGTATTTTTTTTTTTTTTTTTTGTGTGCAAATTTTTTTTTCAAAAGCTTATATTTTTTAAATATTTCTTGAGCTATTATTTTGTGAAAAATCTTGTTTGAGATATTTTGAATATACTTGTTGAAACACTTTGAATCTTGTGGTGATTGATTTACATTGATTAATTGTTTCAAAGTTTGCGTGGAAATACACTCTAGATCTTAACTGTATATTTACATTAGATTGAGTGTTTAGCACACATTATTAAGCATCGAGCATATTTACTATCATCTGTGCTTGCATTATTATTTGGAATGTATTGTGGTATATATCTGCTTGTTGAGAAGCATATTTCTGTATACGCTAAAATTGCATTTGTTGTATTCTAATCGTGGGCTTGAAGAGGGAGACTAGCCCTGTTGAATAGTCCCGGATTGGCTTAGATCTGGTTAGGAAAGTTAGGTGCACCATTCTGGTAAGGTGTGATTATAGGTTGAGATCAGCCCTATGCTAATTGACAATGTTGTATTTAGGTGCCGCTCCACCCGTGAAGTGAGTCTTATCGTGGAATCCTTGTGCTGGTGAGCCAAGGCGGGGACGTAGGCATTTTGGCCGAAGCTCGACAACATATCAGGTGTGAAATTTATTTTTTTGCAATTTATTTACCACATGTGCATGCTTTATTGTGAATGATTGGATTTATAACTACATAGACAGACCTTAGGTTGCGTAATACTGTTGTTAGACTGTTTGACCTTGGAAAGAATTTTTAAATATCCAATTCACCCCCCTCTTTTGGGATTGCACCAAAGTCAACAATTGGTATTAAAGCCCTGTTACTTAGACTTAACAGCTAGTTAGTACAAAAATCATGAGGACTCATGTTGGTGCATCCCCTTCATGTGAGGGAAGGTTAGTTACGAACCCTCTAGTATTTTGCGATGAGAATTTCGCTGGATGGAAATTTAGGACGACCATATTTGTTAAAGCCTTAAATTGGAGGGTCTGGAACGTTATTGATCAAGGAAATATTATGCCTATAAAAATCATTGATTGTATTGATGTTCCTAAGTCTGAATTTGACCTGAATGATAATGATAAGAGCTTAATGCAAGTAAATTTTGATGCCATGAACACCTTGCTACATGTTTTACATTCTAACGTTCTTTGTGAGGTTATGACATGTAACAGTGCTAAGGAGATATGGGAGGAACTTGAAAGGAGATATGGAGCAACTACACAGGAAAAGGTGTTCACTTTTTGTGACTCAAGGTCTACAGATCTTGAAGAAGGTAAACAGTGCTTCATAGCTCTAATCGAAGATGAGGTAAACTCATCTCCTTCTACTTCATTAAATAACTTTGGTAATGATTCATGTGATAATTTGAATGATGCATTTGATACTAAATCATGTGATAGTTCTGATAGTGAGAGCATGCCTACTTATGAAGAATTGCAAATTGAATATGTTAGAATTCATAAGTCTCTTGTTAAAGCTAATAAAAGATATACTACTTTGAAAAATAAGTATGAGGCGTGTGTGAAAGAATGTGAGTCTAAAGTTCTTATTGAAAGGGGAAATGATTTTAAAATCAAACAATTAGTAAACAATAATGAAAAGTTAGAAAAAGAATTGAATGCAGTAAGATCTCTAATGTCTAGTGATAATAATAAAGATCTTCTTATTGCAGAACTTGAATGTAAAGCAAATAACATGACTAAAGAATTTGTTAAATTACAAGATGCTTACAAAGGTCTAAAGAACTTAAAAACGCAAGATGTGGAAAAGAAAGTAGAAGACCAAACTAAGATCATCTACACCTTTACTAGAGGTAAGGAAAACTTTAATAAGTTGTTATGTTCATAGAAGATGACCTTAGATAAGGAAGGTATTGGATATAACAGAGTTAGAAATAGAAAGAAGAAAAATCTATACATAGGGTACTTCGTGAGAGAGTCTGATCATTATGTTAGTACCTCCTCCGATCCTTGTACCCATACCTATTGTGCTTTATGTAAAAAGAAGGGACACACCAAGTTTGATTGTCCGCTCAAAAGGAAAGGGGTCAAAATGAAACAAGTGTGGAAAGTGAAAGAAAAACAAGAAGTCGTCTCTCCTTGACCCAAAAATGTTCCAAGTGTCAACAGGATAGAGGTGGACTCCATAATCCTTAGGTCATGTATTTAAATCATAAGGGGTTATGCATATTAAGAAAAGGTCAAAAGAAGAAAATTTGACTCAGTTCAGTCAACTGAACTGTTTTATCCTAAGCCATTCGGTCAATTGAACTTGTAAATTGACCAGGTCATTTGTAACACCCCGAACCCTTAAACCCGCGTCCGGTGCATTATACCTGATCATATGCTGATAGATCATAATCTATAACATACGCAGCAGAAAACATAAATCATAAAACATAAAATATACATATCAAAATTAACATAAAAATATACCATTTTCTCTTTCTATTTACTAAAAATGTTATAAAATCTCGAGCTCTCTAAGCTCGATCTGAGGAACTCCTGAAAAAATAATTTTATATTCGAGTAAGACACATCTCAGTAAGGGAAGAAACAATATATTAAAACAGTGTGTGGCCAACATGAGTTTATATATGACATATTATTTAACATTCGAAAATTGTTAACATAATTTTTAAAATCATTCCCTGAACCTAATCAAACACATGCAAATGTTTAACCCATGAGATTACCTGAGGATAGGAGTGATTACCCGCCCATACAAGTAGCACCCCTCTGCTATGATATTTAGGCAACTTAAAGGTCGCAGCTAAAGCATACTAGGGCATTCACTTTACTCAGTAAGCCCTCAAGTGATAAATTGATCTCGTACTCACACAGTTCATACAAAAGTTTATCAGCAATAGCTCTAAGGATAGGGAAATCTACCCGCCCATACAAGTAGGTTCTCTCTGCCCTAGTACGTTATGCGGCTACTGCCACATCTGTAGCTACTAGTGCACTCGCCTTACTCAACAAACCCTCAGGCGAAGAGTTTGTCTTGCCCAATCACATCATGTTCTACATACATAGATACTTCTAATATCATAATACATCATTATTTCCATCGTTATTCAATCATTCACATTCTTTCATGTTCATAACTTAACATTTCCTTGCGTTTCACTTTAAGTGACTCCTTCCCATTTGTATCATTCACATTTCACATTTCATTTCATTGCATTGTCATTCCTTGTCATTTCATTCATTTGTACTACGGTCGCTCTTTAGCTGTCATCAGTTAATCCACATAGAAATGCGCTAAAATCTGCTACAGTTAGTCCACATAGAAATGCGCTAGAATCTACTAACCCGGCTTTCAGCTGTCGTACATTTACCTAACATCTTTCAGCTATTTTACCCAGCATCTTTTAGTTGTTTACATGGTTGCATTAACACACACAAGCAACATAGTCCATGTCACATTTTATTCATAATGTCTTACTTACTTAGTCTACATCTCATACATTTAACATATAATTTGCACAAATTCTCATGCCACACAATTTAGTAATAAAATTCATACATATTTCTCATAAAATAAGCCAACCCACATTTAACATTTATATGCTAAAAATACATTTCATTTCTTATTTAATTCATCAGAAAATTCTTTCCACTTTCATTCGTTCATTTTCACATATACATATCTAATAAACAGCCCTAAACTCGAAAAAAATACAATTTAAACAGTTGGCATTTTACCCATATCGAAACATTTACACGTACATATAACACAATTTATTTTTCCATTAAATTCATAAAAATTCTGATTAATATATATTTTTTCCCTTACCTGGTCTCTTGAACTACTCCAATAGGGACTCCGAAAAATATCTGCGGCGCTCACTCGGACCTTGAATCAAAAATTTCTAACTCCAATAAATTATTCCTGAATAAAATATTATTTAAATATTTCCTAGGGCCATAATTCCTAAATAAATAAATATACCCTTAAATTTAGCCAAATTACCAAAATTTTCAAATCTCACTCTCGTTTTGGAGTAAAGAATAGAAAACCCCAATTAGAAAATTACCTACGCCAAAATGACGACATCGACGACTAGGACCTCATGGCGGTGCTTGATCATCGATTCAACAGCAGATTAACAACGAAATTGAGAAAATGGAAAAAAATTACCTTTCCCCAAGAGCAATGCCTAAGCCGTTCCCACAACAAATCCGCTCCAATAGAAATGTTGGTGGCGGAGTTATGAATCCAACAGCACCTTCCGTTTCTCGATTGGTACTCGTTAGGCCGACGAAATTGAAGAGAGAGAGGGAGGCGGAGACGGGGACGAGAGTGAGACAGTGAGAATTATAGGGAAGGGGGAGGTGGCGTTGCTTCAGGAAGACTTCCTGAAGATGCTTTCATCTTCTTTTTTTTTTTTTTTCCTTTTTACTTACTTACTTAACTTAACTAATATATATATGTAACTTATACTTTAACTTTTATATATATATATATATATATATATATATTTAGCTTACATATATATTACATATATATATATATATATATATATATCTTTATTCCATTTTTTTTACTATTTATTTATTTATTTAATTTAATAACATTTAATTAATTAATTAATAATTTTTTTTCATACTATTTATTTTTATTTATTTATTTAATACATTAATTTAATAGTGTTTAACCAATTAATTAATTAATTATTAAAAAAAAAATTTGGGTTATTACATCATTGACCACTCTTCAAGCACCTGAACATTCCAGTTCAAAATGGTTTGGGTGACCAAAAGGTTTTTCAGGCCACCAAGTCTTGGTTCAGCCAACTGAATTGAAATGAACTATGTTCATTTATCGAGCAATGGAATAAGAGAAGACCTTTGAGATTCAGCCAACTGACTCATTGTTCGGCCAACTAAACAGAATCAGTGTATGTAGCAATCATTACGATTTGGGCGACCAAACGTTGGACCAGGCGATCGAACCACAGTCTATATATAGTTTACCCGTGTAAATAGCCTCATTTTTTCTCCGTTCTTGAGAGCCCCTTCAAAATTTTTCTCTTCCAACCTTCCCATTTTCATTCTTAACCCAGTATTTCTTAGAAAAACCCTCTCCTAATCATGTCCAGAGACCAAATACACGTGGAGTCAGGCATTGCTCAAGAGCAATGGTTCCGTATGCCTGAAAGACGAATCAAGTATGAGAAGGTCTTCTGGCTCAAGGAGCCCATACTAGGTAAGGTTCTAGACATTAAGTTTATGCAGACCTACTTCAATAATGTCTAGAAATGTTTAGATACCAGGGGTGGTATGAGTTTATTAGCTTCCACCCCAAGGGGATCTACCCCATCCTTGTCAGGCTATTCTATGCCAATATTGGGCAGGACGACCAGGGATGCTACTCCTAGGTGTTTGAGATAGACATTTGGTTCGATGATGCATATCTGGCTGAGACATTCAATATCCAGATAGGTGACTTCGATTGTCCTAACTCCACCTCAACCTAAATCAATGAGTAGGATTTCACAGTGAGTACTTTCGTGAATTTGGTTATGTCTCATCCTATTTTCGATCTCAGTCATACACCTAGCTATAGGTTGTTGACTCTGGAGGCAAAAATTGTACACCACCTGATATCTTATAATATCTTGTCGAAGTCCGGGTTGAGGGATCATGTCTCGTACCTTGACTACTTTGTGATGTGGTGTTTGTTCACGAGGAAGAAGCTGGACCTCCCTAGACTGATACTGAGATGGATGTTTGTAAAGAAAGTAGGGAAGAGGATTATACTGCCATATGGGGGCATCCTATCTAGGATGTTTGTCAGAGAGAGAGTCATGAGGACTCCATATGCAGCACTGAAGAAGATCAAAAGAAAAAACGTCTTCTCCTCCACTACTCTGAAGTTGATGGGGTACGAGCTCGCTGGTAATATGTGGTTACCTACCATACCTAAGAGAGGTTCAGGGCCTCAGAAGGTTCCACAGAAGCAGCCCCATACGCCGTCGAATGCCGAGATCACGACTGCCATTACCAGTCTCACTCCATCTATTAAGGAGCTTAAGACCTCCATCTAAGGTGAGATTAGGGAGTAGGCCTCCTCCTCCCACGCCAAGCATGATGTGTTCTATGCAAAATTCACCAAGTTCCAGACTGATATGAGGGCGAACTTCCACATACTCAGTGAGCGCTTGAGGGACATGAATGATGAGGACATTGGCGAGGATCATATAGAGGTGAGTGGTGATGAGGTTGACGAGCATGATGATGGGGAGACATAGAGGTGAGCCTTGGCGATCAGTTGCTCATTTATTTTATTTTATCCTTTACATACATACATTTACATTTGGGGTCTGTAATAACTTAATAGTTTTTATTTTTCTTTTTGACTATACACTCTCACCACACACACACATAGATACTATTATGTGGTGATTGTATTTTGCTTATACTCTTATATATATATATATATATGATGGTTTGATGGCTTGCCTGTACTTTTATATATGTACATATGTTTGCCTGATTGATGCCTCCTACATGGCGGATGCAGTTGATGTGTATTGTCTACTGGTAGAAATGTTACGTTCTCGCATGCTCAAAACTGAATGATATACTGTCTACATGAATCCTTTTATGCAGGTTCATATGGGAAATGTCCTGTTTACAAATGACATGCTGTCAGATTTTTCTTTGACATTTTTTCAAAATATTCAAACATTTTCGAAAATGGATGTGCATGCTAAATCTGCTTTTGGTTTTTAAATTTCTTGCACTTAGCTCAATTTAAATTGAATCATCTGAAACTTGTGCATATATATAAATGCTTTATAATTGGTAGGTTTTTTTGGGAAAAGTTGTATCTTTAAATGAGGTGCTGTAAAAATTTTTCCAAATTCATTGCATTCACATCCTACGGTCTTATAAATCTAAATACTTTCAACTTAGGTTGTGATTTTAGATCATCATTTTTTTTTTGTGCATCATGAATATTTTTTATGATCTGTTCTAATTTTCTTCAATCACTTTGTTGAACTTAAATTTAACATCTTATGGCAAATTGTATCCCCAAAACAATAATTGGTATCCATTTTTTAAAGGGGGATTTCTTTTAGAAGTCATATATGTGTGAACTAATCTCAAAAGATAATCTTTTGTTATGAGATGTATTTTTTAGTACCTTGTGCCATACGCTCACATTATAAGATTAAAAAGAATGGGGGAGCCACTTCACTTGGAAATATATGGCTTTGAAATGTTAAATGTATCTCACTTTATGCATCACTAAAATTTATATCTTGTGAGAAAACATAAATCTCTAACAATTGGTATTAGCAAGTGGCATCAACAACTAGTATCCTTCAGTCATCTTGAGATGCATAATCATACTATCTCTTTGACTTGATGATTTGAGTGGTTAAATACTGAACTATTTGAGTTGTTGGAAATGTTGAACATTATTTTATTGAACTCCAAGAGGTCACTTAGGTAAAATTTTATTTTGGGAAATGCTGTATTTTCAAACGGCGTGCTGCCAAAATTTTCAGAAAAATTCACAAATTATTTCTTGAATCTAAATGACTATTACTCATTGTTTGCCTAAATTATTTATAATTTTTTATTCTTAACCCTTTTTGTTGTTGCCAAAAGGGGGAGAAGAGCCGAAATTGGGTACATTAGGTACATTATGTTGAATAAGGTGTAATCCCAAGGGGGGGGGGTGAATTGGGTATTTTAAAAATTCTTTGAAACTTATTTACAAATCAATCTCTATTTCTATGTTTAACTAATTAATGGTAGGGACTTATGTTTGAATTAAAGTTATTTTATCAATGAATTCCTTTTTACCCAATTAAGTGCGTGTAAAGTTATTCAACATACACAAGTAAGCAGGAAATTAAAATATGATGCGAAAAATAAAAAGGATAAGGGAAGAGAGAATGCAACCATGATTTTACGAGGTTCAGCCAACCCGGCCTACGTCCTCGCCTTGAGCAACCCACTCAAGGATTTCTACTATAATCCTTGCTCCTTAAATTGGGACGGAGCTTCCCTTTCAATCCGATGCTTACAAGAGGTACAACTCTCTCCTAATCCGCTGCTTACAAGAGGTACAGCTCCCTCCTAATCCGCTGCTTACAAGAGGTACAACTTTCTCCTAATCCGCTGCTTACAAGAGGTACAACTTCCTCCTCACACCTGGTTCACAACCCAAACCGTGTTTACAATTTAGGCTCAAATCTGCAAACACTCAATGTTACTTCTAACAAAAGCTGGTGAGTACAATTCAAAATCCTAGTACATAATCATATGATAAAACTTGAAGCTCATGAATATATGAAAACGATACAATCGTTTTATATATGATATGCTTCAACACACAAAACCCTTTTTATCAAAAACTCACAAGTAAAGAAATATTTGAAATGCTTTGGAGTATATTAGGGTTCTAGTTCACTTTGTGAAGATGCACAAATATGTCTAATGTGAACTTGTTAAAAGCTTTATCTTGAATGTTTTATCAATCTATATCAAAAAGCTTTTTATCAACTATTTAATCACAACCCGATCTTTGTAATATGTAAAGGTATATAATATGTCATTCAAAGATCAATATACTGAGTATAAGATTTTCCAAGCAAAATAGCCCTTAATAAAATAGATATATATGAATACCAAGGATATATTTTCAAGTGTTTCAGTATATCTAAAATATGAATCTTTATACACACTTGAATCAAGAATCAAAGTAATCTATTTTAGAAAATATCCTTCAACAACGTATGTATTTAAGAACTCCACGGATATCTAATCAAGTGCTTTGTAATATATCTAAAATATAGATCCTTTGGAAAACACTCACTTGAAACAACCCTTTCAATCAATCACACAACTTAAATCAAGTAATGATCTTGTTTAAAAAAAAAAAAATATGTATATGTAAATGCAAGATCAAACTTTTCTAATGAAAATCAAGAACAAGTGATGAGATGAGAAAATCTTGAAAATATTGACTTGAATGATCAAACCTCAATACCAAGTTGACGAACACGAAGTATACGAGAGATCCCTTTGATATTCTGAGTTGATTTGCCCAAAGAAGATGGAAGAAAATGAAGTTCGGAAAATCAGCTCTAGGGTTTTCTTCAAGTCTTGCAATGAGAAGTGTATTTTTCTTGTTGTGTCCCTTAGCTTGTGTTCTAGGGTTTAGATATTCATAATATATATTATATTACCCTTAGAATTAATCTCAGCCGTTGGATCAAGAAGATACTTCGTGTGTCTTTTTTAATAAAGAGTTGATTTTTAGGCTTTTCCGCGAGTTTAGGCAACTGAACTCGACTTTAGGCGCCTGAGGTTCCAAGGTCAGGCGACCGAAGAGCCTCGGCCAGGTTCTGTTTTCTCCATTTAATTCTTCAGGCGACTGAACTTAATCTTCAGGTAACCGAAGAAATTCTTCAGGCTACTGAGGTTTGAGTTTAGGCGACCGAACTACCCATTCTCTCAAATTTTTATTTATAACTAAAAATCTGCTTGGCTTCTTTTCTTGGATCTTTCATAAAATATATTTTTCATGTTTTTGAAAACATTTCAAGGTCCATGAGAGTTTCCTAATGATGTACATAAAATGCATGAATCCTAAAATCATTCTAAGTTATAATGAGTTTCAAAATAAATCATATGCCAATGTAAATACATAAGCTCTAAATACCCATTCCCAAGAGTTTCTTGAACTTTGCCGCTTGCATCTTGATTCTCGTACTCTTTAAGTTCCAAGATGCTTTCCATGATTTGTAGGCTTTACTTGAAGGCATCCAAAACTTGTTATCTTTCCGTGCATGGTTAATATAGGTCATGTACACAAACTCAATGCATAGATCAAATACCAAGTGATTTGTCATTATCAAAACAAGATTGGACTCGTAGAGTCAACAAATTAGTTAATTGAATTAGTTAAATTTATTTGAGCTTCAATTCTTTTTATGCATATAGTCAGGGGGAGCCTTTCTTAGTTGTACCCACTTTTGCATAAAGTATTTGTCATCATAAAAAATGGGGAGATTGTTGACCTAGTTAGTCATTTCTCGTTTTGATAATGACAAATACACTTAGTATTGATGTTTGCACTAAGACTTGCATGCATGTTCACTCTACGCGTGGAATTGAAAAGAATGTTATATCATGATGGTGTATGATGATATTCAGAAGAATGAAGAATATTATATCTTATTTGTAATTATGTTTTTATATTCTTCATTCTAGGTTGTAATTAATTATAAACTGTAACACTATATAACCTGTAATAATCTGCATCATGCATGGGTAGGAAAATATGCTCAGAATGACCTTAGGTTCCCACACTTGTGCACAAAGCCCCACTATACTTTACATGTTATTAGAGATCAAATTAAAATCAAAGAATAAACCTTAGGTTAAAATCATGAGGCTTCGGGCGATCAAACCTGGCAAGTCAAATTGCCTCGGTCGACCGAATCATGGACTAGTCAAAAAGTTGACAAAGATTTTGGCGACTGAACTCAAGTGACTTGAGTGTCCATGGTCGACTGAACGTGTACCTTGTACTTTGTCGTCGTCCCCGAGCGCTCGAACTTACAATTCATTTTACCCTCGAGCGACCGAACCTGGCAGTTCAGTAAGCTGAACTATGGTTCAGATGACCGAACCTCAGACATAATGGAAATCGCCTTTGGTCAGCAAACCAAACCTAATTTCAAGCACCCAAACTTCAAAAATAAATTTTTATGTTGTGTCTGTTCGGTCGACCGAACCTAGGGACAGGGGTCCGAAACTCTTTGGTTGTTTTATTTTTTACCTTAGTTAATTAATGTGAATTAGGGTTAATTTTCTTAAATGGTTTTAAAATAAATTTAATAATTACCCCTATGTCCCCAATGGTCAAAATTAAGCCCTTCTCTATATATAGGGGCTCATTTTCTTGGATTAGTGACAATTAGCAAAAAGAGATTAAGCAAAATTCTTTGAAAAATCCTAAGCTCTATTTTGCTATACAAACCTCATACACTCATATTCTACTACTCTCTTGAGAAATCAAATCTTTGTGAGTGTTTATTGATTGTTCCATTGTGCTAAAAACCTTTATTGGTATATTGCATTTGATTTTTGTTTGAGGGTTAAGAAAAGATTTTTCCCCTTGATTTTATTTAATAAATCTTTAGTTAGGAAAAATCTAAGAGTTAAGTGTGTCTTTGCATTATCATTGCAAGACTCAATAGGGCTTGTATTTTTTTTTTTTTTTTGTGCAAAAATATTTTTCACAAGCATATATTTTTCAAATATCTCTTGAGCTATTATTTTGTGAAAAATCTTGTTTGAGATATTTTAAATATACTTATTGAAACACTTTGAAACTTGTGGTGATTGATTTGCATTGATTAATTGTTTCAAAGTTTGCGTGGAAATATACTCTAGATCTTGACTATATATTTACATTAGATTGAGTGTTTAGCACACATTATTAAGTACCGAACATATTTACTGTGCTTGCATTATTATCTGGATTGTATTGTGGTACATATCTGCTTATTGAGAATCATATTTTCGTGTACGCAAAAATTACATTTGTTGTATTCCAGGCGTGGGCCTGAAGAGGAAAGTTAGGTGCACCATCCTGGTAAGATGTGGTTGTAGGTTGAAGTCAGCTCTGTGCTAATTGATCTGGTTGTATTTAGGTGCTGCTCCACCCTTGAAGTGAGCCTTATAGTGGAATCCTTTTTGCTGGTGAGCCAAGGCGGGAATGTAGGCATTTTGGCTGAACCTCAATAACATATCAGGTGTGCAATTTATTTTTTCGCAATTTATTTACTGCACGTGCATGCTTTATTGTGAATGATTGGATTTATAACTACATAGACAAAGCTTATGTTGCGTAATACTATTGTTAGATTATTTGACCTAGGAAAGATTTTTTAAATATCCAATTCACCCCCCCTCTTGGAATTGCACCAAAGTCAACAGTTCGGGCAACCCAATATAAGGCTGCATTTAACCTTAGGAATGTGAACCAAGTTCGATACTTCAATGTTCACTCAAAAAGCTTTAAAATATTAGGACATAATCGAAATTCTTGAAATTGGAAGAAATTTCTTGTGAGCCTTGGCAAAACAAGGGAGATTCAGCAACTTCCCCATGCACGTTGCCGGCTTGTGGAGCGCGTGAGCCGTTGGCGATGGGGTTTCGACTGGTGGTAGATTAGGGGGTAAGGATTCTAGTGAGGTTTGTAAAGACCTGGAAATTTAAAAGGATTAAAATAATTTGGAAAAAAATAATAAATAAAATAACAAATAAATAAATAAAAGGAATAGCGTGAAAAAGAAAAAAAATAAAATTAAATAAAATTAAGATAAATTAAATAATTAAATAACTAGTTAAATAATTATTATTAATTAAACATTATTAAATTGGATTTATTAAATAAATAAATAAAATATTGTTAAATTAAATTTATTAAATAAAAAATATGATATATATATTTATAATATTAATATAATAATATTAAAGTAATTTGGTAAGATTGCATTTAATGCAATCTGAAGATTAGATTTCCAATTTGGAAATCTTGAACAGCGCCTCTCAACTTCTTCTCCAAGTCTCTGTTATCTCCTTCGTCTCTCTCCTTTCTCTTCTCAATTTTTCGACGAGTTTGCGGCAGATAAGGAAATAGAAGGTGTCGTTGGATTCCTAACTCCGCTACCGACATTTCTATTGCAGCAGATTTGTTGTGAGAGCGGCTTAGGCACTACTCTTTGAGAAAGGTAACTTTTCTCCATTTTCTCAATTTTTCTTTAAATATGCCGTTAAATCGATGATTGGGCACCACTACGTGATCCTAGTCACGATTGTCGTCATTTTGGCGTAGGTAAACTTTCAATTGGGGTTTTCTAAGCCTCACTCCAAAGCGAGAGTGAGATTTGAAAATTTTGACAAATTTGTTCTATTTGCGGGTATAACTATTTATTTGAAAATTATGATCCTAGGAAATATTTAAATAATATTTTATTTAGGAATAATTTAATGAAACTAAAGTTTTTGAAACAAAGTCTAGGTGAGTGCCGCAGGCATCTTTTTGGGGTCCCTGTTGGCGTAATTCAAGAAATCAAGTAAGGGAAAAATTATATATTAAATCAAAATTTTTATGAATTTAATGGAAAATAAATTATGTTATAAATACGTGTATATATTTCAGTATGTGTTTAAAATGCCAACAATTTAAATTATGTTTTTTCGAGTTTAGGGTTGTTTATTAGATACATATATGTGAAATTGAACTGATGAAAGTGAAATATTTTTCAGAATAATTATGCAAGAAATTAAAGGTATTTTTCTAGTATATGAATGTTAAATGTGGGTTGACTTATTTTATAAGAAATATATATGAATTTTACTGCTAAATAGTGTGACATGAGTAAGTAGGAGTGTTGTGTGGAAATATGATATATGTATGAGATGCATGATATTTAGGAAATGAACTGAGTATGAAAATGTTATATGAAATATGTTGTTTGCGTGTGTTAATGCAATCGTCTAAACAACTGAAATATGTTGAGTAAAACAGTTGAAAGATGTTGGGCAAATATATGACAACTAAAAAATGTCGGGTAAAACAGCTGAAAGATGTTGGGTAAAACAGATGAAAGATGTTGGGTAAATGTATGACAGCTGAAAAATGTTGGGTAAAACGGCTGAAATATGTTGGGTAAAATCGTTGAAAGATGTTGGGTAAATGCATGACAGTTGAAATATGTTGGGTAAAATAGCTGAAAGATGCTGGGTATGAAATGAAATGAAAATAAATGAAATGTGAAATGTGAACAATGTAAAATGAGAAAGAGTCATGTAAAGTGAAATGAAATGAAAAGTAAAAGATGGAAACATGAACAGTTGAGAAATGCAGAATAATGGCAAACAAAATAATGTATTATAGAATTATCAGTATTTATGCTAGTAGCACATGTTATGTTCGGGCGAGGCAAACTCTTCGCCCGAGGGCTTGCTAAGAAAGGCGAGTGCCCTGGTTGCATAAAGTGTAGCAGTAGGTTGCATAACGTGTTAGGGCAGAGGGAAACTATTTGTATGGGCACGTAGATTTTCCTATTCTTAGGAGCCTTCGCCGGTAAACTTTTGTATGAACTGTGTGAGTACGAGATCAATTTAATACTTGATGGCTTACTGAGTAAGGTGAGTGCTCTGGTATGCTTCAATTGTGACATTCGGGTTGTCAAATGTATCAGAGCAGAGGGATGCTACTTGTATGGGCGAGTAATCACCCATATCCTTGGGTAATCTCGTGAGTTAAATATTTTGCATGTGATTGATTAGGTCTAGAAAATGATTTCAGAAATTATGTTAAAGATCTACAAATGTTAAATTTTATGTTGATTATAACCTCATGTTGGCCACACGCTGTTTTAATATATTATTTCTTCCCTTATTGAGATGTGTCTCATCCGAATATAAACTAAATTTTTTTTAGGACCTTCACGAGATCGAGCTTAGAGAGCTCGAGTTGTGATAACACTTTTGAGGAAAAGAGTATAATTTTGATAATATTTTGGGATGTAGATATTTTATGTTTTATGGATTATGTTTTGGAGATATGCATATATGTGAATACAGGCGAATGTATGATTTATGTTAGAATGTAGATAGATTTAGAAAACTCTGGTATTATATTTGTTGAAAGATTATAGTCATATTTTTCGCTGCATAAATGATATTAGAATGTGAATTATCAGGTAAATGAATGGATTAATAGCACTACAGGGCCACGTAAAGGGTCGGTGCGTTACAAGGTTGGAGGTGTAGCAAAAAAAAAAAAAATTGCAGGAAATAGGATTTAGAGCCAGCTAGGGTACTCATGGGGTCCACTCCTTTGTCAAATGGAGATGATATTATAAAGGAAGAGAGTTTTCAGGGGTGTCTGATTATGGTGGTAAAGGATGTGTTGTGATTTGATTACTAGAAAAGGGTACTTGAATTTTAGGGATACAACTGACATTTTTTGGGAAGTTTTCGCAGTGCTATAGTGTTTGAATTTTTAGAAATTCTGACTTTGATGGCCGTGTGGTAATTGTATTGGGCTCTGTTATCAATTTGATGCAAGACAAGCATTTAAAGTTATATATATAGAATTGAGAGAAATAAAAGAAGAAGAAGAAGATAAAAAAAGAAAAGAGAAGTAGCAGTGGTAAAAGCACTATGAGTGGATTAAAATTATGTTCCCCTAGTAATAGTAGATTTTAGTTAGTTAAGAGTGAATGGAAGATGGGTTGTCAATGAACGGTCACAAATAGTCTATTTCAACCTCCCGAAAATGGCATAAATGAATTTGTACATGAGTGAGGGGTTAGGGGTTGTAAAAGAACTTGCACAGCATTAAATTAATACTAGCCACTATGATTAATACTGAATTTAATGTCAAATTTTCGTATGGTTTGTGGTTTTGATTCCGTGCTCAAGGCGTCGAACTCCTGGAGTATTTTGAGCCGCTGGATCTGTTTACCTGGTGAGTAGATCAATTGCGCAAGTTGGCGGTGATGACCGTAAGGAGTCTATGTCGTCGGCATTTCCTGCTCTGCTCCCGTCGCGATATTTCGGCTCTTTCCTCTCTCTGTACACGTACAGATTGAAATTGCGAGGGGGACACAGAGCGAGAGAGCTGTGGAGGGAGGTTTTGGCGCATCCATGGCCGACGATTTAGACGAACTCCTTGATAGTAACTCTCTCTCTCTCTCTCTCTCTCTCTCTCTCTCTCTCTCTGTAATCCGAACTGCTTTCTGAATTTCCTTTGAATCATTTCAGGCGCTCTGGATGACTTCCAGAATCTTGAACTCACTTCTTCTGCTCAAAGGTTACACTCTCTCTCTCTCTCTCTCTCTCTCTCTCCTTGTGGGTATGGATAAAATATTTTCAAACCTCCCTTCGTGGTTATTTATAATATATTTTCAAACCTGCGCCTTTTTATTTGGAGCTTTGGGTGTCTGGGTTTCATTTGTTTTATAGGGCCGAAGATGTTACAGAGAAGAAACCGTCCATGCCTTGCGAGGTTCAAGGACTGGGCATGGGTTTACCTGATTTGAGAAGTAAGAAAAAGGGCAAGCAGAAGGTGTCCAAGGAATCACACGTTTCAGAGGCTCTTGACAAGCTTAGAGAGCAGACGAGAGAGACTGTTAGGGGATTAGAATCGATGACGGGTGCAAAAGCTGGCGAGGATGATTTTGGTAACGATGCAATTCTGGAGGATTGGGTAAAGCAGTTCGAGGAGCTGGCCGGGTCTCAGGTATACGCTTCAATTTTTGAATTGGGGTTTTTGGGGTTTTGTTTCTTTCTTCAAGTTTTCTGTTGCTTGCTTCCATTATGATTACATATTTATATTGTGAATCGTTATCCATTGAGAAATGATGGCAGTTGATTCTTCTGATGTCTTTTCGTGTGCTTTGGGTCATGGCCTAATTGGTTTTGCATCAGGGCTTATTTCTACTAATGACTAATTTTTCGGTTGGGTTTACCTCATACAAATTATTCCTTGAGAAATTCACTGTCCTGTGCACAGGATAGGATGCAGCTACTGCCATGATACAAACGATAAAGGTGTGTTTGTTGGCAGGTATGACGTTGCTCGGTTTAATTTAGGGTTGCAAAATCAGGTGTGTGCTCATTACCAGTCCAACGGACCCCTCCACATCCCCTGCCCCCCCACCTCACCCAAATTCCAACCCCAAAGCAGGGAAATGAAAGGGGGAATGCTTGTGTTTGGGCATTTGCTCGCACCTGCTTGATTTACATGCATGGTGAATTGGCACCTTGGAAATATTAAGTATGGCTTTCTCACTTTTAATGTAATGGGGTCAGGACAACATGTCCTAACTCTTTTATGGTAAGGAAAAATTCTGGTAGAATTGAGGAAGCCAAAAAAGGCAATTTACGCACAAGGTTTTTCTGTATTTTACAGAATGTGTAGTAAGAAAAATCAATGTAACACCTAGTGCACAGGGCTCCCATGCCATTGGGGGTCTGAGGATACAGAAGGCTTCCATGCCATTAGGGGTCTGGGGAGTAACAAAAGTACTCCAAGTCCTGAACTTAAACCTGTCGAAAGGTAATTGTCAACCAAGTGCTTTTAACTCAGTAACCAGATGAATCTTATCTGATTTTGCTTCTCTTCCAATTTATCCAAAAATGGTTTGGATGCTAAAATGCCTTATTGTTCTTTCTTTATAGCACTTACCCTACCTTTGTTTTGCGGAATGGCTATTCCTAGGAATAGATTAGTTATAGTAGGTTAGTTACAATTAGTTATAAAAAAAATTAAGTTTATACCATAAATCAAATAACAATGTGAAAATTTTTATGAGCCCATAACAAGGAATAGACAAGAATAATTATTCTCAAATTTCACCTTGTGAATATCTAGTCCCTTCTTATTTTACATGTTGAATAAAACAATAAGGAATATACACGAGGAATAACTATTACCTACATTACGAAAAATTTCACCATATTCTATCTTATTCCAAGGAATAGCTACGAGCCATTAATCTCCTTGCTTTTAAGTCAATGGTTGATTTTCCCAGGAAATATCCACCAAAATCTCAATGAAGAGTAGATGAATGCCCAAATCCCCAATGTCACTGTATGGTTAACTTAAGACAAGTTGACTCCTTTTCCCTTTTCAGATAATACAAGATATGGAAGTGTGCATCTTCTGCCAATTAGATAATACATTCATATAGAAGCGTGCAGTTTCTATCAATTAAACTGAGTGTTAAGAATTGTTACTAGGGGCCAGCTCATGCGAGGAACACTAAAAAGGGAGCTAAAGGAACCCGAACCTTCTTTACATTATGGTTTATAGGGAATCAGGTCTGGATATCTAATTTTTTAGTACATCATCACTGTACCTTACATATTATTCAATGGTTTTAACTTTTTAAGTGTATAGTAGGACCTATTGAGTATATAACAGTCACAAGGAGGATTGCTGATGTACCTTATTGTTTTAGAGAGTAACATTAGTTGTCTAAGAGGACTTGACCTTATATCCTTGGAGGCCCATTGCAAATTCATAGGTTTATATGAACACTTGGTAGGTTATGGAGAGGAGACACCAGATTGATTTATCCTTTTTTTGTTTTGTTTTGTTTTGTTTTTTTTAACTTTAAAGTAGAATATTTAGAATGAGCAGTGGAAGCATCAGCCGTGTTGATGTCTTTTGGATTTTTCTTAGCTGATTTTGTTTACACAGGAATGGATTAGAAACACAAGGGGTATTGGAAGGAGAATTACTTGGTAATATTGGTAGTGGTAGCATTGGTGGAGTTAAACCATAGATAAATGCCTATACCCTGGCCACACCTCTTGTTGTTGTAGTGATTGTTCTCTTATTCAAGGGAGTCTCCATTCCGTAGAGAATAGTGATTCAATTATCATGCCTAAAAACACAATTCCCCATTCTCATTCAAATCATGGGTCCATTGTGTATTTTATGAATTCACAATGACTTCCACATTTACACCAAAAGTGTTATATTTTATTTTTATTTTTATTTTTATTTTTTTTGGGTGGAGGTAGCTAGATGCAACTTTAGGTTTTTTTTTTTTTTTTTAAATAAATATATAGAAACAACTTTAGATTGTATATCCTAGCATAACTTTTTTTTTTTCTTTATCATTGTCAAGTGAATCACATCCACAAATATTGGTTTGGAGCAAGTGGTGCTGTGGTGCTTTGTTATTGTGCCATTGGGAAGAAAAACTAAGGCTTGGATTTTTAGTTTGATGATTGTTCTTGTTTGTTGGTGTAACTTTTTAGGTATTTCATATGCATGAAATAATATTCGGTGATAATTTTATGATATTTCTTCACAAGAACAGCATATTTTGGGTCCTCTTATACCTTAATCTTCATATATACATGCTTTTATATACATGAGATTTCTTATACATTGTACCAAATGATGGTATAAGATTAGTATATGTCTG
Source organism: Malania oleifera (assembly GCF_029873635.1). Classification (NCBI taxonomy): domain Eukaryota; kingdom Viridiplantae; phylum Streptophyta; class Magnoliopsida; order Santalales; family Ximeniaceae; genus Malania; species Malania oleifera. The sequence continues at coordinate 56,389,515 of NC_080425.1, forward strand.
AATAAGAGCTCTCTTAATTGACTCAAATGTAGAACCTGTATGTTTGTAATGTAATGTAGTTTTAGGGGTGTATGTAATTTCATATGTTTAGAGGCTTTCTTATAAATAGTGTGTGAAAGCCATGATGTAGGCTGTTGTTGATGAATTTGAATTGAATTAAACATGAGTTCCCCCCTGGTATCTCCTCTCTCCTCCCTCTTCTTTCATCTCTCCTAATTTCTCCATGGCTGCAGAACCTTGATGCTGCCCCTGCATCATTTGGTGTCAGAGCCGAACTTCGATCTCCATTCTTCCATTTCAGTCCACCCATCTCCCTCACTCTTCTCCTCTTCTCTTCCTCTTCTTCCTTCTCTTCTTCTTCTTTCTTCTCTGTTTCTGATCTCCTGTTCTGTCCATAATTCCCTGCTGCCAAGCATCAGTCTGCCCTATTCTTATTGTCTGTTTCTGTTCTTCTTCTTCTTGTTCTTCATCTCTTAGTTCTCTCCTATAATTCTCTCAACTCTCTGTTTTCTAAATTCTGTTGCTGTCTCCTCTCCACTACTTGCAGCAGTCTCTGTCCAGCAATTAATCTCTCTATTTCTTCCATCTTTTTTTCTTCTTCTTCTTCATCTTCCAATCTCTCCATTAGTCTCTTATTCACTGTTACTCTCTCGTCTCATCATTTCCTTTCTGAAATTTCAGTTTAAAAAAAAAAAAAATCCGAAAGCAGTTTTGCAGTTTCAGAACTTTTCAGAAAATTCCAACCGCATATGTATTTCTTCAAACACCGCTTTCCAGCCACCATTGTGCAACACCACCCATACCACCAAAAACAGAACCCCTGAAACCTTTCCCCTCAACATTTCATCACCAATCAACCAGCTGTGAAGCCCCATGTGCCACTTGAAGTTCTCCAGCTGCCGTCCCCTTCAAAATCCACCATTGCTGGAGTTTTTCCTTGACACACCACCACCATTCGATTCACCACCCTTCGATCTACCACTTGCTGGAAAATCATTTCCAGAAAGTTGCTACCGACGACTGTGAGTGAAATTCTGCCAGACTTCCCTCCTGCTGCCAGAATCATGAGAAATTGGTTCCCAGCCACGAGAAATTGGTGTTTTCTCATGATATTTTGTTTTGCAGCCTGATATTTTGGTTCCTAACTTGAAATGGTGTTAGCAAGTGTGATAATTTGGCACAGAACCCTACAAATTGTCGCTGCCAGTATCAAAAGTCAGGTTTTATTGCTGCTATTTGTGAGTTTTTGGAGTGAATTTGTTTCTTTTTTGCGTAAGACTCAAGATTAAGGTGACTTGAAGATTATTTTTAAATAATTGAAAGTGAAGTTTGTGATTTGCTTCATATAAGTGCATCATGGTGACCAATGTTTAATTGTCTGCAAAGGTAGAGTTGTTATCCAGTAGGGTACAAAATATTGAAAATGCTTTGGAGACCATTACTAGTGCTTTGAATAGGCCAACAACCGAAGTTGCAGCCTTAGATAAAAGGCCCATGGAATTTCCTACCAAACAAGATGGTGGAATAGCTGCTGTCCCTCATGCTTTTGAGTTGTGTGAAGGCTTAAATAATCATTTGAGTAAGGGAATTAAACTAGAAGTCTAAGATTTTAATGGTGATGGTTCTCTTGATGAATATGATGATTGGGTGTATTCTTTGGAGTACTATTTCCGATGGCATGACACGAATGAGGCTGGACTGTTGTACTTTGTTGAATCAAAATTGAAGGAAACTGCTCGAATTTGGTGGATTAAAAAAAGGGAAATCTTTAGAAGAAGGAGATTTGGTGAGATTACAATGTGGGATAAGATGAAGCAAGCCATGCAGGAGCAATTTGTGCCTCCCAATTATCAGCAGTGTGTTCATCTCCAACTCTTTGATTTGAAGCAAGAAGAAAAGGCAGTGATGGAGTACACTAGTAGATTCTATCATTTGGCTACTTGTGCCGATGTAGAATGGAAAGAGGATGTTATGATAGCTTTGTACAAAAAAGGGTAGAAGCCAGCTATTGCCTCCAAACTCACTGCATGTCGTCTCATCACAGTTGGGGATGCAACACAAGTTGCCACTCGGATTGAGGACATGCAACGCAATCCTCCTAGAGCTATGTCAGTGCTTTGATTTGAGAAGAGTACTAGTGGAGTGGTACAAGAGAAGATAGTTGAGCAATTGTGTGAAGGTGTTCAGGCTAATACCTTTGGAAGACTCCTAAGCATTCTGGAACAACTTTTAAGAGCCAACCGTCACTTAAATGCTTTAAATGTCAAGGTTTTGGACATCAAGCTGCACAATGTCCTAACCAATTCATGGCTGTTGCAGAAAAGGAAAAAGAAGATGATGATGATGCTCAAGCAGTTGAAGCTGAAATAGAAATTCCTAGCAACTTAGATGATGATGACAATTTGAGAACCTGTTTAGTGCTTGGACATATGCTCTCTTCCCACAAGGTTAAAGAGACAGAGGATTGAAGGCTGACCAACATCTTTGAAACTCAAGTGGTATGCCAAAACAACTTTGTACCTTGGTTATTGATCCTGGTAGTTGCACAAATGTAGTTTCTGAAGATGCTGTGAAGAAGTTAAATTTGGAAGTTGAGCCTTATCCCGAACCATACAAAATTGCTTGGGTGAATAATACCAACTTGAAGGTCCATGATTGCTGCTTACTTACCTTCAAGATTGGTTCCATTATGGAGATAGTGCAATGTGATATCCTTCTTGTCAAAATTTGTCACATACTTTTGGGCTGACCATGGTTATTTGATAGGAAGTTGAAACATGATGGATATGAGAATTCTTATTCCCTCTCCATTGACAAAAAGAAGTATACATTGATGCCATCACCAATTCTTCCACTTACCAAGTTGAAGTGTAATGCTAGTTACTTTCTTATGAAACGAGATGACTCTATTTATGGTGATGGACTCCTTGGTACTTTCTCCAACTCAACAGAGTCAAGTTCTTTCCGGAAGGAGGGAATTGATGTTGGACGAGAAGCGGCTATTTGGATGGATCATTTCGACCTAATTAGGAGGCCTATGTCAAAGAATAGGGTGAATGGTTTATTGGGTCTGAAATCCAAATGTGCTTAGTTATTTAGTTGTTTAAGTATATGTGTAGTTTGCTTGTATTAAGATTATTTATGTTGGGGCCTTGTTTGTAGTAATTGTTTATTCTAGGGGTATGTTTGTAATGTAATGTAGTTTTAGGGGTATGTGTGTAATTTCATATGTTTAGAGGCTTTCTTATAAATAGTGTGTGAAAGCCATGATGTAGGCAGTTGATGAACTTGAATTGAATAGAACGTTGGTTTCCCCCCGGTATCTCCTCTCTTCTCCCTTCCTCTTCATCTCTTCTAATTTCCCCATGGCTGCTGAACTGTTGATGCTGCCCCTGCATGAAACTGTTAGCAGGAGGACATGGCACCTGTCCACTGAAAAATTGGCTAAGTAATATTGCCATTTTCTTTTGTCACCCACGCTTATACATGGCCATCTATAGTTTGACCTGGAAATTATGACGACTGCTGCTGTCCATTGGTAGAAAGTTTGGAAAATATGTTAAATGGTAACGTTAGTACATATTAAGGTTTTAGTTGATGAAATTATCAAGTTTTAGAGTGTGATAGTTAATGGTTTGAGATGTGTACCTTGAAGTTTCAAGGGATCAGAGCGTTGATGATTTCTGACAGGTTTTAAAGCTGTTGTTGGTTATAGCGCTAACTTGCAAAGCTTGTCAATATTTGATTGTGTGACCACCATTTGAATTGCAGATTCTGATTACATTTGCATTTTAACTATTTATCTGATCAGTATGTGCAGTTTGCGTCTATCTCTGTGAATTCATGCTTTAATGAGTTTGATTAGTTGTACAAAATCTCATGAATATTGGGCAAGAGTTGGTTCCCCAACATAACGAACATTTGAAAGATATGGCTGTGTATTGTGAAGTGTTTTAGAAAAGTCAAATGTTTTGATATCTTAATAGGGCTTATAGATGGAAAATTAATTTAAATTCTGAAATTTGAACTGAATAATTGATAATATGAGAACTCTTGGGTTGTAACTTGGATGAATTTGGTTGTGAACTCAGCAAATTGTAAAGTTTTGATTAAGGCAAATAGAATTTGCTCATGAACTTGTGAATTAAAAAAAAATTGTGCCACTTGACTTCTGTTGGAAGACAGAGCTGACAAGGTAGTTTAGAAAGTGTGCTTTGTAATAGGTTTTCCCTATGTTCATTTACAATTCGCTAGATTGATGGTTGTTTGTGCGTTAAAAAATTTGCTGATCATGCTTTTATAGACCACATATGGCTCTGAAAGGATAACTTCCTTGAGCTGCTATTTAGATTATCCACTACTTGGGTTGGATATTAAATTCAACAGAGGCGGTTGTTTATGTTAATGTTTATTTCTGGTCATCCTTTGTGAGTAGAATGGTATCTGATAAAGATATAACCTACCTGGATTGTGTAGCATTAATTAGATTGTTTGCTATGGTGTTTCATGAACCTTTTTTGTTGCATTAAATAAATCAAGATGATCATTTAATGTGGTGGTTGTGGAGTTGTCGGGCTAGATGGATTGTTCAATTTATAACCTTTGCATTAAATAGAAGTTCAAATGTGGTGTTTTTTTGAGTTGAAGGGCTAATTGGATTGTCCAATTTATAGCCTTGAACAGCAATCAGGAATTTTCTCTAGATACTTGATAATATTTTGAGTGTATGTGAAACCATAGGGACTTGCAATTGCTCTCCTAGTGTAAGATAAATAATTTGATAAAAAATGGTTCTTGTATCCTTTTAACAACTTCCACCATTCCCGGATGAAGTAGTGCAGTTTGGCACCAGAATTGCAATGCAGTTTTTTTTTTTTGTTATCACACTCCTATTCCCTTTTTAAATTTTCTATTGATTTGTGGGTTTGGTTATGGTCCATGATTATTGCAAGACCAACACCCTAGCGAATGAATTGGTACGGATGCTCAGAAACATGGTATACTTTTGTTCTGAAACACTGAATATAAAGATCCAAAGTTCTAATTATATATTTTTTGCTAACATATTTTCTTATTAGTTAAATCTGGTAATTATTGCATTATAATTCTATTTTCAGTAATTATTATTCTCTTTCACAAAGGAAAATCTCTTCCAGATCTAGAAACACCTGAACATCTTCTCTAAAATATGAGGGGGCTAAAACACATTTTTCGCCGATATATCTATATAAGTATACCCCTAATTTTCCACATTTTAGAGCATGTAATGTACCGCAATCCTGTTACTGTTCCATGGACCAAAATATTATGCGTTCTAGATAAATCTTTTTGGCCTGTGGATTGTGACTGCAAAAAGGTCATTACGTGGCGTAGAACTTTTGTGGCAGGTGATCAGGGTGAAGATCTGGATGTGGTTCTAAGCATAGTTGTCAACTCAAAAATCGCCATCGTGCCTCAACTTCCATCTTCTGTTTATCTTGTATAACACTTCAGAATCCTAATAAAAAACAAAGTAGTGCATGAGAACATGGTTATATGACAATAACGAAGTAAAGGCCAACATATAGCATTTTTTCAAAATAAGAGCCAAAGGGTCAAATAGCTGCATACATGTAAAAAAATGTTCAGAGTTTAATATAGTCATCCCTCATTATTGGTACCAAGAAAGCCAATATATGTATGTGTATACTTGTATGAGCTTTGGATATCACATGTCCTAGTTCTACTTTTAGAGTTCTAGTAGACTCTGAACAATTTGAGCATATATTGTAGTGCTATAGTTGTATGTCAAAAAAAGAGGGGAAAAACACCCTCTTCAAATCTATATCAATCATGAAGGTCATCATTTCAAAGATCTATCAATGTCATCTTCATCATTTGCTTTCTTTTTCTCATCATCATAAAATCTTCTTCATCTTGAACAGCAACAATTTCTTCAATTTCATCTTCTTCAGCAACCTTTTTCTTCCCTTTCAATTTGATCCACACAAGTCTCTTGGTCATATGAAAAAAAAAAAAACACTAAAGGATAATTTCTCAGTTACTAATTTTCTAATGGTAAAATACTAAGTAGTGAATTACTAAATACTATGTAGTAAGCATTACGCAACTCTGAAATAGACTATTAATGTGAAAGGTTAGTAGATTCGTTTCTCTCTTTTTTCGTACTAGGCTCTCCTTCACCCACCTCAAAGCATTCATGGATTTCTATCCGAGAAGTGTACCCCGGAAGGTATGTGTCTTCTGTCACTGTTATCTTCTCTTCATCAGGTTCCATTTCTGATAGACAAATAGAGGTTTATGTTTTGCCTTAATGTTGCATCTTAAATTATCTCATTTCCCAGTTGTAATTATGCTGCATAAAGAAACAATATCAATGAGTCTTTTGTCTTGGAGTAAACATGACCAGAAGTGCTCCAATTTCTATCACAATTTGTGCACTTGCACAGGTTGTGAGAGAACTCTAAAACCTTAAAGTTTTGCATGAAGTGGCTGCCCTAAAGGCTCCCAACTCCAACTTGTGCACTTGGTTAGATCATCTTTCCAGCAAAATCATCTTTGGCTAGGTCAGATATGCTTACCTGACTGTTATGTTTATGGCTGGAAGTATGATAAACTTAGCTGGGTATCATGCCCTCTCCCCTGCTTAGATCATTTTCCCAGCAAAATCATCTTTGGTTAGATCAGATATGCTCACCTGACTAATATGTTTATGGCTGGATACATCAAGTGTCTTAAGCTTAGCTGGGTACCATGCCTTCTCTGCTGCATGGCACTTTTGGTCATGCTGTTAGCTTCTGAAAGAGTCGTTCCAAAAAAAAAATTGGTGCATGTGTGTGGTGGGTTACAGCAGCCAAGTCACAAGGTGTTTTTTTTTTTTTTCCATGGTTAATGGTGGTTATCCACTGTTACACTTGGTGAAATTTTCCAAGCCATGGTACATTGGTCTTGGAAAACCATAAAGTTATTTTTTATTTTTAATAAAAATGTCTAGAGAAACCATTATTTTACACCCTGGTCCTCATTTAACTTTGTAAGTGTTGTTGCAAAAGTTGCTTTTTCAGTGAGTGTGTCGTAAGGAGCTTTGTTTTTGTAATTGACATTTAACGATTACTTACCACTTTGTGAAAGTTTCCAAGCTGTTGTCCATTGTTGTTTTTGTAATTGACATTTAACGATTACTTACCACTTTGTGAAAGTTTTCAAGCTGTTGTCCATTGCTCTTGGGAAATCCATAATTTTTCTGGCTCATCTTTTCTGTCTATAGTTGTGTTTTAATGTTTATGATATTTCTTCGAACTTGCTACAGACTTCTTGAGTTTCCTTAATAAATGCTTCCTGCAATTTTTTTTTTTTTGTTTATTTCCTTTTTTCAAGGTCATGACTCATCTAAGGTTGGTTTTAGTTCACTAAATGGAATAATGGGGGAATGAAATTGACATTGTAGAGAGAGATGATAATTTATTAGAAAGCCACTTATGCAGAAGTTTGTGTTATTCTGTCCAACATGGAAGAGGATAGCAATAGATATCCCCATGGTAAAATTGAGAATAATCATTCCTTAGGATTTGACAATTGACATTGTAAAGAGAGATGATAATTTATTAGAAAGCCACTCAGGCAGAATTTTGTGTTATTCTGTGCAACATGGAAGAGGATGGGAATAGATATTTCCATGGTAAAATTGAGAATAATCATTCCTTAGGAATTGACATTGTAAAGAGAGATGTTAATTTATTAGAAAACCACTTATGTAGAAGTTTGTGTTATTCTGTCCATGATGGAAGAGGATAGGAATTGATATTCCCATGGTATATTTGAGAATAATCATTCCTTACCTGTTTCATATTATGGATTAATAAAAAAATTTGCATTGTCATTTGGTTTTGTTGATATTTTGATTAAAATGAATGACCTAACTTAAAGATAGGTCTCTCCCTCCATTTATAATACAAATTAAATACATTCTAAAGACAATAATATCCTTACTAACTGTCATTAATCAACATACTAACACACTTAACAATAATAATATTAAAAGACATAAATAACCTCTAACACTCCCCCTATAATTGGAGCATATATGTCATATGCTCCTAGTTTGTTACTAATAAATTTAACACGGGCACCCCTTAAAGCTTTGGTAAACAAATCAGGAAGCTGCTTATCGGACTTCACATAAGTAGTAGTAGTGAACTTCTGCACAAGTTTCTCCCAAACAAAGTGGCAATTAACTTCAATGTGCTTTGTCTGCTCATTGAAAGACTGGGTTGGAGGCAATATGAAGAGTAGCTTGATTATCACACATCAACTTCATAGGCTGAGAATGTGAAAAACTCAATTTTTCCAACATGTTCTCTAACCAAACAAGTTCACAAGTAGTGTGAGCTATAGCTCTATATTTTTATTCAGCACTTGACCTAGCCACCACAGTTTGTTTCTTACTCTTCCAAGAAACCAAATTACCACCAACCAAGATACATTACCCAGTTGTGGATCTTCGGTTGGAAGGCGATCCAACCCAATATGCATTTGTATATCCATGGATATAAGTGTGACCTTGATCACGATATAAAAGTCCTATCCCAGCTGCATCTTTGATATATCTCTAGATGCGAATTACTGCGTTCCAATGACTTGTCCTTAGAGAATTTAGAAATTGTCTCACAACACTTGTTGCAAAAGATATATCCGGTCGAGTGACTGTGAGATAATTCAACTTTCCAACAAGTCTTCGGTATTGTCTAGGATTAGGTGGTAAACCACTCATATCCAATACTAACTTCTTGTTCGGATCCATGGGTGTATGAACTGTTAGATCCTAGCAATCCAGTTTCATCTAACAAATCAAGAATACACTTTCTCTATGACAAAACAGTTCCCATACGAGATCTAGATACTTTTACACTCAAGAAGCATTTCAACGGTCCCAAATCTTTGGTTTGAAACTTAGTCTATAGAAAAAGTTTGAGATTCTAAATAACTTTATCATCATTACCTATAATAACAATATCATCCTCATAAACGACGAGAAGGATCCTACCCGATGAAGTATGACGATAAAACACAGAATGATCTATTGCACACTATTGAAGACCGAACTCAAGTACTACAGCACTAAATCGACCAAACCATGCTCTGGGAGATTGTTTTAACCCATATAGTGCCTTTTTGAGCCGACATACTAAGCCTGACTCCCCTTGAGCAGCAAACCTAGGTGGTTGCTCCATATAGACCTCCTCCTTAAGGTCACCATGCAAGAATGCATTCTTCACATCTAACTGATGCAGAGGTCAATGACAAGTAGTAGCCAAGGAGATGAATAAACATACTTTTGTAAGTTTGGCAACTGAAGAAAAAAAGAAAAAACGTCAAAATAATCCAAACCATACACCTGAGTATAAATGCCTTAGCAACAAAATGAGCCTTTAGAGAGCCATAGAACCATCAGGGTTGACTCTCAAAGTGTAAACCCAATGACAACCAACCACAAACTTGTTAGGAGGAAGAGATACCAAGTCCCAAGTGCCATTGTCCTGTAAAGCATTCATTTCTTTGACCATCGCATTCCTTCACCCAGATTGGGCTAAGGCTCTCGAAACAGATTTAGGAAGGGTAGTAGATGATAAAGCATTAACAAAACAATAATAGGAGGGTGATAAGAAGTCCTAACAAACATAGTTGGAAATGGGATGTTGAGTACATGTGCATTTACCTTTCCAAACAGCAATGGGAGGATCAATATCATAGGAAATATGATCATTAGATGAGGAAACCAAAGGCGTGGTAGTAGAAGCTAGAGGACTCTCTCTTTCTTGGAGCCGCCATCGTGAATACACTTGCAAATTAGGATGATCAAGATGATGAGAAGGACTCGAACTACATGGAGACTCAGATGGTTGGTTGGGAAGGACAAGTGGACAACAAAGTAGAATCGATGAGATTAGGTAGAGGAAGAGACTTGTTGAGCTCAGAAGCACTCAAGGAATGAATGTAGTAAGGTGTAGACTCAAAGAAGATAACATTGGCAGAAACAAAGAAGCAATGCAGCACAGGACTATAGCGACAATATGTAGCCTAGGAAGACACATTTTATAACTTGAGGATCCAACTTATCCATCCTAGGAGTTAGTTGATGAACAAAGGACACACACCCGAATATACAAGAAGGGAGATATAATAAGGGTGAATTAGGAAAGTGAATGGAGATGATTTTACTACTAAAAATAGAGAATGGCATCCTATTGATCATATAGCAAGCAGTAAGTACAACATCACTCCAAAACACTTTGGGCACATGCATTTGATAAAGTAAGGTGTGAGTGATTTCAAGAATATCTCTATTTTTCCTCTCTGCAACCCCATTTTGTTGAGTGTGGGCACAACATGATTGATGGACAATACCAAATTGAGTCATATAAGTAGCGAATTGTGTACTAAAATACTCTTTAGCATTATCGCTTCGTAGTATTCCAACTGGTAAACCAAATTGAATCTTTATTTTAGAACAAAAAACACAAAATACATGAAATAACTCGGAACGGTCTTTTATTAAATATAGCCAAGTCATTCTTAAAAAATCATCCACAAAGGTTATAAAGTATCGGAAACCCAACTTGGACACAACTCTACTAGGACCCCAAACATCAGAATGAACTAGCATGAAAGGGCTTGCAGCCCTGTTTATTGACTCTAGAAGCAAAAGGGACACGATGGTGCTTTCCCAACTAACAAGACTCACAATCAAGACTAGACACAGCTCAAGGAACAAGACGTTTTAATTTTTCCAGTGAAGGATGACCAAGATGACAATGAATTTGGAGAGGTGTGGCAACAGCAGTGCAGGCGGTAGAAAGAGAAAGCGGCTCAAAGTGATAGAAGTCCACCAATTCACGCCCTTTGCCAATTGTCTTCCTCGTCTTCAAATCTTGAATAACCAAAAAAGTAGGGAAGAATGTCATTGAACAATTCATGGATTTAGTAATCTTACTAAAAAACATAAGATTGAAAGGAAATTTGAGAATATACAGAGGAAGAGAAATAGAAGTGGGATTTTACATTCCCAATTCCCTTGACTGCAGTGGTGGATCCATCAGCAAGAGTAACACAAGGTAAATTTGCTGGATATTGAAGAGTGGAGAAGAAGTTAGGTATACCTGTGATATGATTAGTGGCCGCAGAGTCTATGACCCATGGACTAGGACTAGAAGTACTGGATGGTAGGCATACTGAGGGATTACCTGTTTGGGCAAGAGATGCAATGGGAAGAGAAGCTTGTTGTGACGCTTGATACTGCTGTAACTTAGAATACTCTTCCTCTGACATGAATATAGTACATTGCCCCCCACTTGGCAGTAAATGTATGGAGTCGGTGGTGGCTGCATTGGCTGTGCTCAAAGGTGTGAAGTCGGTGGTGGCTACATTGGCAACATGCAAAGGCCTACAATGGAGATCCTAACATGCTCAATAGTATGATTGCTTTATCCACAATGAGTGCACTTGTGAGGACTGCCTCTACCTCGTCCATCTCTACCACCACGACCACTTGTTTCATCTCGATAATTTTTTCTATTGTTTGGTAGAGAACCAGAATCACCCTATGTAGCAAAGGTTGTCCTCTCAGAGCCAGATGCAAGAGCAGGAGAATATATGCTAAAAGAAGCATGAAGGGACAAGAATAAACATCGGCAAGTGATGGCAGCTCGACACTACTAGGTATATGGGATTGGACTGCCTCAAACTTGGGTCTCAAGCCCACTAGAACCTGAAGGACTGTCATCTGCTCCCTCTGCTTCTATATCTCACAAACATCGGCAGTTATAGGTTGCACAACGTTGAGCTCTTCATGAATACACTTCGTCTCCCCAAAATAATCAGCAATGCTCCTATCTCGTTGTAATTGAAAGTACTTTATAATACAAATTAAATACATTCTAATGTCAATAATACCTGTACTAAATCTCACTAACATACTAACACAATAATAATACTAAAAGACCTAAATAACCTCTTAACATATTTATAATGACAAGACCTTTTCTTTTGTAAGAGATCAAATCCCTATTCATGATTGTTTTATTTCTAGGAGTAGCCATATTGTTAGCCAAGTGTAACTGGTTGTTTATATTCACTTTTGCCATTGTGATGTTTCCTCATCAAAAAACTTTTATTTCATTTTTCTCTGGCTCTTTGTGGTTACTTTTGTTCTGTTTCGCAACTTTTGTCTCAAAAATAATGTTTCTAGAAACATACAGATGTAGAACAAGAAGTCGGACCATGGGTAGACCCTTGTCTGAGACTAGTTTAGAAGAATTGGATCAAGGGATTATCAGGCCCTGTACCCAAATGTGTTTAATTTTTGATCACTTTTTCACTTCCATAGGTCACAAATCCAAATAATATTAGTGAAACGAAATAGAAAAGCGAAGGGGCTAAGTTTGAAATTTTGGTTTTTTTTTTAAATAATGAATTTTCATTTTCTTGGAAGACAAATAAGTGTAATCAAGTGTGATTCATTATATTCTCCAATGGAATTAGTAGTTATTATGTGTTTAGTATTTTGTAATAGGCTCATGTGTATTTGAGATTTGTTTGTAAAATGGGCCTTAAAGTTTCAAGTTTCATTTGTAGTTTCATGCATCTTTGGGGAATTATGTGTAATTTCTTGTAATTTAAGCTTTCTTATAAAAATAGGGTGTGAAAGCCATGTAAGGTGGTGTTTGGTAATTGGGAATTAACTATAGAAATCAGAATCAGAATGGTTGATTCTCATTCCTAACGTTTATTTTACAGTTTTTCATTCCGATTCCCATTCCATGCATTTCCCCTTTTGCCTACTTTTGATTTCTGTCTCTTCATTCGGAATCAAATCTAAAAATATAATTTTTATTACCCTATTTGTTATAATGCATATGCATACATAAATATACATGGGCCTACATAATACAATATGATATTTTATATAATATCACATGAAAATTTTTTAAAATAATATTAATTTATAATATCATTAAATAAAAATGGGGGCTGCTATGTGCACAAAATATTAATATTAAACCGTCATTATTAATATTTTTTTGTTATATATAATATAGTAATAATATTATAACAAAATGTAGTAGTATTAAATGTTATTATGTTAAAATATTATGATATGATTTTGGTATGATTATATATTTATTAACTTACTATTTATAATCTTAAAAATAAAATAAAATAAAATATTTATTATTATCATCAATTATAAATATGTAATAATAAAACATAATAATGATATAGTTTACAAACGAGCATATTACTATTGTATAATAAATATACTCGGGCACATATATATTAATAAAATATATATTGAATAGATTTTAAAAATAATGTTAGTATAATACTATATATTTTATATATATATTACATAAATCTAAAAAGTAATATTAATATTATGATATCAATAAATATAAATATATAATAATTTTAATATGAAATATTATAACCATTATTATTAATATTTATAGTATATATAACAGTGTTTTAAAAGGCTCAATCGAGGCTTGCCTCAAGGCAAGACATGCTTAAAATGCCTTGAGACTCAATCTAAAATACCAAATTCCAAAAAGGCTAATGCATTACATGCCGAGGCTTATGCATTTTTACAAAAAGCACTCCTTTTAGTTAAGGCTTACGCATTTTGGGTGTGTGATTCTCAAGTTAGAATTGGTTAGAAAATTTTAACTACATGTTTGTACAAAAGGAATATCATAATATTGAGTTTATTTTTAAAACTCTTGAACCTCAACCTTTCCAAATAACTGGACTTGTATATTTTATATACAATTTATATTATTAATATAATAGTAAGTTTATATAATCTTAAAATAAGATAAAATATTAATTATTAATATCATTAATACAAATATATATGTAAATATATATAATAGTAATTTTTAATTGCTATATATTATATAATATATTACATAAATCTAAAAAATAATATTAATATTATGATATCATTAAATATAAATATATAATAATAATTTTAATAGAAAATATTATAATCACTATTGTTAATATTTATAGTATATATAATAATACTATAGCACATAAAAAAATAATAGAATAGTATTAAATTATAAAATACTATGATATAATTTTGGTATGATTATTCATTGATTATATTATTATATATAATCTTTAAAATATGATAAATATTAATTATTAATACAAATATATATATAATAGTAAATTTTAACAATGATATATTACACAGAAGAATATAATACTATTGTTTAATAAAATATAATGCTATAGTGGTTGTTTTATTATATTATTATTATATTAAATAATAAATTATGTTATGATATAATATATGAGATTTTAATTTACATTTAATAAATTACATATTAAAATATAGTGCTTAGAAAATATAAGATAAAATGTAATATTAATAATATAATTAAAACAAAAGAATAATTAAAAAAAATGATAAAATATAATATGCGAAGTACAATCAAATACATGATTATCAAAATGATTTTATTGTAAAAAAGTATTTATTATATAACTTAATAAAATTAATATTATATAATAATTATATATTTATAATATTATTCTATATTAAATTATTTGAATAATTTTTTTTTTTTTGGTACTATAATGACATAATTGATAAACTTGATCATTTCCGATTCCTATGGCTATATGTATCAAACACTATAATTCAATTTTGATTCTGATTTTGTGCCAAACCAAACATGAGAGGAATTTGACGTTCTGTTTCCAATTCCAGTGCATTCCAATTCCAATTCCAATTGTGAAATGCTGCTATCCTCTATTTCTCTTCCATTTTCTATCTTTGCAGTAATTTCTCATTGTTGTCTTGCTTCATGTATGTAGTTGTCCTTTTTATTTTGTTTGATTGTAGGAGCTTTTAGATAATATCCTCAGTTTTGCAGTGATGCCCTTCCAAAGGAGAGTTTCATCACCCAACTATGTTCATGGTTAATTGTGTGTCAAAGATATAATTCAATTTGAAAAAAGACATTAGAACTGCAATCATTCAGGGCTTCGTTCAGTTCCCTTTGTGTAAAGTGACAGTGTAGTAATAATTCAAATTGCATGTTTATTTGGTTCCATCAATTGTTTGATCATCCTCTTTTCCTGCTGCAACTTCACCTGCCAGCAGAACCGTACTGTATCATGTGCTTCTGCAGGTCTCAGCACTTGGTTTGATTGACAGGAAATTCCACATTTGTGTTGTAATCAATTTGAATATAAGAAAAATCTAGGGTGATATTTTGGACATTTGGGAAGCTTGACTATATTTCCTGCATTTTGAACAATTTTATCGTAGTTTAGAAGTTATTTAAAGTTTGAGCAGTCAGCTAAGTTGTACTGGGTAAGCAGAAAAAGATTTAAAATTTACAGCTAGTCAACTTTTCAGTGCTGCTGTAGGGGCATTATAGAACCTCCAGCTATGGTGGCATTTACTTGCTCTTATGTTACTTGCTCTTCTTTTTCATGTTACTCCTAGATTTGTTTCAAGAGAGGAAGGGTTTTTTTCCCTAGAGTAAATATCTACTTACTTTTTTGGCATAGGACATGGAGTCTATTGTGGAGACCATGATGCAACAGCTTTTGTCTAAGGAGATCCTTCATGAACCTATGAAAGAAATTGGAGACAGATACCCAAAGTGGCTGGAAAAGCATAGAGCTGGATTGAGCAAAGAGGACTATCAACGGTATTCCCAGCAATACAAACTCATACAAGGTCTAAATGAAGTTTATGAAAATGATCCTGGGAACTTCACGAAGATAGTTGAGCTCATGCAAAAAATGCAAGATTGTGGTCAACCACCTAACGATATTGTGCAAGAGCTTGGTCCAGGCTTTGATCTAGCAAGTCTAGGGCAGCTGTAAGTGCTCTATTCAGTTTGGTTATTGTTATCAATGTTGGATGACAAAATGCATTATTTGATTTTGATTGTTACAAATCAAGTGAGTGGGCTGCTGTTTATATCTGTCTTGCAGATCTTCAGAGATGGCTGATTCTCAGTCAAATTGTTGTGTAATGTGAAGGAATGTGTTTTCTTGTCGGCGGGCGACCTTGCACTCTCCCTCTTTCTCGCATTATCCTCTGTTCTGAAAAAAATAAAAAAGGTTTACAATAAAGTGGTTTTCACTTGAAATTTAGTTAGATTATTTACCCTTCCCTTCCCTTCCCCAATGGAATTTGGCTCTCAAATTTAAGGCATTTTTTATATGGTTGGTTGTGTATAATTTTGATTTTATGTTTGAATTGATGCTTAATTCTAGAGCCTTTTTTCCTGTGATGTTTATTTATTTATTTATTTTTATAAAAAATATAATATAATTCTATTTTGAAGCTGAACCTTTGATCAAGGGTTGTGATGTGCCTGTGTTACCATCAATGTAATGTTTTGAATTGAGCAACAACTTGCAAGAATATATATATTGTTGGAATGTCAAGCTTGAAGAAAGGAAAAAGAAATCCCCGTCCATTTCATTTCATTTTAGATCCAGTAGCTGTTTTACATTTACTCATTTAGTGGAGGGGCATTAATGTAATTTGCCTGCAAATTAATTGTAAATAGCAAAAGCAGCAGGGGTAGGGGTTTTCATTCCAATTTGGCTTGGCAGCTACAGAACCGGGGGAGTCTTTCTTCTTCACCTGCGAGAAAGTAGATTTCAGCAGGCAGCTCGAGAGCCCTCACTTGTGCGAGAGAGCACATGCAGCCGGGTTCCTTCAGCCGCGCGGGAGAGTGAGGGCTGCACGAGAGAAGGAGATGACTTGGGAGGGTGGTTCGGCGTTGGGGGGATCTCCAGTCTTCAGCGGAGGTCCACGCATGTGTAAGGGAAGGTAATGCACAGGTTTATCTCTTGGGAGGGTTTCTTTTTAGGGAAATCAGGGAGGAAGATAGGAAGAAGCCTAAGGTTCTTCGCAGGTGCAAAGAGGGGCTTTCTTGGATTGTTCTTGAATTGATTTCCAGAGGAGATTGGTAAGTCAAGAAAGGATAAATCTGTGTACTTGTATTTATTTCCACCGATTTAATATAGTGTCTTTGAAGGTGAGTTTCAATCGTGGATGTAGGCCAATTTTTGGGTCAAACCACGTAAATGTGTTCTTGTGATTGAGTGATTGGTATGTTTATATTATTGAATTTATTGTGGTTTTGTTGAATTTTATTTGGTAAATAAAATTTTTTTTTTTATCAGGCTTAGCGCGCGCGCACACACACACGTTAAAATAAAGAGATTTTAGTTTAGGTGTGATTGTGGATAATGCTTAGGTAAAATCATATTCTTATTATTTTATAATTGATTGAAATTTGAAAATTAGAATAAGTAATTAGCTTAATAACACAACAAGTGGTATCAGAGCTTGGCTATGTGATGGGGACTGTTAGGTTTGAAATAAAAAAATTCATCGAAAAAAATGATTTTGGTTTATGGAGTATTAAGATGCGTGCCATCTTGGTACATCAGGGGCTTGAGTAGGTTCTTCTTGGAGAAAAGAAGGGGGCTTCCACTTCACAAGAGGGGAAACCACGTTTTTACTCCATCGATAAAGTGAAGCCCAAAATCCTCCAAAAGGCACATAGTGCCATTATCTTGTCCCTAGGAGACAAAGTGTTTAGGGAAGTTACCAATGAGGATACGACAACTGGAGTTTGGTCAAAAATAGAAAGTTTGTACATGACAAAATTCCTAACAAATAAACTCCATAGGAAGACTAGACTCTACACCTTTAGAATGACCACTGGAACATCTAATGATGAACATTTAGATGAATTTAATAAAATTCTTTTGGATCTTACTAATATTGATATTAGTATAGATGAAGAAGACCAGACAATTCTTTTATTGAGTTCTCTTGATTCAACATGAAAATATTAAAGAAACTATGATGTATGAGAGGGAGAGGTTTGCTTTAGAAGATGTGCAAGCCGTTTTGCACTCTAAGGAGTTGCACACTAAGTTTGAGTCTAAATTAGGGTTAGGGGAAGGGTTAAATGTGAGAGATAGGTTTGAAAGGTTTGAAAAGAGGAACAAGAAAGGAAAAGGCAAGAGGTTTAGATCAAAGTATAAAAGCAAAGCACTAAAGTGTTTTGCCTGTCATAAGGAAGGACATTTTAAGAGGGATTGCCTTGAAAGGAAAAAGGTTATCAATGCTACCACCTCTGAATCAAAGGGTAAGATAGCTGTAGTTTTAGATGGATATGATAGTGTAGAAGTGTTGAATGTCTTTGAGAAAGACTCGGGAAAAGAATGGATATTAGATTCAGGATGTTCCTTCCACACGTGTCTATTGAAAAACTGGTTTGAGGTAAGACAGCTGTAGTTTTAGATGGATATGATAGTGTAGAAGTGTTGAGCGTCTTTGAGAAAGACTCGGGAAAAGAATGGATATTAGATTCAGGATGTTCCTTCCACACGTGTCCATTGAAAAACTAGTTTGAGTCATTTACATGCTTAGAAGGAGGTCATGTTATTCTAGGAAACAATAAGTTATGTAAAATACAGGGTATTGGGACTGTTAGACTTCTAATACATGATGAGATTGAAAGAGTGCTAAGAGATGTGAGGTACATACTGAGTTGAAGAGAAACTTGATTTCTCTTGGTAGCCTAGATAAGACAGGGTACACGTTTAAGTCTGAAGGAGGTAGCCTAAGAGTATGTAGAGGTTCACTGGTAGTGATGAAAGGGTGCTAAAAAATGAGTTGAACACCTTAGTAGGAAAGACATTAATTGTTGATGCTTCACTTATCAATCACAAGGTAGAAAATCAAGTTTCCTTGTGGCATAAGAGGCTAGGACATGTTAGCCAACAGGGCTTAAAGGAGTTAGAGAAATAGGGGCTGCTTGGGGATAGGAAACTTGAGGAATTGTCATTCTGTGAGGAGTGTGTCTTGGGTAAGTCTACTAGAGTTAGTTTTAAGAAGTCCACTCACACTATAAAATAGACTCTTGATTACATACATTCAGACTTATGGGGGCCTGCTACTGTTAGTTCTCATGGTGGTTCTAGATATTTTCTGTCAATTATAGATGACTTTTCTAGAAAAGTATGGGTTTATATTCTAAAACATAAAAGTGATACTTTTGAAAAGTTAAAAGAATGAAAAACCTTAATTGAAACTCAAGTTGGTAGAAAAGTTAAAACACTGAGAACAGACAATGGATTAGAATACTTGTCAAATGAATTTTCTGAATTTTGTAAAACTGAGGGCATTGCTAGACATAGGACTGTTAGGGATACTCCCCAACAGAATGAACTCATTAAAAGGATGAATAGGACTATTCTGGAAAGGGTAAGATGCATATTAGTTATTTTAGGTTTGCCCAAGACCTTTTGGACAGAGGCGGTGACCACTGCTGTATACCTTATTAATAGGTGTCCTTCCTTAACTCTAAATTTTAAAACCCCTCAAGAAATTTGCTTGGGTAAGCCTGCTAATTATCAAGGTTTAAAAGTTTTTGGGTGCGTAGCCTATTAGAACTGATAAATTAGAGTCTAGGGCTGTTAAATGCATTTTTGTGGGATACCCAGATAGGGTTAAAGGTTATAAGCTCTGGGTTGTAGAACTTGGAAAACAAAAATGTATTATTACCAGGAATGTAGTTTTTAATGAAATTAAAATGGGGGGGAGGGGGGGAAATCAGAAAATTCAGATGAAAGTGTTAGGCACTCTAATACTAGTGACATGTAGCTTGAGGTGGAGCAACCCTCCACTTCTCATAGCCATTTAGAAATAGATGCTGCAGATTTTGAGGAGTAAAACTCAGAACTAGAAAAATTTGAATTAAGTAAAACTTACCTTCTAACACGGGATAAAGAGAGGAGGGTCATAAGACCTCCTCAAAGGTATGAGGAAGCTGATATGACAGTTTTTGCTCTTTCTGTTGCTGAACAAGAAATTGAGGTGGAGCTTAAGATTTTTAGAGAGGCCATGGATAGTAAAGAGGTTGAAAAATGGATTCTTGCAATGTAAGAAGAAATGCAGTCTCTAAACAAGAATAATACAGGGATGATGGTACCTAGACCGGAAAAACATAAACTCATAGGATCCATGTGGATCTCTAAGAGGAAAGAGGGAATCCCTGGAGTTGAACCACCTAGGTATAAAGTTAGGTTAGTGGCTGAGGGATTTACACAAAGGGAAGGGGTAGACTATAATGAAATATTTTTCCCTATTGTGAGGCATAGTTCAATTAGAATTCTATTATCTTTTGTTGCTATACATGACTTGCATTTGGAACAACTTGATGTTAAAACTGCTTTCTTGCATTGTACTTTAGTAGAAACAGTTTATATGCAACCTCCGGAGGGTTTTGAGACAGAAATGAATAAAAATCATGTATGTTTATTAAAGAAATCTTTATATGGGCTGAAACAATCACCTAGACAATAGTATAAACGATTTGATTCTTACATGATTCAAAATGATTTCTGTAGAAGCAATTATGATGGTTGTGTTTATTATAAATCATGTGATAAATGTCATATATATTTGCTATTATATGTTGATGACATGTTGGTTGCTTGTGGAGACTTGATATGCTAAATCAAGTTAAGTGCATGTTTAAATCTGAATTTGAAATGAAAGATTTAGAACTTGTTAAAAGAATAGTTGGTATGGAAATAACTAGAGAAAGGAATAAAAAACTTCTCTACTTGTCTTGAAAGTCTTATATTTCAAAGGTGTTGAAAAGATTTGGAATGAGTCATGTTAAATTTACTTCTATTCCTATTGCACAACATGTTAAATTGTCTAAAAAACAGTGTCCTGAAATTGAAAATGAGTCACTATTTATGAATAGAATACCTTATTCTAGTATTGTTGGTAATGTAATGTATGCTATGGTATGTTTTAAACCTGATCTATCTTATGCTCTTAGTCAAGTGAGTAGATTTATGAGCAAACCTGGAAAACCACATTGGCATGCTTTGAAACAAATTTTTCAATACTTCTCTGAAACAAAACAGTAAGGATTAATATTTGGTAGAAGGGATATGCATTGTGAAGTAGGGTTAAAAGGATATGTAGATTCTGATTATGCTGGAAATTTAGATACTAGGAAGTCTTTGTCTGGCATGGTCTTTTCTTTTTTGGGTAGTGCTATTAGTTGGAAATCACACATGCAGTCGGTGGTAGCCTTGTCTATCACGGAGGCTGAATATATTGCCATGACTGAAGCCTTCAAGTAGACTATATGGATAAAAGGATTGTGCCTAGAGTTATGAATGTATAGTGGAACCGTTATAATTTATTGTGACAATCAAAGCACTATTCAGTTGGCTAGGAATCATGTTAACCATGATAGGTCCAAACATATAGATGTTAGACTGCATTTTGTGAGAAATATTATTTCTAGTGGTGAAATAGAGTAAGGAAAATTCCAACAGAGGATAATCCTTCTGATATGATGACTAAAGCAGTACCTAAATCTAAGTTTGAACATTGTTCAAACTTGGTTAATCTTGGAAGTTGCTAATGTTTGTTTTGCAGGAACCGCCATAGGAGATGCTAAGGAGGTGCAAGGGTCACAAGCTTGCCAAGGTGGAGAATTGTTGGAATGTCAAGCTTGAAGAAAGGAAAAAAAAAATTCGGGCCGTCCATTTCATTTTAGATCCAGTGGCTGTTTTACATTTACTCATTTAGTGGAGGTTCATTGATGTAATTTGTCTGTAAATTAATTGTAAATAGCAAAAGCAACAGCGGCAGGGGTTTTCATTCCAATTTGGCTTGGCAGCTATAGAACCTAGGGAGTCTTCCTTTTTCACCCACGAGAAAGAGCAGATTTCAGTAGGCAGCCCGAGAGCCCTCACCTGTGGGAGATAGCACATGCAGCCGAGTTCCTTCAGCCGCAAGGGAGAGTGAGGGCCGCACGAGAGAAGGAGACGACTTGGGAGGGTGCTTTGGTGTTGGGGGGATCTCCAGTCTCCAACGGAAGTCCACGCACGGGTAAGGGAAGGTAATGCACAGGTCTATTTCTTGGGAGGGTTTTTTTTTAGGGAAATCAGGGAGGAAGATAGGAAGAAACCTAGTGTTCTTCGTAGGTGTGAAGATGGACTTTCTTGGGTTGTTCTTGAACTGATTTCGAGAGGAGATTGGTAAGTCAAGAAAGGGTAAATCTGTGTACTTGTATTTATTTCTACCGATTTAATATAGTGTCTCCAAAGGTGAGTTTCAGCCGTGGATGTAGGCCAATTTTTGGGTCGAACCATGTAAATGTGTTCTTGTGATTGAGTGATTGGTATGTTTATATTTTACTGAATTTATTGTGGCTTTGCTGAATTTTATTTAGTGAATAAAATATTTTTCTTGATCAGGCTTAGCACGCACGCACATGTTAAAATAAATAGGTTTCAATTTAGGTGTGATTGTGGTTAATGTTGAGGTAAAATCAGATTCTTATTGTTTTATAATTGATTGAAATCTGAAAATTAGAATAAGTAATCAGCTTAATAACACAATATATATATATATATATATATATATATATATATATATATATATCTGTAAAGGTAAATTATATTAATCAACAAATATGTACATAGTATACTGGGCATACCTAGGAGATACATCCATGAGGTTCACAAAAGTTCCTTGACTCCCTCAAAAGAACATGAAAAATAAACATAATACAATTACAAACCTGGGCATTCCTTGGGGATCCCTTTACTGGAGCATATAAGGGAATTTTTCATACAAAGTTCTAGACAGATGCATCTGAATAAACTTTACTATTGCTTCCATCCGGGGTGTCTCTTTTCGAACTTCTTATTTCTAAAGTGCCATAGGCAGTACACTGTTGTAGGTAAACAAGCCTTCTTCACTACAGTTTGAATTCTAGTGCCTCTTATTTCCTTTTTCAACCATTTGAAGGCAGCTTTTAATGTTGTCATTGCTCTTGACCATTCTAACCAATCCTTTAAGTGATTCCATACCTCTGCAGCTACTTTGCACTTAAAGAACAAATGTTCTACTGTTTCCAATTCTGAGTAACATAAGGCACACAGAATTTCCCTATCACCCAGTAGCTTCTTGTTTGTCATCAACTTATCTCTAACACACAGCCATAAAATGAATTCAGTGTTTTGGTGTACAGCCACTCTTCCATACAAGGGGATCGTATGGCTTCTTCTCACCTTTATGTCTCCAAAATTGATAAGCTCTTGAACAAATCATTTGGTCCCCGGCAGTCCATTGTACCAGTTGCTGTTCTGCATTCTCACAGCTCCTGCACTTCTGCAATAACATAAATTTGATTTCCACAATTTTCTTAAATAGGGGGGGAGTCTTCGTGCTTTGAAGTAGCTTCCCATACACTGCCATTCCTGAGGTATATCTGATTTACCCATTTGGACCACAACGAGTCTTTTTATGTATATTCCACAGTATCTTTGTAAGTAAGGCCTTATTCCAGATTTTCAGGTCATGCACTCCTAAACCCCCTTCATTTTTTGGAAGGCATACATCTCTCCATGCAACCAGGGGCTTAACTCTGCCTTCTCACAAGAATACTCTACACAATCTGACCACATGCGTCAACACAGCCATTGAATCGAGTAATATGTTTTTTTTTCTTTTTTGATGTGTTAAACTCAGTTGATGGCAGTATGTCTAGCAAAATGGGCTTTTGTCTTTTGCTGGTAATGAACTCAATGCATCACTTCCTCTGGCTCATTGTCTCTTTGTTAGAGGTAAGTTCTGTATTCAAATTTCTCCCTACTGCCTGCTCTGGTTTTTTTTTTTTTTTTAATTATTTTTTTGGTAGAAAAAAATATTTAGAAATTCATATTTTGAAAAATAGGTAGTTTTTATTTTATTTTTATTTTTATTTGGTGTAAAATAAAAAGCATAACATGCTGTAATTATAATTTGTCAGGGAACAAACCATCTATATAATTGAAGAAGATAAAACTGTTTTAAGACTCCCTTGAGATTTCATACATGTAAAATTAATGCACAATTGACAAAATTTTTTTTCCAAAGAAGCAACATATTGAATGAATGAATTTAAAAAGTTGGGGGCAAAAAGAAGAAAAAAAAAAAAAAAAAAAAAGAACGACTTGAGGGTGAGGGGGTTTAAGGCTAGGCATCCTCAGGTGCAATCCAATGCCTTCCGTTAACAAAACTCTTGACAAGGAATGGATGGGCAGCCTCGAAATCCAGCTCTCTGGCCCAGGACACTCCCCTCACTGCCTGTGCTCCTGGCCCCCAGCACTTGTACACCCCAAAGTATGCCGTCCTGCTTTCACCCAACCCACAAACACACCCAAAAACCATCAGAAGCTAAAAACAAAACCCGACACAGAAGCTAAAAACAAGCATGACACAATCAAATCGCTTATTACTCCATGTTTGGACAGTATTTGAATTTAAATTGTATGAAATCCATGCATCCAAACGCAGCCTTAAGGTTTTCTTGAATTCAATTCTCAGTATTATGGTAAATCTTGATAACTGATATAGAAGGCTATGGGAACAAAATCGTCACCTCAATGAACTAGTAGTGAAATGATAAAAAAATATCCAACATCATTGCATTCATGAAAAGGGAAAAAAAGAAAAAAAGTAAATAGACACATTGTGCATCAAGATGGTTAAGTAGAAAATGGTGAATCCCTTCTACTTTTATGTACAGGTCATCATGTATGCTTTTGTACATTGCACTCTTTCTCCCCACCCCACTGATTTTAAGCTTAAAAAGAAGAAAAAATGGGTTGGAAAACACATGGGGCAGACCAATAATAATATTTTACTGAAAAAAAAATAATAGGAATAATAACAATGGTGGTGCAGTAGTGTGGACTCAAAATTGATGGGGAGTAGTGACTTGTGTTGGGATGAAGCCGAGTAGAATGAGCATAAACAAAATGCATGGGGGCTGAAGCAATCTGAGGGGACACTTGCCACATGACAAATGGTGCATTGATGGCCCCTAGGAGTATGACCTCCTCCCTCCCTACTGCACTTTTTTAACCCACATGACTTTTTTAAAGGAAAGAAAAAAAATGAGGGCCTGGACAGTCAACAAAAGCAACTATATATGTAAGAAATATGAATCATATGATAGACCTTTTATCCCCATTCCCTACCTCCACCACAGGGCACAGACACACAAAAAAAGGACGTTTTCTTGTGGTATAAATTATAATCCGGAGCAATTATTATGATAAGCTATTCCCGTCCCCTTTGAAAAACAAAAGAAAATGAAAAATAAAGTTCATTAAGTAATTAAGGCATGTGAGACCCAATGTTTACATGAGTGTGATAAGTGCAGTCAAAAATAAAAATAAGAAAAAAAGAGTTGTCATTCATAAAATATGACTTCAAAATTACCTAATCTTTTCACCCTTAATAAATTTCAACAAATCAACTTGTAAAAATTTCTTGCGATAGTTTTCTTTCAATAAATATTTTTTTTTTTCCAAAAAAATTGAAATCGGACACAATAATTAAGTGAAAATAAGAGTAGAAGTAAGAGTTAGATCGTACTTATTCTTGTTGCTAACGTGATCCCAGTCATCCCAACCACCGTGAGCCACCACATCGTCAAAATAGGTAAAGGAGAAGACGATCCTGGAATATTGCCCCATTGCTCGTCCCACGTACAGTGGCCCCGTCCCTGTCACCTTGCACTGCACAAACGCAAACCCTGTCTTTTCATATGGTGACCTCCTATCTTGCGCAGCTATTGATCCGAACCTTGTTGCTATTGAGTGCAGCTCACAGTCCTGGACGCCCCCAACTCCACTCAATCACGTAATTCACCATATACATGTATACATACATAGTCAATTGGAGGCTCATTGGGTTTAGGCTATACAAGAAAAGGCAGCCAATCTCTTATATCTTACATAAGTTCTCACCTCCTATAATAATTTTGAGACCTCCAACATGAAACTTACAAGCTCTAAATAGCTGTGATGTCCACTAAGGGACATCAACCCTCTAAAGTAAAAGGTTTTTTCAAATTTATTTTCTTCTTATTCCTAATAAGTCTATATATATATATATGTGTGTGTGTGTGTGTGTACATGCATGGGCTAAATTAACTATATAAGTTTAAATGGATATTATTGTTTGAATTTACATAGCATGTTTTTGTTGAAAATTAAAGAGAAATATTGATGAACGACAAGAGTTTCATAAAGTTCTTTTAGGTCTATTTCATTGTTGGCCCTAATAAGAGCATCCAATTTAGGTCGAGAGCATAGAAATAACGTGTGCCTATCTTGAATTTGTCCTACTATTTCAACTAATGTAGTGTATTCTATTGAGCATTAACTATGGAGAAATAAACCATATAGATGAATGAATGAACAATAAGAACATTAAGTAAGGAGAAATAGACCATATAGATGAATGAATGAACAATAAGAACGAAAGTATGATTTTTTATGTCTATTTTATTGCTGGCTCTCATAATAGAACCTAGTCTAGATAGAGACAATAGAGATAGTAATGTCATCGTGAAATAGTCTTCCTATTTCGATTTCATGTGGCTGGTGTGTACTTTTCAAATGAAAATAAGTCAAAAGTGGAATGAAATATTTTATAAGAATTTTTTCCTCACTAGATGAGCTAAACTAACATTTTTTAAAATTTTCTATAGTACGTATAAGTAGAAAGTCTTTAAATTTATACATTGGTTGTTCTCAAGTATCTTAAATCACAAATATCTCACAGCAGTTCATTATGTCTACAAAACACTTCATTTACATTTTTCTTTTTAAAAAAAAAAAATAATTTAAACATTCAAGAATTAAATTTTCATGAGATTTTGAGGCATGTGATTCTCAAACAAAATAGTGGGGGGGGGGGGGGGAGGGGGGTATATCATAGTTTAAATTAAGCAACTACGTATATTCCACTTTGCTGCATTAAAAGTTTGTCACGTGAGTTCAAAGCATTATGTTTACCACTTAAATATCACAACTCATGCGTACTATAATACATACAAAATAGAAAGTAGAAAAATAGGAACGATTTTTCCATGTAAGAATTGAAACCCATCAATTACAAGATCTCGCATTAACACTTAAGATCCATACAAGGGAGAATTATGAGTTATTGGGAGGCGCCAATTGTATCAGCCCCATAATATTTTAGTAGGCCTAATTTTTACTTTTTTACTTGTATGGATCCAAGTACTAAAGTGGCATTTAGTGAGTTTCAAATTTTATGTGAAAGAAAACATTATACGTTTTTCTTGTAAAGATGATATTTTGATAATAGTTATAAGGATTATAATATTCACATCAAGAAACTTATCACTATTCATGTGCCTATTTTTTATTTTTTAAATATGAAACATATGACAATAGATCTCAAGTTCATTAGCATCAAACATATGAGTGGAAAGGTCTATTTAACAAATGTTTGATATTTAAAAAATAAATTTATCCTTTACACCTCTTTTGCAACACCAAAAGGTCTGGGTAAAGTTGTAGTGGACAGATCAACACAGCAGAAAGATAAGAAAAAAGCCTTCTTACCATCAGGTAATCTATAAGGTGATTTAAAAAGGCCATACCCCTTTGAACCTTTTCAAAATAATTAAAACTTCTCTCTTTTGGGAAAAAGCCGAGCAATATGCAGCTTCTATATATACAAGAGTTCAGAGCATAAAATAAATGAAATCTCTTTTTGAAATTTACCTTTTGGAGACAAAAAACAAGAAGAAATAATTAAGAGAGAGAGAAAGAGAGAGAGGAGAGCATTTACTTTGTACATGGAGCGGCCATTGCCGAAAATGAAGTCAATGGAACCCTCAATGTAACACTCCTTGAAGTAATGGCGGCCGGCGTCGTCGCACAGTGTGTCCTGCGCCCCGTAAAATCCACACCCGGAGAAGTAAGCCTTGTCCCCTGATATCCTGAACGCCGCCGCTTGCCATCCCTGCATCCCCGGCAATGGTGCCGGAGCCGTGTTCTGCACTCGATCATTTTCACCCCCGTTAAGACACTATCTACACTAAATTTTATTCATTTTGATAAGATGGTATTTGGGCACTCGACTAATCTGAGAACAGCCCGTCCTTCTACCCATTTTTGCATCTTATGTCAATACAAAAATCTCAGTCTAAAACTTAAACCCTAATTTCCCAGTCTGGCCCACATTTGGTTTATGAAATTTAAGATATTTTTTTAAAAATGAAATGATTATCTCACTTAATATTTTTATTTAATTCTCTTTGAATAATGATATTATTACCATCATTATAGATCTTTTAGTCTTAAAACGATTAAATATACTAATTAATTATTCGGAGTTTATATAACAAGAGGCCTCTCAGCATGTTTAGGGTCACATTGTGTATTATGTCCTGTCCAGACGTCTATCGAAATACAAACCCAAAGGGACTATGCAACCACAAGACAGCATGGCCGGGTATATGACATTCTCGTTAATTTTGAAAGATCAGATCCCACGAAAGAAACATTACCTTGAAGGATTGGGGGGAAAAAAAAAACGAACAAAGAAATAAAAGAGAGAAATTGAGATAGGAAACGGAGGGGGCCGGGGAGGAATTGAATTTTGATTGGATGAAGAAGTAACCTTGAAGGTGATGTTTCTGGCAGAGAAATAACTGGAGAGGACAGTGACTGAAGCGGTTTTGTAAGTGCGAAGCTGTTGACCGTTGGGCCCACGATCACTTGCTCGATCGTGCCACTCTATCACCGTCACCTCCCTCCCCTCACCTTGAAACGTTATGTACGGTTTCGTCGCCGGCACCACCACCTTCTCCCTGCAATGCCCTCCAAACCACCATATTATATATTAACCACCAAAGCAAACACAAAAAACATGACATGGGCACTTGATTTTTTTCGTGGTTTGCATTTACTTTGCTTTCTTTGCTTCTCGAAACAAAATTTTCACTTCCAAAAAAAAAAAAAAAGAGTATTAATTATTGCTAAATGGGTTTGTCACTTCCTAAAACAAAATTACTTCCAGAAGCACTCCGCTTAGCAGCCTGTTATTAATCACATGCAGAAAAAAGGGATTAAAAAACAACAGCACACACAGATATATATATGAAACATAACAATGTGGGTTTACAGCTTTACATGCACGACAAATGTTAAAGAGACAGTACATTCGTCGCAGCATTAATTTCCAAATGGGCATTGTCTAGTTTGCAATTTTGGAAGTACTTCTTTTGCTTTCTAAACCAAAAAAAAACAAAATTTTACTCAAAATTAATGTAGATACAAATGGAAGATTACTTGTAAAATCCGGCCTTGATCTTAATGACAACATTCACGCGGTTGTTGTCGGGGACGGCGTCGATTGCAGCCTGGACAGAGAGGAAATCGCCGGCTCCTCCTGCGTCGACGGTGATGAGACGGTAGCCGGAGGGCCCAACCCATTTGTGGCGATGAGGCAGCTGCCGCCGCCCGGCGACGACCATCGGGCTGCTGCTGGGCACTGCTGCAGATGCGTTAGCGCTGTTGCTGCTGACTGCATTAACCGAATCGAGGCCTTGATAGTGAGAGCTCGCAACCGGCAATGGTGCATGCGATGATGAACAACACGAGAAGAGGAGGAAGAAGAAGAAAACCCAGAGAGAGAAACAGTAGAAGTTGAGATCAGCCATTGACAAGCAGCATTAATTAATCAATGTGAAGGAGCTAGAAGAGAGATTAATATGTAATAATAATATATATATTAATGGAGATCCAAGGACAATGAATTTCTATTTTGAGAGAGAGAGAGAGAGAGAGAGAGAGATCTGAGGGAATGTGGGTATATATGGGTCCTTGCAAGTTCTAAGTAGTAACGGTCACTTAAATGGTGACTGGATGGATGGGGATGGATAACAAGTTGAGGGTCACATGTAAATTAATGGTGACTGCAACAGACTATAGTGCTATGTATTTCTGAAGTGAAGTACTGTTGAAGCTGATTAGGGATTTTCTTGGGGGGGAGGCGTGTGTGGATTGGGCAAATCCCTGTCAAGGAGGGCCATATGTCCCCCACAAGGGTCATTATCCAATATATGTCTGTATCTACACACACTCATCTATAGCTAATTAGCTATTAGCTGCCCTCTCATTTTAACCATTGCCTGGTGTAGTCTTTCTACTATGAGCTAGCTCAACTGTTTTTTAATTACTTGATTTGTAATTATGCATTTTTAAACTAATAATCATTTTGGTTCTAATCTTCATATTTAAGTTGTTGGCTAATGTGCCACAGCACAAGCTCTTGATTTTTGGATAGTTTGGTAATATTTATCATTGAGTTTTAATCAATTTTGAACAAAATTACACACCAAAATAAAAATATTCAATTTTTAAAATATATAAATCAAACCGAAAACATGCGTAAATTTGAACCTAGAATATTTGGTTTGACTCGGTCTCATTGGGTACAAAAAAAAAAAAAAAAATGGTTTGACTCGGTCTGATCGAGCATAAAAAATAAGCCTTAGTTCTGCTAATTGAACATGAAAACGCAATCTCTTAAAAATCAAATGAAAAGATCAAAAAAGTGGAAACAAAAAATTAGATTACTTAGGAGGAGGGCTGTTTGCTGGAGGAACAGTGGCACAATGCTGCTGCAAGGGGAGGGAGGTTGGCCTTTAGGGTTTTGGTTGGGTGGAGAGTAGGAGAGGCGTGCAAAAATAGAGTAGCAAAGAGGCTTTAGATTTTAGGGTTTGACAAGGTTATTGGTAATAATTTGGTATTTTGCACTTGAATTTACTTAACTAATAACCAATAAAGACATGCCAACTAATATTTTTATAAGTTATGAATATCAGTTTTTTTTTTTTTTTAATAAAACTAAAAAGTGTACCAAGAATTATAGTTATTTAACTTTCTAGATCGACTAGAATTGATTGAAAGAAAAAAATTGATTGGCTCGATATGGATATGGTTCTATTAGTTTCATTGATTTGGTCGGTTCCCTAATACCCCTAATATTAAGATAAGTAGAATTTCTTCTAGCATCCAGTCATACATTTAGAGGCGTAAACATTAATTAGTTAGTCTATATTATGCAGCACGAAATAGTGCATCTCACATCTCCTCTAAAAATTAGAATTTAAGAGTTCGAATGTGAAGATTTTGAATTTCGACCATCAGAATATTCTCCAAGGGACAATAAGTTAAATGCTTCAACATATACAAAATGAAGATACAATTGCTGATAGTGTCTATATGCGTTAAATACTTTTAGGGGTTTGCTAATGCCTTTAATTTCTCCTTTTTACCATAAATTTCAATAATTTACGCAATCTACGTCTACTATGAAAATAGTCTCGTTAGTCTCACTCTTTATTTTAATCTCCTTCTCTATTGCTTTATTTTGTTAATTTCTCCTAGTTTTAATGTGTCCTCTTTCAATGAATGTCACTTTGTCCTTGTTAATTTCTAGCTTTCTCGTTACGTCATCTTTCCCAATGCATTTTGCTTGCATTTTTCTTATGCATGTTAGACTACTTCTATTTCTTTACTAATATATTTAACCTGTCCCATTTCAATGTATCTTACTTTGCCTTCCTTCTACTTCTACCTTTTCCGTTCTCTATTCGAATCCCTCAAATTTTGTTATCATTTTTTAATCGATAATAACATTATTTTTCATAATACACAAAGTTTAGGAAATGAGAAACTCCAATAATTATTCAAATATAAATAATATGGTATTTTTAATTTAATACACTGACATGCATCCATAAGTAAATTCACATAATATTAAAAAAACAAATTGGAGTTTAAATTCTTTTTGTTTTAGTTTTTTTTTTTATTTAAATTAAAAAATTACACTCTAACTTAAAAGTTAAAATTAATTTCTTTAGTCATTGACATGTTCTAACCATGCTGACCTGGCATTTATATTTGCACCAAACATGGAACCAATCCGTGCGTGCATTAGGGTTAAAAAAAAGGCATGATTTTTAACCTAAGTATGAGATAATTTAATTTAGAATGCCACGTGAGCATGTAAAATTAATTAGTAAATTAAATTTAGTATACGGGAAACTTTACTACTATTGAATGTAATGTCTGCTTTCCCTTCTTACACCTTATTTTAGAAAAGAGTTTATTTTTGGATTACACAATAATTCAATAATTTATATGCTCGTTTTAATTTCATGGATTATTGATTCTAAAAATGTAATTTAGCTTAATTTGATTGAACAATGATTTGAAAGACATAAATCAACGAGTGGGGGGTTCACAAAACATGTTAATCCCTTATTACAATAAATGTATTGAAATGAATTTTTTCTCTTAAATGGTACGGCTTAAATGGTAAAAGAACTTTTATTCTCTTTTTTCTTTGAAAAGGTAAATTAATTAAATCTTATATCATGTATATTTTATTGTATGATAAAATGAAATGACATAATAATTATTATGTTGACTTTTATAATTAACTTGAACGTGTTAAAAGAAAATAATTCACTACATTTAAAGAAAATATATTATGAAAGAATGAGCAATCCAAATATATGAGTTATGTATTTTAAATTTAAATTTGTGAAAATTTAGATAAATCATGCTTCAAAATTTTTTTAGGTATGAATTTTGAACTTTAAATTTAAATATATGTGAATTCGAAAGAATTTAATATAACTTTCCATTACATACAGATTGTAAATATAAAATTTGATGCTCTAAATGCTTGGTAATTTTGTTTAGGTTTTTGTTTTTTTCGGTTTTTGTTTGGGTAGAAACCTGAAAGGTTAATGCAGCGGCTTTCAAAGGGAAGCCCATGAGTTGTGCTTGTCTGGTCGCCGGGAGTAGTCCTTTCCACCCCAAATCCCCAAGCATTCCCAATCCAACAGCGGAGATTAGATCACCCCCTTCTTGTGGTCCCCACACGATGCCGTTACTTTGCACGGAATGTCAAACCCAACCATGCTTTCTCGCGCCCACAGTACGTTACAGTACACCCGGATCCACACAATCCAAGGAGTCCCGGGACCCCACCACGAGATCCCCATCCCTGCCGTTGAATCCAACATTTCCCTCAAATCCCAAAGCCAACCAACGTCGTCATCACGAGAATACTCCAATCCAACGGTCATATGCAAATCAACAGTTGGTCCTCTGCTGCTATCCGCTGGGGGTGACGTGCACGGGCGACGATGGTTCACGCGAGGTAAATACCAAATTTGTTACAGTGGATCCATGTGTTTCAGGTCTACGTGGGTCCCGGTGCTTTTGAAAATCAGTTTTCGAACGTTGGGGGGGACATGAACCTTCCCCATTCAAGCTACAGACAAAAGCATCCGAGTCGGTACATAAAACCGGCCTAAGGACGAAAATGCCCCTGGAGGTGTGATTGGCTAGGTTGTAGGCGTGCGGGGCCCAGGAGATATATAAGGAAAGGTCCTACAGTTTAAGGTCATCAGTGGGGACAGTTGGGGCATGATTGCCGGAAGTGCCCTCCGACAAACTGTCCCTAATCAAGCGCAAGGGCAAGGGCAGATATGGGATTTCGCTAGAGTGATCTGATGGAGACGGAGGTGCCGGAAAGCCGTGTCACTCGCCCATCATAACCGTATGTTGCGTTGATCATTTGACGTGGCACAATTGTGGGCATTGGGAAGCGCAGGGGGCCGACACAACTTTTGCAACCAGGTCAACCAATTAGCAGTAGCTGAAGATCTCCGGATACAAAAATTTGAGCTAAATTGCACCAATAAAAATACTTTTAAAAAATTATTATTTGAAATGTAAGATTTTAAATCAACTAATATTCTAGGATTTCAATTACACCTAATACTATTTTTCACTTATATATTTCTCCCCACTATCATTCTAATTTTATATTTGTCCTCGAGCATCAATAAATTTTCCTTCTTTACTCTCATTATCTATTTGAACAAATGACTCATTCCTAATGCTAGGAAGGAAATCTCTCTCTCTCTCTCTCTCTCTCTCTCTCTCTCTCTCTCTCTCTCTCTCTCTATGGATCTAGTTTTGTAAATTTATATTAGGAGAATAATATTGATTACGAGAAAATTATAATAAATTATAGTAAATGTAATTAATCAATTGAGATCATAAAAGTATCTTATACATGCTTATTTAGAGGAGTATAGGAATTAAGAATGACACCGTGGATTATGAAAAATTACTAAACAAAGTACCCATATGTTAGGTCCAGCCATTTTTATTATTTTTTTTGAAATTTAAAATTCAAAGTTTTTTTTTTAAATTTTTTTTAAAGCCTATTAGGATTGGTCATTTACAAGATTGATGTATAACTAGAGAGAATTAAGAAGAGAGATGGAATAGTGTGGTAGTTTTAAAATAGAGAGGAGACAGAATAGTGCGGTAGTTTTAAAACAGAGCGGAGTTGTAGCATTTCAGTTAGAGCAATTTTGATCAAGTGATTGATCGAAGAGTCATTTGTGATCTGATTTTGCTAAACTTTTGACAGCATGTTCAGGACTTTAAATATGAATGGTGGAGATGTGTGTGTATTTGGGAATCTATTTTACTCTAAGTTTGTGAGTATTTTGTGATTTTTGAGTTGCTGTAAATTTGTCCTTAAGTTATATTGAAGTTATGATTGGGTCTCATAGTCCCTATGGTTTTAACCTTTCACATTAGAGATGATTTTCACATTTGATTGGGTCGTATGTTGAAACAACCTTCCGAGTCGAATAGTGAAGGAATCAACTCGGATTGAGCCGAAAAATGAATGTTTCAGCTCGGGTTGAGTCGAACATTGATGCACTTGGCTTGGATTGAGCCGAACAGTGAAGGAACCGACTCGGATTGAGCTGAACAGTGAATGTACTAGCTTGGATTGAGCCAAACATTGAAGCAAGCAGCTCAGATTGGATCATATGCTAAAACAACCATTTGAGTTGAACAGTTAAGGTATCGGCTCGGACTGAACTGAACAGTGAATGTACGGGCTTGGATTGAGCCGAACACTCATGTGTCCGGCTAAAATGAGCCGTATGTTGAAGTGACCATTTGAACTGAATAGTGAAAGAATCAGCTCGGGTTGAGCTAAAAAATGAAGCACCAGACTCGAACCAAGCCGAGAATTAAGGCAATTGGCTCATATTGAGTCGAACACTGAAGTAGTCGGCTCATATTGAGCTGAACACTGAAGTAGACGGCTTGGATTTAGCCGAACAAAAGAGCAACCAGATCAGATAAAGCTAACTCGTACGATAACCAACTCGACAAAAGAACACCCAAATTGAGTTGGTCGTCCAGTGTCTAGCTCGAATACGATAGAAGCTTTTATAGTGGACCTTGAAACACTCTTGAATAAAAGAAACTTATTTAAAAAATTCGAGAGTAAAGGCGAGGGGCGAGGGCAACCGATATATCCAAAATTAATAGACTCATTCATAAGGGGTTCCAGTTATGAAACCACCATTAACACCCCAACATAATCGACATGCTAAAGTCAATATGCACATTAATGAGGGGAAACAATTATAAAATCGCAATTAAAACCCCCACATAAATGCCCTTAAATTATTCATAAACCCCATAAGTGCAATAATGTGTTCATATATAAATGCTAGAGGGTCAACCTCCACCACTACAAAATGGTACTCCAAGAGAAGGTAAGCATCTTATTCTTACTCACTTTTCTAATATTGTTGCAATTGCAACAAAGCCCCCCTACAATTCGTC
This sequence comes from Malania oleifera, assembly GCF_029873635.1. NCBI lineage: Eukaryota > Viridiplantae > Streptophyta > Magnoliopsida > Santalales > Ximeniaceae > Malania > Malania oleifera. Next base: position 56,425,167 of record NC_080425.1, read on the forward strand.
TCTCTCTCTCTCTCTCTCTCTCTCTCTCTCTCTCTCTCTCTCTCTCTCTCTCCATCACTTATCTTCCTTTTATTCTTCCCCCCCTCCTTTTTTTTCATCTTCTTTTTCTCCTTCTTATTTTCTCTTCCTGCTCTATTTTTCCCCTTGCCCCATGCATGCTTGTGTTTGTATTCTAGGTCCATGTTGTGTGTGAGTGACTATATGCATGTTTGAATGCATGTTTGTGTGCATGAGACGATGTGAGGCATATGCATGGATTTATGTATGTATGCATGGCTATGTGTGGGTGTCAATGCATAAACATGTATGCATGGTGGTGCAAATTATGTGTGTATTATGATGTATGCATGTATGTTGCATGTATGTATATGGTGCATAGTGTGCAACATGTATAGAATGTATTTATGCATGATGTTTGTATGCATGGGACATGCATGATGATGATGCATGATATATGTGAATATAATGGGTGATGGTGCATAGTGTGCAACATGTATAGAATGTATTTATGCATGATGTTTGTATGCATGGGACATGCATGATATATGTGAATATAATGGGTGATGATGCATGTGCACGTGTGTGTATGCATGTTAACATGCATGTGTGTGCATGAGGTGTGTGTATTTCTATATATGTGTGTGTGTGTGTGTGTATTTGAGTGTGTGTGTGTGTGTGTATAGTAGTATTAATATATATGTATATGTTTATATTTGTATATATGCGTTTGATTATGTATTTGATCAATATATATATATATATATATATATATAGATAAATGTGTGTATGTATATTTATGTATTAATAGGTATATGTGTGTGTGTGTGTATTATAACACTCAGTCCATTATATAGAAAAATTTTGAACTTTTTCTTTAATTTTAGTTTTGTTTAGTCATTATTTTAGGGTGTCATTTAAGGTTTTCACCTAAAACAGATCTCTCATTTTTGGTTCTCTCAACCTCACTATGTGAAGTCGATTTTTCATTAAGTGGGTGTTTTGTACAATTTTACATTCATTCATTAGGAGTAGCACAAATACATCATTTTAATAAAATAAAATAAAAATTGAGGAGTCTTGGGCTTTCTCCATTCACCTTGTCACGCCCCGAACCTGCCAAGTGGGGCCCAGGGTGTGATGTGATCCAATTACCTGTGTCTGATACCATAACTTCAATCACGCAGCAGAAGAATAAATAAACATCCTCAATAATATACCAGAGTTTTATATAAACATCCCGAAAATTTCCCAACATGCAGTATCCATATATATATCTCAAAATACTAAAAACATAAACCCAAAAATACATCCAAGTTATGTACCCTCTCATAAAAAAATGCTATGCCAACAAACCCAGTCCTAAGCTCGTCAAGCTCGATATAACACCCCAACCCGCCACATGGGGCTCGGGGTGCTACTTTAGTGACGTCTGTGTACCTAATACCAAACTTATGAAATAAAATGTAGCAGAAATAAAAGATCATACAATCTCCAAAATCCATTACTAGAGTTCTACACTACCTTAATATATACAAAAGTTTCAAAAATCCTTATTACAAACCAATGTACTATACTCATACAAAAATCAATTCAAACTATACCCACTACATACATAAACTAAACGGCTAACTCGACTCCTGTAGTATTCTAAACACGATCCCTGGTGTTTCCTGAAAAAATAATTTGTATATTGGGGTGAGACTGTAAGAACTTGACTCTTGATAATGGTTTTTAAATATATAAAGAGAGGGGCATTTTGGTAAAAGATTAAGCCTCGTTGACGAAGCCAGATTTCGTTAACAAAGTCTTTGTCCTTCTTGTCGACGAAATTCAGAGACTCGTCGACGAGGAGAAACCGAGGAGTTTCGAAAATTGGGAATATTAGGATTCTTCGACGAATTCCTCGTCTCGTCGACAAGAAAACTATAGGGCCTCGTTGACGAAGGTACCATTTCGTCGACGAGTTTGCCTGGGTCAAAGGGCTATAAATATCATTTTCCTTTACTTCTTCATTAAGAAACTCAAATTCTATCTCTCTCTCTCTCTCTCTAGAACTCTCCCTACTCTTTCTCTCTCTAGATTTCTTCGCCGATCGTTGCTGGAATCGAGAATCTGAAGTTACCACGAGGATCGTGGAAGGATTCTTTACAAGTTCTACGGATTGGAATCCCGTTTCGGAGATTTTCAAGTTTCAACGTAAAATCGAGGTAAGGCTCGGTTTTCAATTCTGATTCAGTAGTTTTGTAGGACAAAGTCTTGTGAGTATATTCTGTATTGTGATTTGTAAGTTTTGGAACTCAGTTCGCTGTTTAGGGGCCTTGGAGTTCGAGATTTGCTATTCAGGGAAAAGGTAAGGGGAATTGTGTTTATATTGGTTATTTTTGAAATCGGACTCGGTGGAATTGTGGTTCACGGTCCTGTGTGTGTTTTGGCTACTCATTTGGGGGAATCTAACAGGAAAAACTATGGATTTTTCATTATTACAGTTTTGGAAAAAAGAGGGTGACGGGCCGCATCCCTGGTTTTGTTGAAAACCAAACGTATATGTTGATTTATATTGGGATGATTGTGCCTTGTCTTGTTTAAAATGTATTTGTTTAAAAAACCATGATTTAGATTACCAAATAGGTGTGGTTTGTTTGGTTATATGAGTATGCATGTGTGTGTGATATGTTGAAATGCTAGTAGGAACGCGGTTCCGAAATTGTTCTAGGTACTGAGAGTGTCCGGCTCTATATCCGAGGGCGTGTGTTTATCGCCTGCCACGTAGGCAAGAGTGTTCGACTCTATATCCGAGGGCATGAGCCTATACGGTAAGATCAGGCCGAAGGGTGTGGATCCACCAGTTAGCGCCGGTACGATGCCATGGGAGTTAGGCACTAGCCCTGTGCCGGTGGCGTCATATTCGTGGGTTGGCTACTGGCCAACGTCGTATGTCGTGGGCTAGCTTTCGGGCCGAAGGGTGTGACAACACCAGGGTTACTGATCATGTGTATGTGTGTGTGTATGCACTGTGTAAATTAGTACTGGACTGCATTTAACTACGTGTATGTTGCATCATGATAACACTCAAATGTCACACACCGATATAACCTATGTTCTTCCTTACTGAGAGGTGTCTCACCCCTGCTGTATGTACATTTTTACAGGTCCTTCGAGTAACCGGAACTAGCGTCCTGGTGTAGGGAGTGTAGTGGTCGGCGTACTGCGGTTAGCGCTTGGGTAAGTGCTAGGACTGTATTTTTGGTGAGTTGCCATTTTGAGATGTATTTGGGCACCCGTTTGTACATTTTTTGATAGAGCCGTGTTCTGCTCTTGTATAGACTCTGGTATGGTACTATATATATATATATATATATAGAATGACCTTTTCCGCTACGTATGTTCTATTGTGTTGGATGTGTTTAGGGTGCCTGGGAACCCCACGGGGTCGGACCCTCATCCTTTGTACAGTATCTTTGGATGTTTTACGGATACAGGGACAGGGTAGATTACATTTTCACCCTCAAGTCCCATTTCCAAGTTTGAAGCATGACAGAGACACTTCCTAGTAAGGAAGACTAAGTTAAAATCAGTGTGTGGCCAACATGAATTTTAGTGTATACTGAAAATAACCAATTCCTCATTTAACCGAAAATATCATTTAAAAACATATAGTTATTCCATACAGTTGAAAATATCCTTTTTCTTTTCCACAGTATAAACTAGTTCAGTAAATATTTAACACCATTTACATAAATCCATAGATATGCATATAAGATAATTCCCTGTAACTAACGCCATTTACTTCCCCCATGGCACGAGTTGTTCGGTCCGAAGGCTGGACTAAGCCTGGGTGATCAGCCCAAAACAAAGTCAAAACATCATCCCCTGCAAGTACGTGTGCAGGCATCCACAACCAAGCTACAAGTCCGACACTCTTACTTCAACCTCACATAGGTAGTCTGCTGAGACCCCCCTACACTTCTATCCAGAACAGTGTTAGTGCACATGGTCTAATAATCAATCACTAGCAATGGTACCGTGCTCACATAACAACTAATCTCCAGGGTCCCTAAAACATATGATGTAATTTAAGTAATAAAAACTGTAATTTAAATCATTTTGTTTTACACCTACCATTTAATAAAAACCCAGCCCCCGACCATCAAATAAACTCAGCTCACAGGATGAAGTACCTTCCCTAGGGTCTGGACCAGGAAGTGGTAAGGCAATTGGACCTGCAACGGGGTTGTGGATTCTTGCAGACGCACCTGCAGATGGTTACTTTGGTTTTTTTAGGGTTGATCCTCTAGGGCAAAGTCCAACCTTCGGGCCACACAACCCGTCGTGGGGGTTAAGCATGTCGTTTAGTCTCAAGGAGTGTCTTTTACACATATATGTTGATTTATGTAAGTGGTGTTATTTGTTTACTAAATTGGTTTATACTGTGGAAGGAAATGCATATTTTTCAACTGTAAAGGTGTGAGTACTTGTATGTGAATTAAAATGCATGAATGTTAATGACAAAGTAAAACTCTCAGTGAGAGGGCTTACTGAGTAAGGTGTGTGCCCTAATAAGTATCAGCTGTAGCCTCACCTAATTAAAAGGGCAAGGTTACAAATAGTATCAGAGCAAAGAGGTGTTACATGTATGGGCATGTAATCTCCCCTCTCCTCGGGAACTCTCGCTTATAAATGTTTTTGTGTGTGTGAATATAGTATGCATGTGTTTTCTCAGTTGATGTTGATTAACAAATAGTTATATTTTGTTTACACTAAAACTCATGTTGGCTACACACTGATATTAACTTAATCTACCTTACTAAGAAGTGTTTCACCCCAATATACAAATAATCTTTTCAGGACCATCTCGAGATCGAGCTTAGTGAGCTTTAGGGCGAGGTGATAGCTAGTTTTTGTGAGTGTCTGCAAGAACTCGAATGTGTTTTCATTATGTTTGATGTCTCCAGATGTGTATTATGGTTGTATGGATTGATTTGGTTTTTGTATTGTATTATGGTCTATAATATGGATATTTGGAGACCTTTGTGATAAAGGTAGTTTAGAACTCTGGTAATGTATTTTGGGGAACGTATCATTTGTTTTCGCTGCATTTATATAATAAATATGATATCAGGAACATAGACGTCACTAAAGTAGCACCCCAAGCCCCACATGGCGGGTTGGGGCGTTACATGGGGGTGGATGAAAAGTCAAAGAAAGCAATTAGATTTTAGCTAATAGGATCATGCCAAGTGGCACAGTCTCCAAGCCATCCATGTTGTTTCTCCAAATTGCACATATATATGTATGTATATGTATATGTATATGTATATGTAGGGGTGGCAAAACGGGTGGGCGGGTCGCCAATGGGCCGGGTCATAAACGGGTCGAGTCATAAATGGGTTGATGTTGACGGGGTCACCCGTTTAAAAATATAATTTATTTATTTTAAATTTTTTAAAAAATTTTCATATAAAAGGACATTTAAAAAAAATACTCCATTTTATTTATTAATATCTAAATAAAAACAACATAAAATGTCAAAAAAATTACATCTCTTTAATTAATAATTTTTTTAAAAAAAATGTATAATTAAAAGAAAAACACATCGCTCCCCCACCGTTTCTAGATGAACCAATAAAAACAAGCAAATTAAAATATGGGAAGACAGGGATTAGGGTTAAAGGGGGAGGGAACTTGGATTTCCATGTGTTGGTTGGGTGGGGTGGGAATTGAGCAGAATGAAAGGGATGGTGGGAAACTGGGAAATGGGAAATGAATGGGAAAGTCAAAATAAGTGGGGAGAAATTTGAAGAGAGAGATTTTGATAAACGAGACTTCTAGGGCTTCCCCACTCCACGCCGCCTCTCTCCCTCCACCGCCACATCGCTCTACTCCCTCCTCTTCAATATCTCTCAAGAATTCTTCAAACCTCAGATGGTGTCGTTGGCATGTTCCAAACCAAGCTTTATGCTCTCTATTGACCTTTTGAGTCTGATCCCTGGTTTTGATAATGACAAATCACAAGTTTCTTAAGTGTGTATCCAGTGTTTAAGCAGACTTGATATGTTAGTGCACACATAAGGGACTGAAAATGGAAGTCAGAAGAATCTCGAAGGACATGTATATCAGCTGGTGTATTCCAAGGAAGTCACAAGAGTAAAGAAGATTAAAGACATTTAAATTTCCCTTGTATTGCATTTAGTTTTTCTATTTGGTCTGTAATATTTGCATCTGCATGCATGATATGAATAAAGCTCAACATGACCATAGACTGACCATAGGGAGTCATAGGACCTTAGGGATTTCGGTTGACCGATGCCATATTTTTTCGATGTCCTCAAAAAGACGTAGAATGACCTTAAGTACCCCATGCAATGCATAAAAGAGTGCCCTATTAAAATTAAGTTGATCATCATATGAATAGGGAAAACATTTTAAAAATAAAAAGACCAAAAATGCCAAAAATTTGCATGTTCGATCGATTGAACTCAGTTACACCGAGATCCTCGGTCGACTGAACTCCCATCAGGTCAACAGATTGACCTCTCAGTCGACCGACCAGATATATACAGACAAGCCCTAGTCAACCAAACCTCCTTGGGTCAACAAGTTGACCACTTGATCGACCAACCAAACTTATATAGGCAATGCCCTGGTCGACCGAACCCCCACGTGGGAAATGCCAACCGCCCGATCGATCGAACCTTATAGTTCAAATTGATCTGGTCGACCGGATTTGGAAAATCGCCCTTGAAGCCTTCATGTTTGGTCAACCATCCTTCTAGTTTAAATTTCTCCCGGTCGACCGAACCTAGCTTCTCGGTCAACTGAACCCAGTTTCTCGATCAATTGAACCTTAAGTTCGGTCAACCAATGCTTTCGGGTTGGCGAGTTTTACCAAGGAAAAAAACGTTGTTATTTTTACTACCTCACTTAAACCTTTTCAAAAATGATTAATGTATCCCTAATGGTCAAATTTTCTAAGGAGTCTATATATACCTCCTCATAACTCAAAATTAAAAAGATGATTAGTTAGAAAATCCTCTCAAATTTTTATATCATTTTTTCATCTTCCTAATTTTTTTTCATCATCTCTTTGTTATATATTCGAAAAATCATTTTTAAGAGAGTATTCTTTATCTTGGGCATTTTATTTTTACAAATCATATTACTTATACTCTCATATTCCATTATTTTCAAAATCATTATCTTGAGAGTAAATCCTAAGTTTTCTCCATATATTTTCATTGATAAATATCTTTGGAGAAAAACTTGTTTATTGCTTGTGAATCTTGCACACATATTGTAAGATTTCAAAGACTCATATATTCTTCATTGTAAAATTATTTTTGAGCAAGAATCCTAATTCCCCTAAGCTTTATTTGAAAAATTAGTTTTTGGGAAAACTCCTAACATATTGAAAAGAGTACCTTGAGCATATTTTTATTTTAATATCTTTGCTTAGAAGGTATCTTACTCTTGTTAGTAAGAAAATCATTTTTCACACTCGGTATTTATTAAGAAATAATTTTTTTAGTAAAAAATACATATTCTCACATTAAGTTTTAATTCATATCATATGTGAGTGCATTATTTGGTTGAGCATGTTAGCCTTGTCAGCTACACTATCTTGGTTTATATGTTTTGATGATATTAACCTATTTGTTGTTTCTAGTATTTTCCATCCTTGTAGATCTTATCTAGTATAGGTACAAAGTGTCAGATACACAGAGGTGCCAAATCTGAAGCAAAGATCGGACCTAGTAGACATCAAATAGAAAAGATCGGAAGGACACTGACTCAAAAGCACCAAAGCACATTCCGGAGTTTTTATTGTGTATAAATTAATTGTAATAAGGGTTGTGTGAGTGAGTGCGCATTATAACTCTTGCGGTATGTGTCTTGCATGATTTTTGAGTAAGAGTTGAGCCATTACATAAGCATACTAGGACATATGAGCATATATGATTTGCACAAAAGTAACAAACTCACAATTCATAGTTTTCAAAGTAAAAACAAAGAGGTTGTCAAAAGAATCCTATCCTCAATTAAGTTTTCAAAATGGGACAAGTGTTAAGTAATATATGAGTTATAAACATTTTCAAAACTTGGTCCCAATTTTACAAAACTAGCTCTACGTCCTAAAGTCCTAAAAGTCAAGCATATTTTCAATAAAGGACATACTAAGCATATAAGATATCAAAACGAGTTTTTAAATATGTTTTCATAAAACAAGATATCTTATATTTATGGGGAAACTCACTTGGACAAGTTTTAATCTTCATTAGACTCAATATATTTTATATGCTTTTGTCCAAGAATGTTTTAAGTCATTAAAACACTTTTTGACAAGGAAAAACAAAGTAATCATCACTACCGTAGTGCAACCTTGAGTCCTGAACACCCTTCGGTATTTTGGGCATAACTTTTGATAGAAACCAAATGGGACGATCTTGGTGTCCCTGGAAAGTTAAGACAAATTTACACAACTTTTATTTTTATGACCTTTGCTGATTCAGGGGCCTCGTTGACGAACACAGGGGATTCGTCGACGAGTCCAACGGGAAGAATGACACTAACATGCGGAAAACGGCTAGTTTGCCAAATAAAATAGTTTTTCTTCCCCCCAATGGCTCCTAAGGCTCTTGGGCTATAAATACAAGCTATTAGACTTGTATTAACATGGTTTTGAAGGTCTTTGATCATTGTTAATAAAAAACATCATTTTATACAAAACCTAGCACATTGCATATTAGTTCTTCATTACATGTGCTCATTCTCTCTTACTCACTTATTGTGTTTGATTCAATTCTTGAGAGAATAGTGTGAGGTTTGAGTTTTAAATCATATTTGCTCATTGTAAGGAGCATTCTTTGTAATCTTCCACCTTTGTGTGAAAGGTTCTTTGTGAACCGAATTGATAAAGGCTCTTTGTGAGTGGTAGGGATTTGTTCCCAAGTTTGTAAGGCTTGCTCCGCTGCGGAAGGAGCGATTATAGTGGATTATGGAATCCTTGGCTTGGTGCTAAGGCGTGGATGTAGGCTTGGTGCCGAACCACGTAAAAATACCGGTGTTATTCTTTCTCTCCCTTACACTCTTTATTTTATATCTTGTGCATGATTTATATTCATATTGCAATATAATTTCTTGTATCTTGCCAAGAGTTTTTATTTTGTAGAAAAATACGTATTCCGCGAAAAGAGTTTATTCACCCCCCCTCTAGACTATATACTCCCGAGCTAGGGCAACCAACAGAGCATATTGGTGCAAATTTTCTTAGAGTAAGAAGCACTTTACTTGTATGCAATTTATATTAAATTTTTTGTATTCTAGCCATGGGCCTGAAGAGGGAGACTAACCCTGGTAAATAGTCTCGAATTGGCTTAGACCCGGTTAGAAAAGGTAGGTGCACCATCCTGTTAAGGTGTGTTTAGGTTGAGGTTAGACCCGCTAATTGACTTGGTTGTAACCAGTACCGCTCCACCTGTTAAGTGAGCATTAGTGAAATCCTTGTACTGGTAAGCCAAGGCAGAGACATAGGCATAGTTGGCCGAACCCCGATAACATATCCTGTGTCGGCTCTCTCTTTTCCTATACTCTTTATATTTCTGCTATTTAATTTATTTACATGTATGTTTATATTTGAATAGTTATATAAATGTTGTGCATGCTTTAAATACTGTGAATGATTTGAAAATACTGAGTCTGCTGCATTTGTATTATATATCTGCTCAGTATCATTCTGTTGGCATATTGGTATGTGCCTAGACAGACCCTAGGTTGAGTAATACTATTGCTAGATTAGTTGAACCTAGGAGAGAAATTTTAAATACCCAATTCACCCCCTTTTGGGAATACACCAAAGCTAACACTCTACCACCTCCTAATTCTCCGGCAACGCCGATGACGAAGAAGAGCAAGAAGAATTAGAAGAAGGGTTTGTTCGCAGTAGACGACAACTTGAGCACAGTCGCACGAGGAGTGGATCATTCGTAGTAGGCAGCATCACATGGTCGCACCAGCAGGAAGGAGGCAGCCAGAGGAGAAAACTGAGAGAATGAGAGGAGAGGCGTGGATTAGGGTTTTTTGTGTGGGTGGACCATGGGTGTGAAGTATATAAAGGATCAAAATAAACAGGTCACCTGCTGGGTGACCCGGCCCGAACCCGGTTGACCTATTTATAAACGGGTCAACTCGTGATCCACCCGTTTATTAAACAGGTTGACTTTCCTAAACCCGAACCCGTTTTAAACGGGCGGGTCTGGGTGACTCGAAGGGTCATGACCCGTTTTGCCACCCCTATGTATAGTATATAATTTTTAGAATTAAAATCAGTTTTAGTGTTGTATTTAAATTTGAAATTAAAAATATGAAGCAAAAAATAGTATTGACTTCTTGTGAAGAATGTGAGAATATATCGTTTCTTCATTGATTCAATCCAAGCAGAAGGACCATCCAAGAATAATTAATCTAATCTTGATAGTGTCGCGACGTCCCAGGAGCGCGTGTGCCCCGGGCGGCGGAATTAAAATTATTTTTAATTTTCAAGGAAAATATGAACTGTCGGAGTCGCCACTAACCTTTAGTGCGGTTAGAACACATGATTACTACCCCGTTAGGGGTAGAATCGGTCTACATTACCAGAGTTGGGGACGGGAGTTCGGTTACGCGAGGGGAAGGTACGAGCACCCCCTACGCGCCCGTTTTTACGAACCGTACCTAATTAATTTGAAATTATCCCTAAGTTAATCTAATAAGTCTCTAAATTAATCCTTTTTGTGAATTTATAAATACCTATGAAAAATAAATAAATAAATAAATATATACATACATATATTCCCTCAGAGCTTAGGGTACGTGAGGCCCAATGGCTCATACCCCCCGCAATAAAATCATAGGGATTATAAAAATAAAAAATATTTAATAATAATAATAATAAATGTATAATAAAATAAAATAATAATTAATCATTATAATAATGAACATAATAATAACAATAATAGTAATAATAATAAATAACAATAGTAAAAACAATAATAATGGTACTAATGATGATGATAATAATAATAATAATAATATTAATAGTAGTAATCCCATAATGACAATAATAAATAATATTAATACGCACATATTAACAATAAATACATATTCCTAATATCATAATGATAACATAATAATTTCACACATGATAATAATAATAATACACTATAAACAAAAGGTAATAATAATAATCTTTCTAATGGTACACACCCCTAATATCCTATAAATGCCTTTACACCCATATGGAAATAATTGACAAAAGAGATAAACCAAATTTCAAATTAAAACATGGAATCCTATGCACAAGTAAAGAAATAACGAAGTTATGGAAACAAGGTATTGCTGAGAATAATAAATACAAGATGGTTGCCAAACTTAATACCCAACCTTAACTATACACACATTAAATACAAAGTGAGTACAATAATGACCAAGAAAACCTTAAGTACATAATTTATATGAAAGCAATTTCAACCCTAAAAGTACATCAAGATACAATAAATCAAAATATGAGAACACAATAAATCAAAACATGATATACAATGTTTAAGAATATATAGTAGTAAGGCAGCAATTTTAAATATACCCTAATATACAATAATAACATAATCTCAAAATACTAAGGTTACCAAGATAAATGATATTGTGTACATTAAAATACTACAAATATGATAGTAATAAATATATAATATGTAATATCCATTATAATATTGAACATACCTTAAAACTAACATGCTAAATACACTAAAATACTAAACACAATATTACTAGATATATCAACATGCCAACCGTAACCAAAATATAAAATATGCTAATCAACTATATAAACCTAAACATAATAATGAAACAATCTACATAATAACAATACCAACCATATGCAAACAATAGAATATCAATACTAATAAAATCAATATGATAATTAATATAATAATAACATCCAAACCATGCCGTAATTTTACTAATAGCAATATACAAACCAGTAACATAAGAATAACGCAATCATGTAATTAATAATAATATACAAACTACGTAATACTAATGCTAATATAATTAATATAATGCCAATGCTAATATTAATAAACCAACTATATAATAATATTACTAATAATGATATATAAATCATATAATACTAATAATAACAATACACCTATGATGTGATAACAATATTAGAAATATTATACAAATCATACAATAATATTATTAATGGTAATATACGAACAATCTGACAACATTATTAATAATAACATACAAAATAACATGATAACATAATATATAAATAATAATGATATTACTATCAATAATATACAAATAATAATGCTAATATGGTCAATATAGTATATACATATAGAGGCAAATATATGAAAAGTTTAAACTTTAAGGATTAAAACCCCAAACCAAATATATATATATATATATATATATATATATATATATATATATATATCAAATATCTAATATGTGCAAATAATGTAATTTGACCTTTTAAAAATTGAAATAATCCTCAATAAAAATCCTGCAACCATAATAGATCAGTTAGTATCCTATAAAAACTACACCCAAATATAACCGGGGGGAGGGGTATACTTAAACAATTATTGCTATTTACAATAAAACCTAATAAATGTAAAACAGAAAAAAAGGAAAAGTCAGTATGTGTGTGCTTGTCTGGAGGTGTGGGTGCGTGTGTGTGTTTGTGCGGTTACAGTGGGTAAGGGATACTCCCAGCAAGGGTGCTGTGTGTGAGGATGGTGGGTCTACAGGAACTTACAGAGGAGGCCGGAGTAAGGTGCCGGCGTTGCAGAGGTGGAGCCGATGTTGGTCTTGGCTGGGTTGTTGGAGAGTTCTTGTGATCTGCTCGGGTCTCGACTGTGGTTGAGGAAGGCCGAGGAGCTGCTGTGCGGAGACCACTGCAGAGGTTCTGGTGTAGTGCTCGGTAGCCAGGGGGCTCGAAGGTATTGCCTGGTGTGGCCGGAGGTTACTTCGACGTCAACAGTGGCCGGAGCAATGGGGATGGAGTTGCAGCAGCGGGATGGTTGCCGGAGATCTGCTGGGTCGTTGCCGGAGTTAAGCTGATTCGGAGTGAAGGACCAAGGGGGTAAACAGGGGGCTCTCGGCTGGTTCAGTGAGGAACAAGGAGGCTGTGGAGGATGGGGAGAGAGTGGTGATGGCAGAGGGTCTCGGCTGGTTCAATGAGGAACAAGGAGGCTGTGGAGGATGGGGAGAGAGTGGTGATGGCAGAGGGTCTCGGCTGTGGGTGTGGGAGAGACAGACAGCAGAGGAAGAAACGGATTTTTCTTTTTTTCACTGTGCGCCCCTTTTAGAAGAGAAGAAAAGGCCTTTTTATGAGAAAAAATTAAAAATCCTAAATCTCCCCTTTCCTTTTTGGTTTATGGTATTTTTTTTTTTGGAAATAATATATATGAAAATAATTATTAATATGGTAATAATAATAATAATAATAATAATAATAATAATCATAAGGTAAAAATAATGATAATAATAAAATAATAATAATAATAATAATAGTAATAACAAAGATAAATAAATAAATAAAATAATAATAATAATAATAGTAATAATAAAGGTAAAAATACTAATAATAATAATAATTAAAAATATTGTCAATAATAATGAAAATAATAAATAATAATAATAATAATAAACAATATAAATAGAAATAAAAATAAAAGTAATAATAATAATGCTAATGAAAAATAATAATAATAATAATAAATAAAATAATAGTAATAATAGTAATAAAAAATACTAATAATAATGATAATGAAAATTAAAAATAATAATGAAAATAATAAATAATAATAATAATAAAATAGAAGTAAAAAATAAAAATAAAAGTAATAATAATAATACTAATGAAAAAAAATAATAATAAAGAAAATAATAATAATAATAATAATAATAATAATAATAATAATAATAATAATAAGATTAGTGAAAATTAATAATAATAATAATAATAAGAATAAATAAAATAATAATAATAATAATAATAATAATAATAATAATAATAATAATAATAAAATAACGATAATAATAATAATAGTAATACGTATATTGGGCCTGGGTAAAAATGGGGTGTCTACAGATAGTATATTTTTTAAAAATGGGGAAAAAAAAGGGAATCTACATGGTAATGATGGTGATCAAATCAAAACTTAAATAGAAAAATAATGTGAATTGATCAGTCTGAATATGGATTAAACTCTACCAAAATTACATAAGCCTAAATTTTTATAGAAAAAATCATTCCACATATGCTTCTGGCCATTTATTCAATCTCGTCGGCATTTCATCACCATCTATGCACCCTCTATTACTACTACAATTCACTACTTGATCAATCTTCTTCTTCATTTCAAATGCAAAACTTAATCTCTACAAGTTTATATCAGCATGTATTTGTAGCACAGATATTGCACAAAAGTACTATTAGATTGGGAGTGAACAACAAGGACAAAGACCAAAGAAAGAAAGAAAAAAGCTACTTTTTGAAATAGCGATAAAATGATTAAGACTTGAACTGCATAAAATAAGGAAAGCTATCATTATTAGAGTCTCTGTTAAGTACAAAAACTAGCCATTTGTAGTGTTTTTAATTTTCTAATTTCAAAATAAAATTAATGTCGAATACTACAATATAGGAGTAGTTCCTACGTACAAGGAAGGTACATACTTTCAAAAGGAATTGGAATTCTCACCCACCTACCCATTTGGTTTGTTATGAAGGATCATCCAACCAATTGGGGTTTTTAGAATATCAAGCTATTATAGTTCCTAATTTTTTGGGTAGCCTAAATTTTGAAGGTACAATGCACATTAACTTAACATGTGGTATCCTAAGAAATAGTAAGAGAGAGAGAGAGAGAGAGAGAGAGAGAGAGAGAGAGAGAGAGAGAGAGAGAGAGAGAGAGAATCTAGGCAAATGAAATTTGACACTGCTTAAAAAAAAAAAAAAAACAAATGATTGTCGCCCCTAGAATGCTCAAGGCTTCAAGAAGAGCATAAATAATATAGTTTCCATATAAAGGCCTGAAAAATATAAAAGAGATGACGTGCCAAGAAAGACAATTAATCTTACCATTCATTATTTCAGCTATGGTTCTACAATTTGGCTGCATTTGTATTTGCATAGGTATAAAGACTAAGGTCCAGCTTAGATGGAAGAATCAAGTAGTAGTTCATGCGCAAAAATTGAGCTTTACTTAGGTTAAAGGCTTCGGAGGGAGAATTCAATCTTGAACTTAAAAAGACAAGCCTAGATTAATTGCGCAAATGGAAACTTCGAAAGTTTTATTAAAGGCTCAATTCAAGAGTGGAGGATATTTCATGGAAGCAGAAGCAACTTTGCCCTAAGAGCATTTAAACTCCGTGAAGGTCATTTACTAGTGGTCATTATAAGGGAGTAGCTTACCATCAATGTGGGATATTATGAAGGTGTAATTCCTTAAAATGCCAGGGATCACCTCACATTAATTTGGAGCATTTAACTTCTTGGACGAAGCCTATAAAGGGGAAAATCTAACATTTTATATAAGGCGACTATAATCACATTATCATATACTTTATCTCGATACTAATTTGACCGTTAAATAATGCGCCCAAAGGTCACTGAGAGTCTTCTAAGAATTTTTTCCCCTTGAATATATGTGATTGTCATAGTTATAAACGCTCTTATCGATTTGATTTTTAGAGCTAACAGAAGCTATTCTTGTTGCAAATGTTGGGTTATTTCCTTCCATATGGAGGAAAGCCCAAGTGGGCTTTATTGAAAGCCCAAAGCCCAGTCCTTTAGTGTGATAACCTAAAGGAAGTTATAAAAAGAGCGGGGAGAAGGGAGGAGCCGTTACTTCTTAAAAGAAAGAGATAAAAATGTGATTTTTCTCATACTGCCTAAATTTCATCAAGACTTCAATCTTGCTTTGTCTGTGGTCCGATCAAGCTGAAATTTGGAGGAGAGGTTCATGACTCAAGGAGCTACAATCTGAATGGCAAAGATCGGATTTTGAGCTTGGGAGTTTGGATTTTTTCCTATGAATATTAACCGCGATTTTGGTATATTCTCTCCAATTCTCTTTGTATTTGCCAAGATTGTTGATATCTTGATGAGATATATTTGTAACCTCTAATTGCGATTTGAGAAGAATTGGTGTACGCATTATTTGGTTGATAGTGGAGGTTTCAACTAGACTAGGTCCTGAGGTTTTTCTTCCTCACACTAGGGAAGTTTTCCATGTAAAAAATTACTTGTGTTCTTGTGGCTTGGTGTGATTGATTATTTTTCCTATTATTTTCAGCCCGTATAAAAGTAGAGATACATTATATTTTATTGCATATAGGGAGAAGAATTATTCCACTGTTTGTTGATATCTCTCCCAACAAAATGGTATCAGAGTCCGGTTGACAGATTGTCAGGTTGGCAGTTTGAGTTATGGAAGCAAATACTAGTAGAATGATTAATCTCAATGGTTCAAATTATCACATATGGAATGTAAAAATGGAGGATCTTCTTTATGTGAAAGATTATTACCTACCGGTGTTCAGTGCTAAAAAACCTGAAAAAAAGTTTGATGTGGAATAAACTTTGTTACATCGACAGGTGTGTGGGTTTATCAGGCAGTGGGTAGATGATAATGTTTTGAACCATATTAGTGGAGAGACAAATGCACACTCTTTATGGAGTAAGCTTGAACATTTATATGCTAGAAATACTAGAAATAATAAGTTGTTTCTGATTAAACAAATATTGGCTTTGAGGTACCAGGACGGGACTCCTTTATCTGATCACCTAAATACATTCCAAGGAATTATTAATTAGTTGGATGAAATGGGTATTAAGTTTGATGATGAGATACAAGGGTTATGGTTGCTTGGTTCATTACCAAACTCGTGGGAGCAGCTTAGAACTTCATTGTCTAACTCCGCTCCAGAAGGTGTAATCACAATGGATATGACCAAAAGCTATTTGCTAAATGAAGACATGAGAAGAAAAACACAGGGATCCTCTTCACAGTCAGAGATCTTAGTTACAGAAAAGAGGGGGAGAAGTAAGAGTAGAGGTCCGAAGAACAAAGATAACAGCAGAAGTAAGTCCAACAAGTTTGCAAATGTTGAGTGTCATCATTACGGGAAAAAAGGGACGCATCAAGAAATATTGCAGAAAATTGAAGAAAGAAAACAAGAATAAGAAAAGGAAGGGAATGAAGAATGGAGATGACAAATATAGTGATGATAAAGTTGCTACCACCACTCCTGTAGACTTCCTCATTGTTTATGATGATGAGATGATAAATGTTGCATACCATAAGACCAGTTGGGTGATTGACAGTGCTGCCTCCATTCATGCTACATCTCGGAAGGATCTCTTTACATCCTATAGATCTGATGACTTTGGAACTGTAAAGATGGGCAATGATGGCTTGGTTAAAGTTATTGGAGTTGGGGATGTGTATCTGAAGACAAATAATGGCACGAGTTTAGTTCTTAGAGATGTAAAGCATATTCTTGACATTCGTTTGAATTTGATTTCTGCAGGTAAACTTGATGATGAAGAGTACTGCAACACTTTCAGTGATGGCTAGTGGAAGCTCACCAAGGGTGCTATGGTTGTGGCTCGAGGCATGAAGTACTCTGCATTGTACATTCTACAAGCAAAGATCTCCAACAATGTTATTAATGCGATGGAGGATAATGGTACAATAGAGTTGTGGGACAAGAGACTGGCTCACATGAGTGAGAAAGTATTGGTTCTACTAAGGAAGAAAAGTCTACAATGTGGACTAAAAGGTACACTTCTAAAAAGGTGTACTCATTGTTTGTCAGGGAAGCAAAGTAGAGTTTCCTTCAAGAATTCCTCTTATTCAAGAAAGTCAGAGATACTGGATTTGGTATATTCAGATGTGTGTAGCCCTATGAAAATGAGAACACTTGGTGGCTCCAGATACTTTGTGACCTTTATAGATGATCATTCAAGGAAGTTGTGGGTATATACCTTGAAGTCAAAAGACCAAGTGTTTACTGAGTTCAAGAAATTTCAAGCCTAAGTTGAGAGACAAACTAGGAAGAAACTGAGGTGCATTCGGACTGATAACAGTGGAGAGTATTTTGGTTCATTTGATGAGTATTGCATACAACATGATATTCGGCATCAAAAGACTCCTCCGAAAACTCCTTAATTGAATGGCATAGTAGAAAGGACGAACAGATTACTGGTTGAGAGAGTGAGATGTTTGCTTTCACAAGCCCGGTTGCCAAAATCCTTTTGGGGGGAGGCATTAAACACTGTTGTTCATGTGTTGAATCTTATACCTTGTGTTCCTCTACAGTTTGATGTGCCAGACCGAGTTTGGACAGGTAAGGATGTTTCCTATAATTATTTGCGTGTTTTTGGGTGCAAAGCATTTGTGCATATTCTAAAAGATGAAAGGTCCAAACTTGATGAAAAAACGCAACAGTGTATATTCCTTGGCTACAGTCAAGATGAGTTTGGATACAAGTTTTATGATCAAGTTAAGAAGAAAATTGTGAGAAGTAGAGATGTCGTGTTTATAGAAGATTAGACGATTCAAGAAATTAAGAAGGCAAGGAAATCTATGTCTGAGGAGGGTGATAGTTTGACTGATGTGGATCCAGTTCCTTTGAAGAATTTTCCGTCTCAGGTTAAGAATGTTATTTAGGATGACCACCAAGGTAGAGGTAATGTGGATGTTCCCTTACAGGTTCAAGGAGATGTTGAGACTAATGAGCAGTTAACAGTGCCATAGATTCCACCAGAGATTCCATCTAGGAGGTCAGTCAGAGACCGACATCCTTCCACTCAGTATTCAACATAAAAGTATGTGCTATTGACTAACGGGGGAGAGCCCCAATGTTTTGCAGAAGCCATGGAAAATGAACACAAGATAGAGTGAGTTGAGGCCCTGCAAGATGAGATGCGGTCATTGCATGATAACCACACCTTTGAGTCAGTGAAGTTACCTAAAGGAAAAAGAGCTTTGGAGAACAAGTGGATTTACAAGAAAAAGCCAAATGAGTTCTCTTCATGGCCACGATACAAAGCTAGATTGGTTGTAAAAGGGTTCAGTCAGAAAAAATGTATTGAATTTGATGAGATCTTCTCTCCAATTGTAAAGATGTCATCGATCTTTACAATACTCGGCTTAGCAGCTAGTCCTGACTTGGAAGTTGAGCAGATGGATGTGAAAACTGCCTTCATTCATGGTGATTTGGAGGAAGAGATTTATATGAAGCAGCCAGAGGGTTTCAGAGTGAAAGGGAAAGAGGATTATGTGTGCAAACTGAAGAAAAGCCTATATGGTTTGAAACAAGCACCGAGACAGTGGTATAAGAAGTTTAAGTCTGTTATGGAGGAGTAAGGCTACAAGAAGACAACTTCAAATCACTGCATATTTGTTTAGAAAATCTTTGATGATAATTTTATTTTCTTACTGCTTTATGTGGATGACATGTTGATTGTTGGCAGGAATGCTTCAAGGATTGACCAGTTGAAGAAGCAACTGAGTAAGTCATTTGCTATGAAGGATTTGGGGCTAGCAAAGAAAATTCTTGGCATAAGAATCAGTCGTGACAGGAGTGCCAAGAAGTTATATTTGTCATAAGAGGAGTACATTGAGAAAGTGCTTCAGAGGTTCAATATGGAAAAAGCTAAAGTGGTTAGCTCTCCTCTTGCTACCCACTTCAGACTAAGTACAAAGGAATGTCCTTCTATAGATAAGGAAAAGGAAGACATGGAAAGAGTTTTTTACGCCTTAGCAGTAGGAAGTTTGATGTATACAATGGTTTGCACACGACCAAATATAACCTATGCAGTTGGTGTAGTTAGCCGATTCTTGTCAAATTTGGGAAGAGAGCACTGGAATGTAGTGAAGTGGATCATGAGCTATCTTCAAGGCACTTCTAGTTTGAGACTTGGTTTGGGAAACGAACAACCATTGTTAGTTGGCTACACAGATGTCGATATGGTTGGGGATGTGGATACTCGTAAATCTACTTCGGGCTATTTGATAACTTTTGTAGGTGGGGTTATAGCTTGGCAGTCGAGACTTTAGAAGCGTATTGCTCTTTCTATGACAGAGGCAAAGTTCATTGCAGCAACAAAAGCGACTAAAGAATTGCTATGGGCGAAGAAGTTCTTGAGAGAACTTGGTTTCAAGCAGTAGAGGTATGTGTTGTTTTGTGATAGCCAGAGTAATATTCATCTTGCTAAGAATTCCAGTTTCCTTGTAAGATCGAAGCACATTGATGTACAATACCACTGGATTAAAGATGCATTAAACGATAAGTTGGCTGAACTTGAGAAGGTTCACACTAATGATAATGGTTCTGATATGTTGACAAAGACACTACCAAGGGAGAAGCTTGAAGTTTGTTATTCGATTTCTGGGATGGCGATTCCTTCCACATAGTCGGAAAGGGGGAGATTTGTTGGGTTATTTCCTTCCATGTGGAGGAAAACCCAAGGGGGCTTTATTGTTAGCCCAAAGCCAAGCCCTTTAGTGTGATAATTTAAAAACTTTTCGAATAATTTAAACGTTTCGTTGATTCACCACATATCATACTCTATTTTCACGTGTGTATGTAAATTAATAAAATGATAAATGCAGACATACATGTGCAACATATCTCATTTAAATAAAAGTGTGCATGCAAGTAATTAGAACTATGAATAAACAGACATACACATGCCGAATTTAAAGTGCATAAATTAAATGATATAAGGAGACAGTGACACACGATATTTGTTATCAAGGTTCGGCCAAACCAGCCTACGTCCCCGCCTTGGGTATACCCCCAAGGATTACACTAATCCTGCTCACTTAAACAGGTGGAGCAGAAGCCGTTTACATCCTCTCCTTATGAGGCAAGGAAAACCCCAGTTTAATTTTCAAGTTGAACCGAACCGGTCTCACTTACAAGGCTGAGACTCCCGAGTTCAATTCCGGGTTAAATCGAACCGGTCTCATTTACGAGGCTGAGACTCCCCAGTTCAATTCCGGAGTGAACCCAACCGATACATTTAAAAATGTTTTTGTACATAAAACATGTTTCTAAAAATATAAGCAGATATGTACACATCAAGCTTAATAAGACATGCACACTCTAATATGATATGAAATTAATGCTCAGTAGAGTAAGGGTGTATTTCTCAAAATGATATTTTCAATCTTTCAAAATGATAAACACTTAAAGATTTAAACTCTATAAAACATTTTCTCCAAAAATATTTATTAGCCAAATAAATGGGAGAAATTCAAAGATTTACTATCAAAAAGATTTTCTAACAATGTGAGTTTAAGTGAGAGTAAATGTACTTTGATAAAATGAAAATCCAATCAAAATGAATACACTATTTCAAATGATTTTCAAAAAATAACAAAGAGTGTCGGAAAAGTATAAGATTTACCCCATAAAAGATTTTTGCAATAAAAACATGTTTTGGGGGAACTTTGATTAGAATAAAATTAAAGAGAAAAGTTGGCTAATCAAAGTTACTAATTTTAACAAATGAAGGGGTATATATAGTTTTTACAAAAAATATGACCGTTGGGACATGTTAGGTATTATTAAAAATGTTTAATCAAATTTTAACCCCAATTACCCTTAATCACCTGCGGTAAAATTTGGCCAACCTGAGATTTTTGGGTGCTTGACCCTTGGATTTGGTCGCCCGAGCAGACACATGAAGAAAAGGGAATTTTTCATGCTCGAGTACCTGAGGACAGGTTCGGGTGGCTAAACTAAGCGATTTTCCAACCTACTCAAGGTCCGGTTGCCTGATAAAAAGTTTGGCCTACCAAACTTCAACATTCGGTCATCCGAGGTGAAGTTGAACATGAAGTTCGGGCGCCCGGGGCAGGTGGAAAAGTTAGCATTAAAAGTTTAGCCGACCAAAAACATTCAGTTCATTTTGGTTCGGTCGCTTGAAGACAAGTCAACAATTTGACTTTCCACTCATTCGATCGACCAGGGCGTTTTCAACGCCAAGGTTCAGTTGCCCGAAGCTCTATCATTTTAGGTTCTAAGTCTTGTTTTTAAATATAAATTTTCCCTGATTACATATATGATAGTGGGGACTTATCCTAAGTGCTTGTGCAAGGACCTAAGGTCTTTCTAAGGTTGTTATGAGCTAAGCCAAAAATTTTGGCCTCGGTTGACCGAAGGTGATCCCTAAGGTCATTCTATGGCCATCTGAGCATATAATCCATATCATGCAGATGCATGCAATATTACAGACCAAAAATAAAAAATTAAATGCAATACAAATACAATAAATGTCTTCGTCTTTTGCTCTTTCTTAATGAGATACGCCAAGTTGTGTGTATGCTTTGAGTCTCGTCTTGGCTTCCATTTTTCGGTATCTTATGTCTGTGATGAAATGAAAACCTATTCACACACTAAATGCACACATAAGATACTGGTGGTTTGTTAGCATCAAAATAGAGATCGGACTCAAAAATCCAACAGGAAGTTATAAAAAGAGAGGGGAGAAGGGAGGAGCCATTACTTCTCAAAAGAAAGAGAGAAAAACGTGATCTTTCTCATGCTACATAGATTTCATTAAGACTCCGATCCCGCTTCGTTTGTGGTTCGATCAAGCTGAAATTTGGAGGAGAGGTTCATGACTTAAGGAGCTACAATTTGAATGGTGGAGATCGGATTTTGAGCTCAAGAATTGAGATTTTTGTCTGTGAATAGTAATCACGATTTTGGTATATTCTCTCTAATTCTTTTTGTATTTGTCAAGATTGTTCATATCTTGATGAGATATATTTGTAACCTCTAATTGCGATTAGATAAGACTTGGTGTACCATTATTTGGTTGAAGTGAAGGTTTCAACTATACTAGGTCTCGTGGTTTTTCTTCCTCACACTAGGGAAGTTTTTCACGTAAAAAATTACTTGAGTTCATGTGGCTTGGTGTGATTAATTATTTTTCCTATTATTTTCAACTGGTATAAAAGTACAGATACACTATATTTACTTGCATATGGGAAGAAAAATTATTCCGCTGTGGTTGTTTGTTGATATCTCTCCTAATAGCAAATAGGCAAAGGACCTCCTCAAAACAATGTGTTGTAAATAATAACATATGGGGCGTCAAAATATTGGCCTCCTTAGACCTAGGCGACCAATAAGTGGTAGTATAATAGGTGTTCTAACATGTTATTATTATTATTATTATTATTCTTGTTGTTGTTGTAAAACAGTGTAATAATAAATAGCCATAGAGTTGGAGAATAAAAAATTTTGATCAATAAAAATTAATTTAAAATTTTTTAAACATAGAAAATCCTTAATTTGAGAAGAAGCACCACTACATTTAACTTATAATATTTACTTAATTCCCAAATCATTAAATTTTAAAAATTCAATTGATTATTGCTTAAATTTAGCACGATACACCTAAACTTATATTATTATTTTCTTTAAAACACATGCAATAATAAACAGTTAGCACAATCAAAATAAATTTGGGCAAATAAAATTTAATTTGCAGTTATAAAGGGTGTGAGACACCATCATATTCAAAATAATAATAATAATAATAATAATAATAATAATAATAATAA